>NC_133326.1:262639635-263000468 GCF_042186555.1 Aquarana catesbeiana
CTACACTAACTTGTAGCTTTAGCTGAACACTGTGCAGAGGTCGCACTACACTAACTTGTAGTTTTAGCTGAACACTGTGAGGAGGACGCACTACACTAACTTGTAGCTTTAGCTCAACACTGTGCACTACACTAACTTGTAGCTTTAGCTGAACACTGTGCAGAGGTCTCACTAAACTAACTTGTAGCTTTAACTGAACACTGTGAGGAGGATGCACTACACTAACTGTAAATAGTCTAGCTGCCTCACTGTGGTACTAATAGGATCAAAAGAACACCAGCAATTTTCTTCAGGTAGATGTAAATACTGTAACAACACAAGCCTGCCTGTCAGTAGCAAGATAACAGGAACGGATCTAGCTAAACTGAAAGCAGTGTATATATATATATATATATATATATATATATATATATACAACACCTGGGATGCATATATATATATATATATATACACAATACACTGTAAGTGCAGCTAACTCACTGACTGTCCTGCCTAATCTATCTAACTTAAATCAAATGACACTGTCTCTCTATCTATCTCTCTCTCAATGACGGAACACACACTACACAGGGCAGTCGTGCAAGGCGGCCTTATATAGTGTGGGTCTTGTACTAAATCCCCTGAGCCATAATTGGCCAAAGCCTCCTTGGTTCGCAGCAGAACATGAGAACGGACCGAAATTTTGCGCGAACATTCGAACACCGTTAAAGTCTATGGGACCTGAACGTCAAAATTGGAAATGCAAATTTTAAAGGCTAATATGCAAGTTATTGCCCTGAAAAGTGTTTGGGGACCCGGGTCCTGCCCCAGGGGACATGTATCAATGCAAAAAAACAGACATTTTTTCGTGAGCAGTGATTTTAATAATGCTTAAAGTGAAAAAATAAAAGTGAAATATTCCTTTAAATATCATACCTGGGGGGGTGACTATAGTATGCATGTAAAATTGCACATTTTTCCCATGTCCCTACAGCAAAATGACATTTCTAAAGGAATAAATGTAATTTAAAACTGATTGCGGCTGTAATGTAATGTTGGGTCCTGGACTATATGGATGAAAATTATTGAGGAAAAATGGCATGGGTACCCCGCAAGGCCATTACCGGGCCCTTTTGGTCTTGTATGGATTTTAAGGGGAACCCCGCACCCAAATTAAGAAAAGGCGTGGGGCCCCCAGGCCCTATATACTCTGAACAGTAATATACAGGCGGTCCAAACAAGACAGGGAGGGTAGGTTTGTTCTTAAGTTGAATCTGTTTGTAATTCGGAACAGGTACATTTTGTAGGTGTAGCTCCAGCCAAAAAATCTATTTTTAAGCTTTTTGGATAACATAGGGAAGGGCTATCACCCCTGTAACATTTGTTTTGCTGTCTGGGCCCCTGTTCAGAAGATTTCACCTTCCTTTCTGTCCCAATGTGTGTTGCGTTTGTTAAAATATGATTTTTTTATATTAATCAGACATAACATTACACAATAGTGGTTGGTCATAGAGATATTGTCAGGTTTTGGCTTGAGTAGATTTCTCAAACAAATGCTGTTGCATACAATGGGTACGTAGATACCATTGTTGTATTCAAATTGACAGTTTGAATAGTCTATTGTCTCTACAGCTACAGTAAACAAGTAAGAGATTTACTTGTTTGAGATTCTTTTAACTCTCAAACTGAAAGAATGACTGTTAGTCGGTTGTTATGGAAACAAGTTTTGTAACCATTACCTTTTGGCAACAAACTCGTACAAATAAAAAGGAATGAGTAGAGACTGGAACACACATTATGTTTTAAGATCGGAAGCCACTCATGATACAAGGAGGTACCTGGTCTCAAGGAGAATTGTTGCCAATGGAGACCACGAACATACAGTAACCAGAATTTAAGTAACCTTTAAGTGTATTTGTACTATTATAGGCTGTTCATTTGTTAGGCATTTTGCTTTTTATAGATATTTGTCAGTCTTGTATTGTATTCCTAATATTGTAATAGTTTTGCATGTACAGCATCTTTGTATAGTAAAAGCACATTTACACACTGGTGGTGGTACCACAACACTGCAACCCCTCACAGATACTCTAGATGAGCGCAAGAACGAGCCCTGCTGTGAAATATTACAGCAAAAAATATAATTATACGCCCCTGTTAAACGGGGCAGCCCTGAAACAAAAATGTTCTTAGAAGCTATCAACATGAACATTGAGAAGAAATAGGATATTCTCTCAGCATAACAGGATAATCACTCAGCATAGGCAGTCTTCAAGGGATCTTACATTCATAGAAAAATTAATCGGTTACATCAGCATCAGGTGCTTGGTAGCTGGTGATCCAAGACTGATTCATTTTTTCAACATATAGTAACCAAAAGTTAAGTAACCTTTAAGTGTATTTGTACTGTTATAGACCATAGGCTGTTCATTTGCTAGGCATTTTGTTTGTTATAGATATCTGTCAGTCTTGTATTGTATTCCTAATATTGTAATAGTTTTGCATGTACAACATCTTTGTATAGTAAAAGCACATTTACACACTTCAGAAGTCTCAGCTTCCTTGCTTATACCACAGAGTAACCTTGCTAGATAGAAGGAGAAAAAACACAATGACAATTGGATTTAGAAAATTTGGGGTTGTTAGGGAAACAAGGATTGGTGATAAAGCATCAGTGGAGACACCTCTTTCCCATATTAACTCTTACAGCAGAGAATTTCCCTTCCTAGGGGTAGATTTCCTCTCACTTCCTGTTGTCTCCCTCCGTTTGTAAGTAGGAGTTTTTTGTAAGTTGGATGTTTGACAGTAGGGGAATGCCTGTATATACTATACGGCCCGCCCTATATACTGTGCAGCAAATTGGGCTTTAGGTGTTGGTGGTACCAGAACACTGTAAGCCCTCACAGTTATTCTTGGTGGGCACTGAAACGGGCCCTGCTGTGAAATATTATATCAAGAATTGTAATTACATGCCCCTGTTGAACAAAAAAAATGTTCTTAGAAGCTATCAACATGAACATTGAAAAGAAATAGGATATTCAGCATAACAGCATAGTCACTCAGCATAGGCAGTCTTTAAGGGATCTTACATTCATAGAAAAATTAATCGGTTACATCAGCATCAGGTGCTTGGTAGCTGGTGATCCAAGACTGATTCATTTTTATGAAAGTGAGCCGATCAACTGAGTCTGTGGACAGGCGCACTCTGTGATCGGTTACAAAGCCTCCAGCAGCACTGAATGTGCGTTCAAAAAGAACCCTGGATGCGGGACAGGCCAATAGCTCAATTGCATATTGTGCAAGCTCTGGACAGTGATCCATCCTCAAGACCCAGTAACTCAGTGGATTTTTGGTTGGAAAGATCTCCAAGTCTGATATTTCCCCTAGGTATTCCTGCACCATGTAAATCAGATGCTGGCGATGGTTGCTGGAACCGATCAGACCCTGGGACTGCAGACTAAAGAATTGTCTGAATGCATCGGTCAGATGGCCACCTTCTCCACCACTCCTTCTGTGACTAACTGAAGCCTCAGCAACACATTATCCAGGAGGACCAGGAAATTGTAACCTCCCAGGTTCTGGAAACACATTGCACAAACCTTTCTGCAAGGCCTCCTGAAATGTTTCATCCTCTTCTGCCTCTGCGAAGGCTGGATAAGTTTTGCAACCTTACCCTTGTAACGTAGTTTAAGAAGGGTTGTTAGCCAGTAAAGATCCCTCTCCTTGATACCACAAATCCGAGGGTCCTTTTGCAGGCTTTGCAGGATCAGGGAGGCCATGCAGTGAAGGTTTGCTGAGGCATTCGATCCGGAGTCCTTTGGGTCACTAAGGATGACATGATCCACAGCCACCTCCTGCCAGCCACGTACAAGTCCATGGGTTTGTGGGGACTGCAAGCGATCCCTTGAAGACTGCTGCTGATGCTGAGTGCTAGGCTCCACCTCCATGCTGATACAATCCTCATCATCCTCCTCCTCTTCCTGTGTGATTGGTGGGCCCGCAGAAATACTGTCTGGCTAAAGGGGGCCTTGGGAGTTAAGGAAGTCCTCCTCTTCCTCCCTCTGTTCTGCCTCAAGTGCCCTGTCCATTTTTCAATGAAGCGTGTGCTCCAACAGGAAGACAAGAGGGACAGTATCACTGATGCATGCACTGTCACTGCTCACCATCCTTGTGGCCTCCTCAAATGGTGACAGGACAGTGCATGCATCCTTGATCAGTAGCCACTAGCGTGGCAAAAAAAAGCCAAGCTCCCCAGACCCTGTCCTAGTGCTATACTCACACAGGTACTCATTGATGGCTCTCTGCTGCGTGTGCAACCACTGCAGCATTGCCAACGTTGAGTTCCACCTGGTGGGCATGTCACAAATGAGGTGGTTCTTGGGCAGGTTGCATTCCTTTTGAAGGTCAGCCAGCCGAGCATTGGCATTATATGACTGGCGGAAATGCCCACAGACTTTCCTGACCTGCCTCAGGAGATCCTGTAAGCCTGTAGAACCACTGCACCACCAAATTAAGGACATGAGCCAAACAGGGAACATGGGTCAAGTGCCCCTGTTGGAGGGAGGAGAGGAGGTTGGTGCCATTGTCGCAAACCACCATTCCTGGCTGAAGCTGGTGTGGCGTCAACCACCTCTGAGTCTGCCCATGCAGAGCTGACAGAAGCTCTGCCCCAGTGTGGCTCCTGTCCCCTAAGCAGACCGACTCAAGCATCGCATGGCATCTTTTTGCCTGAGTGCTTGCATAGCCCCTTGAATGCCTTTGGAGCACCGCTGGTTCCAAGGACAAATCTGCAGAGGAAGAGGCCATAGAGGAAAAAGAAGAGGAGGGGGTGGAGGAGAGAGCTGTGGCAGAATCACCACTACTATCATTTTGGAGGCGTAGTGACTGAACAAACTCCAACAATACTGAACCCTGTCCTGCATCCTTCCCAGCTGCCAGCAGAGTTACCCAGTGCGCCGTGAAAGAAAGGTAACGTCCCTGTCCATGCCTGCTGGACCATGAGTCAGCGGTAATATGCACCTTACCGCTGACTGCACTGTCCAACAAGGCCAAGACATTGCCTTCCACATGCTGGTAGAGAGCCGGAATCCCCTTCTATGAAAAGAAATGGTGTTTGGGAACCTGCCACTGAGGTACTGCACATTCCACAAATTCACGAAAGGGGGCAGAGTCTACCAGCTGAAAAGGCAGCAGGTGGAGTGCTAGCAATTTAGCCAAGCTAGCATTCAGCCACTGAGCATGTGGATGGACCGAATTTCTTTTGACGGTTTAGCAACTGGAGTAGGGAAATTTGCCTGCTACAATCGGATGTTGGTGTAGCGGTAGCATATTGCCCGCAAGTACTTGGCACACCTAATTCTACACCTTCATTCCTCTCAGTGCAGGTTTCTGAGAGGACTGAAGGTATAGTGGGGTTGGAGATCCCAGCTGATGAGGAGCATTGAGAGGTCCGCCTAGTTCTTTAGTGTGGATCTTTTAAGTACTGTTGCCAACGGATTGCATGGGAGGTCGACATATGTCTGGTCAAGCATGTGGTGCCCAAGCGGCTGCTGTTTTGGGCACGCTTGATACGCTGCAGACATATGTTGCAAACAGCAATGGTGCGATCTGCTGCACATGTATCAAAAAAGCCCACACCAAAGAACTTTTCAAAATACGCGGGGAGTCAGCAGTGTCCTGCACATGTGGAGCTCTGCAGTGTGATGCAGTCGGGTGGTTGCCCTTAAGCTGGCCCCTGGAGGGCATCCTGCCTTGTTGGAGATGTGCCTCCTCCTCCTCCTTATATCAGGCACCCACGTAGAGTCAGTGACCTCATAATCCCCTCCCTCCTCGTCACTGGAGCAAATCTGGCAGTATGCTGCAGCTGGGTGAACATGACTGCCAGTTTCTTGTCCTTCTTGGGCACCCCCTCTCTCTGGGCTCACGTTACTGCCTTCCTCAACTTGGGTACCATCATCGGAGCCTTCAAAACACTGCTCATCCTCCTGCAGCATGTACCCGACACTGTGGTCGAACAGTTCTGGGGACTCCTCCGTGCATGATGGTGGGGCTACGGAAGGAGTGACTGATGACATTGAGCCAATGGAATAGGCCACTTTGGCAGCTGCATTGGCAGGCAAACTACTCTGAGCCTGGGTGACAGAGGATGAGGAGGATGAGGACGGCTTAGTTATCCACTCTAAAAACACCAAATTTCTGCGCTTAGGAGAAAAGAACTGCAGCCCCCCTAACAAAGAACATCACCTCAGTGAGGTTCAAAGGACAAAGAAAATCTATTTCAGGGGAATTGGCGCTGTTCAAAAGTGATAAAAAATATATAAATAACTAGAAAAGCTACAATTTCTGGGGAAATTGGGAAAAGTGTTCTTGCCTCTACAACTGGAGTGGGCGGAGTAACTGGGTGGAGTGGCTTGAGTAACTGTTGTGTGGTTGGTGTGGCTGGAGTTACTGTGAAAAGTGTTCAAAAGCTTAATATTTTAAAAAGTATAAATAGTAGTAAAAAATTTGACGAAGTCCCATCATTAGCTGAAAGAGCTGAACATTTTTTTCAAAAATGATTTTTTTTTTCAAAAATGATTTTTTTTTTTTTTAAATGAATTTTTTTTTTCAAAAATGATTTTTTTTTTTTTCAAAAATGAATTTTTTTTTTTCAAAAATGAATTTTTTTTTCAAAAATGATTTTTTTTTTCAAAAATATATATATTTTTTTTCAAAAATGAATTTTTTTTTCAAAAATGATTTTTTTTTTTTTCAAAAATATTTTTTTTTTTTCATGGGGCGGTCATAATGTTTTGGCTGATCATGGGGTGATCATAATGTTTTGGCTGATTATGGGGTTGTCAGCTTTTGTCACCTCCCACTCTAGTTTTGAACATTTCCCCATTCATTCCTATGGGACCAATTTCGCCGCAAAAACAACGATATTTCGTGAACCATTCGGCGAAACGTTCCACAAAGTAATAGCACACCAATTAAATGACATTGAGGCCGGATTCACACTGGTATTTTTCAGCTTTTCACAAGGTTCCACAAGGTAATAGCATACCAATTAAATGACATTGAACATTTCGCCATTCATTCCTATGGGACCAATTTCGCCGCAAAAATGACAATATTTCGTGAACCATTCGGCGAAACGTTCCACAAAGTAATAGCACACCAATCTTGCCTCCACCAGTAGTCTACAAGCATTATCAAGCCTAGCAGATGAAGGTATGACCACATGCATTTTGGGGGTCTCAGCATCTTGTGTTTACAACCACTGTTTCCTAGCAACGCTCATGCCCTGTATGAAGCATAACTTCATAACCACTGCTCAATACACAGGATCATGATAGCTGTAATAACTGCAGTACTTCAAACGATCGTATTTTAAAAACTTTAAATCCTACAGAGAAGAGCTTTATATTGTGAGAATCACAAGACCCAGACCTAGATTTCTATGCACATTATGTCTCTGAAATATTAAAAATGGAGGCACGGTCACAGTTTAGATATTGCCCTTCAAATTTGAAGTGGCTAGAGTGTAGTTTCAATGAATGTCAATGGACGGCGTGAGTTGCAAACAAATGGTCATATTGTGAAAACTATCAGGACTATGGCTTAGCCGTGGACATGTTTAGTGGCAGCAGGGATAGCTGAACGTTTTGATATAAGATTTGTGTAGGTGGGCTTGAAAATGAGGGAGTGGTGGCAGTTTAGAAATCATGTCCTGATTTTTCAGCTTTTGTCACCTCCCACTCTAGTTTTGAAAATTTTCCCATTCATTCCTATGGGACCAATTTTGCCGCAAAAAAGACAATATTTTGTGAACCATTCGGCGAAATGTTCCACAAACTAATAGCACACCAATCGGGAACAATCCACACGTTTTGGTATATTACTTGTCTATGTAGTGTAAAAACTGTGGGAGATAACAGTAAGTGGTGTTGCTATGCAAGAACACTTAATAAATAAGAAATAGAATAAAAAGTGAACCCTCTGTGTTATTAAATCTAAACAACTCTCAATAAAGTGCAAAGCGCTAGAAAGTAAATCTAAAATATATAAAAATAAAAAATTAATGAACAATAAATACCAATGATAATCCCCATATCAGATAATAATATTAAGTGTCGTGCTAAATAGCTAAAGGGGCCTAATTTAATAAATAAAAAGTACCCCCATGTGAGTCCAAAAAAAACCACTTCAAGCAAGTGAATATCAAAAATTAATGTGTAAAAAAATAAAAATGGAATAAATAAAGTAAAAAAAAATTGTAAAAAATTGACACTGAGTAGTATAAAAATTAAAAAGTCCAACTAGATGTGCCTGTGTATATGACTATACACTGAAAAAATATATAGTCTGTGAATAATATCCATACATAAGATCAAAAATAATAATAATAATAATAATAATAATAATAATAATAATAATAATGACTCTTCAGTGTTCCCCGCCTTCCTCCGCAACTCCCACTTGTGCCCGCACTCACCAGAGCGCCTAACCCCTGCAGGGGTAACAGGCGTGTTAGCTGAGATCCAGCAGCGGTGTCCCCTTATGGTGGATAGCCCTTCGGGTGGGTGCCGTAATCTTTCCCCTCTCCATGGAAGTCTTTCTAGGAATCCCCAGCGGCAGACATCCACATAGATACAGGAAAGATGATCCTCATAGCGTGAATCTGTAGGTAAAAAGAATTTATTGCATAATTCATTAAAACAAAGGAGCTCCAATGCTCCGCTAACCAACTGTAACCGACTTCCGTATCATCAGCGTGGTACCGGCATGCATTCCACAGCCGGCCTGGCAAAAGCAGGAAGATCGGAGAGAACGGAAATGACGTATTGCATACCACATATGCCCTGCCTTACGCGTTTCATCACACGGACGTCATCTGAGGCGCGGCCATATTGGTACACCATACGTCTATAAATAGTGCATGGAGGCGCCACAATACCCAATCAGAAGTGGACAAAGCAGTCACACCAGGAAGGCGGATATAAAAAAAGGACTGAGTACACAAGGTGGAAAAAGTTTTTAACCCAAGTGGGAATAATAGGATAATGCCAGAATGGCGCCTCCATGTATACAACATAATAAATAAACAATATAAATAGAGCAAAATAAAAATGAGAGGTTGCAATGTATAATGTTGTTGACCACATAAAAATGAGTTGTTAAAAAATTGATACATCAATGTGTATATAAAAAATACTTAAATATAAATGCGTATATAAATTAGAAGAACGTCACCTATCTACTCAAAACCTGATGAGTATATGTTATATGATGCATATATATTTTCTAACAAGTATGTATATAAAATATATATATAAAAAAGTGTAAAAACAATCCCAAAAAAAGGGGGATGTATAAAGACATGACATATTAAAAATTGGATAAAAAAACAGTTTAAATCAATCTCCACATTTAACCCTCTGGGTACTATGGAATCTAAACGATATATCCATCTGGTTTCATTTTGGGATATCAAATTCTTCTTGTTCCTCCCCCCCCCCTCCAGTGGTCTTTAATAGTATCAATGCCATAAAAAAATCAAGCCAGATGGGTCCCTTATGTGAACATGTGAACTAAAACAACCAAAGAAGAAAACCTCTTTTAAATCAAGGAATGGCAAGGAATATGAGATCAGAGAATTGGTCACCTGTAACACCACTCACGTAACTTATGTCATCGAATGTTCATGTCGATTGCAATATGTGGGCAGAATCACCAGACCCCTTTGTGTACGTATTAGGGAACATATTAATAATATTAGAAAGGGGTTCCCTAAACACAATCTTTCCAGACACTTTGATGAATTTCACAAAAGGGACCCATCTGGCTTGATTTTTTATGGCATTGATACTATTAAAGACCACTGGAGGGGGGAAACAAGAATTTGATATCCCAAAATGAAACCAGATGGATATATCATTTAGATTCCTTAGTATCCAGAGGGTTAAATGTGGAGATTGATTTAAACTGTTTTTTATCCAATTTTAATATGTAATTTTTTTCTCCTATTTTTTACTATTTTGCCTTATCCCCTAACCACTGCCTCTTTATACATCCCCCTTTTTTTTGGATTGTTTTTACACTTTTTTATATATATTATTTATATACATACTTAGAAAATATATATGCATCATATAACATATACTTATCAGGTTTTGAGTAGATAGGTGACATTCTTCTAATTTATATACGCATTTATATTTAAGTATTTTTTATATACGCATTGTATCAATTTTTTATTTAATTTTTTAACTCATTTTTATGTGGTCAACAACATTATACATTGCAACCTCTCATTTTTATTTTCCTCTATTTATATTGTTTATTTATTATGTTGTATACATGGAGGCGCCACTTGTGTACTCAGTCCTTTTTTATATCCGCCTTCTTGGTGTGACTCCTTTGTCCTACTTCTGATTGGGTATTGTGTGCCTCCATGCACTATTTATAGATGTATGGTGTACCAATATGGCCGCACCTCAGATGACTTCCGTGTGCCGAAACGCGTAAGGCAGGGCATACGTGGTACGCAATGCGTCATTTCCATTCTCTCCGATCTTCCGGTTTTTGCCAGACTGGCTGTGGAACACACGCCTTTACCACGCCAATGATACGGAAGTCGGTTACAGTTTGTCAGCAGAGCATTGGAGCTCCTTTGTTTTAATGAATTATGCAATAAATTCTTTTTACCTACGGATTCACGCTATGAGGCTCATCTTTCCTGTATCTATGTGGTGGATGTCTGCCGCTGGGGATTCCTAGAAAGACTTCCATGGAGAGGGGGAAGATTACGGCACCCACCCGAAGGGCTATCCACCATAAGGGGACACCGTTGCTGGATCTCAGCTAACACGCCTGTTACTCCTGATGGAACACTGAAGAGTCATTATTGTTATTTTTGATCTTATGTATGGATATTATTCACAGACTCTATATTTTTTCAGTGTATAGTCATATACACAGGCACATCTAGTTGGACTTTTTCATCACTATTTTTTATACTACTCAGTGTCAATTTTTACAATAATTTTTTTTACTTTATTTATTCCATTTTTATTTTTTACACATGAATTTTTGATATTCACATAAAGCATTTTCTTTGGACTCACATGGGGGTACTTTTTATTTATTAAATTAGCCCATTTAGCTATTTAGCACAACACTTGATATTATTATCTGATGTGGGGATTATCACTGGTATTTATTGTTCATGAATTTTTTATTTTTATATATTTCAGATTTACTTTTACTTTTTATTTTATTTTTTATTTATATATTTTTTATCACTTTTGAACAGCGCCAATTCCCCTGAAATAGATTTTCTTAGTTATCCACTCTACCAACTCTTCTGCATGTTGTGGATCAACACGGCCAGCTGCTGAAAAAAAGGACAAGCATGCCCCATGGCCACATGCTGAGGATGCACCGTGTCCACGACCAGCACTGTTGGCTATAGACACAGAGCCTGCTTGTCCTATTTTAGTGGCCTGTGAGTGTCTGCCTCTCCTTGTTGGCCTTCCAGACATGCTGTAAAATTTTATTAGCAAAACACCGCCTGAAGTTTACTAGAAAAAGTATTCCAGGAATGGCCTGCAGTCAGATATAGACTTGGCTAGACTAGAATGCAGTGGATATATATATGTAGGAGACTGTGTATATATATTTAATGCACTGCAGATCACTGAATCACCTGCCTGCCTGAAAGTATATTTGAAAACATACAGCAGGAATGGCCTGCAGTCAGATATAGGCTTGGCTAGACTAGAATGCAGTGGATATATATGTAGGAGACTGTATATACATTTTATGCACTGCAGGTCACTGAATCACCTGCCTGCCTGCCTGAAAGTATATTTGAAAACGTACACCAGGAATGGCCAGCAGTCAGTTATATGCTTGGCTAGACTGGAATGCAGTGGATATATATATATATGTGGGAGACTGTATATTTAATGCACTGCAGGTCACTGAATCACCTGCCTGCCTGAAAGTGTATTTGAAAATGTTCACCAGGAATGGCCTGCAGTCAGATATAGGCTTGGCTAGACTAGAATGCAGTGGATGTATATATGTAGGAGACTGTATATTTAATGCACTGCAGGTCACTGAATCACCTGCCTGCCTGAAAGTGTATTTGAAAACGTACACCATGAATGACCTGCAGTCAGATATAGGCTTGGCTAGACTTGAATGCAGTGGATATTTATGTAGGAGACTGTATATATATTTAATGCACTGCAAATCACTGAATCACCTGCCTGAAAGTGTATTTGAAAATGTACAGCAGGAATAGCCTGCAGTCAGATATAGGCTTGGCTAGACTAGAATGCAGCGGATATACAGTGGGGACAGAAAGTATTCAGACCCCCTTAAATTTTTCACTCTTAGTTATATTGCAGCCATTTGCTAAAATCATTTAAGTTCACCTTTTTCCTCATTAATGTACACACAGCACCCCATATTGACAGAAAAACATAATAAATAAATAAATAAATAATAATAATATAGTGGATGGATGGGCATCTTGATGGGACGCAATGTATGGTGATGGGGAGAATTGTGGGTGCTCACAACTCACAACACAGGTTGAACTGGATGGACTGGTGTCTTTATTCAACCTTACTAACTATGTAACTATGTAACATAGAATTGTTGACATTTTTGCAGAATTATTAAAAAAGAAAACCTGAAATATCACATGGTCCTAAGTATTCAGACCTTTTGCTCAGTATTTAGTAGAAGCACCATTTTGATCTAATACAGCCATGAGTTTTTTTGGGAAAGATGTAACAAGTTTTTCACACCTGGATTTGGGAACCCTCTGCCATTCCTCCTTACAGATCCTCTCCAGCTCTGTCATGTTGGATGGTAAACGTTGGTGGACAGCCATTTTTAGATCTCTCCAGAGATGCTCAATTGGGTTTAAGTCAGGGCTCTGGCTGGGCCATTCAAGAACAGTCACAGAGTTGTTGTGAAGCCACTCCTTCGTTATTTTAGCTGTGTGCTTAGGGTCATTGTCTTGTTGGAAGGTAAACCTTCGGCACAGTCTGAGGTCCTGAGCACTCTGGAGAAGGTTTTCGTCCAGGATATCCCTGTACTTGGCCGCATTCATCTTTCCCTCGATTGCAACCAGTCGTCCTGTCCCTGCAGCTGAAAAACACCCCCACAGCATGATGCTGCCACCACCATGCTTCACTGTTGGGACTGTATTGGACAGGTGATGAGCAGTGCCTGGTTTTCTCCACACATACCGCTTAGAATAAAGGCCAAAAAATTCTATCTTGGTCTCATCAGACCAAAGAATCTTATTTCTCACCATCTTGGAGTCCTTCAGGTGTTTTTTAACAAACTCCATGCGTCTTACACTGAGGAGAGTCTTCTGTTGGGCCACTCTGCCATAAAACCTCGACTGGTGGAGGGCTGCAGTGATGGTTGATTTTTTACAACTTTCTCCCATCTCCCGACTGCATCTCTGGAGCTCAGCCACAGTGATCTTTGGGTTCTTCTTTACCTCTCTCACCAAGGCTCTTCTCCCCTGATAGCTCAGTTTGGCCAGATGGCCAGCTCTAGGAAGGGTTCTGGTCATCCCAAACATCTGCCATTTAAGGATTATGGAGGCCACTGTGCTCTTAGGAACCTTAAGTGCAGCAGAAATTTTTTGTAACCTTGGCCAGATCTGTGCCTTGCCAGTCTCTGAGCTCTTCAGGCAGTTCCTTTGACCTCATGATTCTCATTTGCTCTGACATGCACTGTGAGCTGTAAGGTATTATATAGACAGGTGTGTGGCTTTCCTAATCAAGTCCAATCAGTATAATCAAACACAGCTAGACTCAAATGAAGGTGTAGAACCATCTCAAGGATGATCAGAAGAAATGGACAGCACCTGAGTTAAATATATGAGTGTCACAGCAAAGTCTGAATTCTTAGGACCATGTGATATTTCAGTTTTTCTTTTTTAATAAATCTGCAAAAATGTCAACAACTCTGTGTTTTTCTGTCAATATGGGGTTCTGTGTGTACATTAATGACGAAAAAAATGAACTTAAATGATTTTAGCAACTGGCTGCAATATAACAAAGAGTGGAAAAATTAAGGGCGTCTGAATACTTTCCATCCCCACTGTATATGTAGGAGACTGTATATATATTTAATGCACTGCAGATCACTGAATCACCTGCCTGAAAGTGTATTTGAAAACGTACACCAGGAATGACCTGCAGTCAGATATAGGCTTGGCTAGACTAGAATGTAGTGGATATATATATGTAGGAGACTGTATATATAATTTATGCACTGCAGCTCACTGAATCGCCTGCCCGAAGTATATTAAAAACAGTACACCAGGAACGGCCTGCAGTGAGATATAGCTAAGCTGTATGCAGTGGAGATAAATATATATGAGACTGAGTGTGTTTGTGTGTGTATATATGTGTGTATATGTGTGTGTGTGTGTGTGTATATATATATATATATATATATATATATATATATATATATATATATATAAATATATATATATATTTTATTATAATATTATAAGCCTGGATGTATATATATAAACTAAATACTCTGCAGCTAACTGAATCACCTGTCTGCTCAATCCAAATGAAATGACATTCTCTCTCGGTCAATGCCAGCAACACACTACACAGGGCCGACGTGCAGGCGGCCTTATAGAGTGGGGCGTGGACTTAACCTCCTGAGCGATAATTGGCCAAAGGCAATTATGTCTCTCTTTGCTGATTGCGCTGTGATTGGCCAAAGCATGCGAGTCATAGTGCATGCTTGGCCAATCATCAGACAGCAATGCACTGCGTTGTCGCAGTGCATTATGGGGCACGACGCGCCACTCGAATTTGCCGCAAATGCCCCATAATGTTCGTATTTTGACGAACGATCGAACAGCCAATGTTCGAGTCGAACTCATGTTTGACCCGAACATAAAGCTCATCCCTACTCTTCCCTGCACTCATTTCTCAGTAGCTGCTTTTGTATAAGAGGTCTGCAACCTGGGTGTTGACTTTAGCAGAAACCAACCTACAACTTTGAGAGCTCTGATGAAGACAATATTCTTTGTCTCAGCCCTTCTAAGGGCTGCAGTACAAGTGAACACACAGAGCTTGCCCTCCAGTGATAGTGGGAATTCTTTTTCTCTAGACTTGCTGGCTCTCTGTTTCTCCTCAGTTGCCAGAGCCACTGCTCAGCCCCAGGTGCAATAACTAATTGCTGGTTAGCCAGTCTGCCATGTTGTGGAAACAGACACCAGCTTTTGAAAAAAAACATAACAATATCCAAACAGAATACAAAAGAAAGCAAAACTTTTCTCTGTTGAAACGCAGGTCAGTGGCCACATCTGAAGCTAGTAGCTCTCCCCGACTTTGTGTCTCTATGCCCCATGTTGACATGGCATCCACCGTAGCATTTGCAGTGGCAAGGCAGTGCAGGACTGGCCAGAAGAGGGATTACTTTGATGCAGTTGGTCAGCTTAAACATGTATTGCATAGTATGTAATCTAAATATGCCTTTTTTTCATTGCATAACTTCCTGAGAAGGGTGTATGGCAGTGTGCAAAGGTTCTATCCAGATTTTGTAGTGTTAACATGTGGTCACACCCCTTTAGCACCTGGTAGTTTAAATACATGTACAAGCTATTGGGATCTGAGCAAATGTATATCTTTTCTCTGTAGACTGTGAAAACACATGTGGCCTCAGTATGCAAGTATGTCAATGCTGTGTGTGAGAAATCACTTGTTAAAATCACAAAAAAAAGTTTCATTTCTTCATTTTCCAAAAAAATTGTGACAAAAATTACAGCTTCAGGAAATTCACTATGCCTCCCCTGCTAAATACTTCAGACTGTATACTTTCCAAAAATGGGTCATTTTAGGGGTATCTGTAATGCCCTAACATTTTCGGGCCTCAAGGCAGTCTGAACATCAGGACAATTTACAAATATATACAGTATATCATGGCTCGTAGACTCTATAAACTTCCACACAGACTAAATAATATACACTGAGTTGTTTTTCTTCACAAAGAAGATGTAGCAGAATACAGTTTTTCCTAAATGTATAAAGAAAGAGGATTTATTTGCAAAGTTTGATAACAGAAATTAAGAAAAAAATGATTTCTTTCAAAATTTTAGGATTTTTTTTCTTTTATAGCAAAAAATGAAAACCCAGTGGAAGTTAAATAGCACCAAAAGAAAGCTCTATCTGTTCCCCCAAAGAATGATATAAATTAATTTGGTTACAGTGTTGCATAACTGAGTAATTGTCATTCAAAATGTAACAGTACTGAAAACTAAAAAATGGCTTGGGCATGGTAAAACAGTCCGATCTTCAAGCGGTCAAGGTCAGAACTTAAAGCAATTTTTAAATCAGATAAACATAAAATATCATAAACAAACAATTTATATTTATGAAATATTTATCCCTGTTCCCAGTTACTCCCTACCCTGTTCAAACAGTTCCAAGTTTCAGTTTCAGAGAAAAATTCTGAAAATCAAATGGCTTTTGTTGTGCTATTTAGAAAAAATCTTACATTCTTAAAAAGAAAAGCCATTGGTGCACTTAATATTACATATTTATTCATAAAATAACATTTTAGATTTGCATTAGTGGAATAATAATAAAAAAAAAAACAGATCTGAAAAATCTTTTAAAAAACTCAAGAACATCAAATAAATGACCCAAAACCATTATAGTTTAATTTTCATAATAGTTCTATTATAACATATCAATCTGTTCAAAACAATAGAGATAAAAATAATATATTCAAAAATGCACTTCATGTCTTGGAATTGGTATTCAATTCCATACAGGCATTTGACATTCCTACAGTTTATTCTTAAGCTCTCATTTGAAAGTTTCAAGTCCATTTTCATTTTTCTATACAATTTCTTCTGGCTTATTAAACATACCTCTGCCTTATCACAAATACAGGGCAATGGTTGTCTAGTGACATTTTCCACTTAAATTCATTGTTCATTTGCTAATTATGATGCCTAGACACCTTCCATTTCATTGAAATTGCATGTGTGACAACGGTTTTGCTTCAGAATAAAAACCCAGTTTTGCTCCAAATAAAGCATTACTTAGTTAGCATAAAGGCTATGTGAGCATGGCATATGTGCTATCCTTTCCCTTGTACCATGGCAGTCACTCAGATGCTGTTCAAATCCTACCAGAAGTGAAAGCTAATTTGGGTTTATGCGCTACCAGCATTTCTTGTCTATTTCCACTGGGTGCTTTCATTTCTAAAAGATAGAGATATCCATGGCCAGTGTATTACCAAAAATAAAAGGCTAACTGTAGCAAACCTAGCAGCAGTGCTAGTGATACCTTACATTTTACCTTAACCACTAGCCGACCGTTGAATGCCGATATATATCGTTGTTATGGCAGCAGCTATCTGCCATAACTCCAGTATCCCCGTGTTCGGCCAGCGGTCGGCTACAAGATAAAAGTGGTCTCTGCTGCGGATTCGCCGCAAAATCACTTTTATTGGTGGCAGGAGAGGGCCCCCCTCCGCCGCTTCCCGGAGCCGTCAGCAGTGGCGGAGGTGATCCAGTCCTCTCACTGGCTGTGCATGGAGATGAGTGAGGGGAAGATGGCACCCACCCATCTCCATGACACTGCAGGGCGGAAGCGACATCAAAATGTCACTTCCGCCCATAGCTCTTAAAGAGCCATTTTTTAAAATAATTTTTTTAATTGACAATTTTTTTTTTCTTGCATTTTAGTGTAAATATGAGATCTGAGGTCTTTTTGAGTCCAGATCTCATATTTAAGAGGTCCTGTCATGCTTTTTTTCTATTACAAAGGGATGTTTACATTCCTTGTAATAGGAATAAAAGTGACACTCTTTTTAAAAACAGTGTAAAAATAAAAGGTAACATAAATAAGAAAAAACTATTTTAAACGCGCCCCATCTCGCCGAGCTCGCACGCAGAAGCGAACGCATATGTGAGTAGTGCCCGCATATGAAAACGGTGTTCAAACCACACATGTGAGGTATCGCTGTGATTGGTAGAGTGAGAGCAATAATTCTAGCCCTAGACCTCCTCTGTAACTCAAAACATGCAACCTGTCGAATTTTTTAAACATTGCCTATGGAGATTTTTAAGGGTAAAAGTTTGCCGCCACTCCACGGGCGCAATTTTGAAGCATGACATGTTGGGCATCAATTTACTCGGCGTAACATTATCTTTCACAATATAAAAAAATTGGGCTAACTTTACTGTTGTCTTATTTTTTAATTCAAAAAAGTATATTTTTTTAAAAAAAAGTGCGCTTGTAAGACCGCTGCGCAAATACGGTGTGACATAAAGTATTGGGACCGCTATTTTATTCTCTAGGGTGTTAGAAAAATGTTTTTATAATATTTTTGGGTTCTACGTAATTTTCTAGCAAAAAAAAATGTTTTTAACTTGTAAACAACACATCTAAAAAAGAGGCCTGGTCCTTAAGTGGTTAAAGTGTACCTGTTCCCAGATTATGGACATTAAGGTAGAATACATAGACAGAAGGAGGAAAAGGAGGAAAAGTATAGTTTGATAAATATTACCCTTTGCCTTTTTGTCAGTTAACTATTCTTAAAGCCTAACTCCAAATTTAACGTCACTTTAAATGTTTCATTTGGGCCAAAATGATTCAAAATAAATATTTACTGCACTAACAGGTATGCTTGCTGGACATGCTGTATGAACTGTATGTAGCCTTAGATATATACAAAATACAAGCTGTGTTCTGGCAGTGGGAATTTCCTGTCCCACTCCCAGGACAAAATAGAGTTGGGCTGAGCACTGCTCACCTATTCACAGGAAGCTTTGTATTCTACAAATAAATACAAAGCTTCTTCTGATTGGCTGAGGCAGGGAGGCAGGCAGATGACATCTCAATCTCTGACTCAACCAATCATAGGAAGTTTTGTACTAATTCATAGAATATAAAGCTTACAGTGAAAGGCTGAGCAGTGCTCAACCTGACTCTGTCTTACACTGGGGGTGGGATGGGAGGTTCCCATTCCACTGCCAGAACATAGCACTGTATACTGTATGAAGCAGAGACTTCATACAGTAAATTGCACCCAGCAAGCGCACCTGTGCAGTGCAGTAAATAGTTTGTTTAGGTCAGCTTGGCCCAAATGAGCTATTGAAAGACACATTAAACATGGAGGTAGAGTTTAAAAAAGCTGACATTTTTACTTGTTTTGCTTAATAATAAAACTACTTAACTGCACACCAGAAGTTCTACAGAATTTGTTTAACCCCCGTTGACAAATTATTCCTAACTGATTTAAAATAAATGGTTATTAAGTTGTAACGTAACAAAACAATCACTTTCCTAGTGAATAACCAATCTCAAAGTTGTCCGAGAGTCAAAAAGTTATACAAAAATACCAAATCAAGATGTTCTTTTCTGTTAACACCATACTGCAATTAAAATGTATGCATGTCGATGTACAATGTGAACGTAAGCACACTTCCTGATACATAAAAAAAGCTGAAATCAATAAGAAGGATGAGACATTCATTGTTATTCCAAGGCAATGCTTCCCAATTGACAATTGTTAAGCCTTTTTAAGTAAATTGACATTCCCAATGAATGACATTGGTTTGACTTACACTTTTATAACTGAATTAGAAATATCTTTTTCAAAAAAGGTTATCTATCTATCTATCTATCTATCTATCTATCTATCTATCTATCTATCTATCTATCTATCTATCTATCTATCTATCTATCTATCCAGCCAGGGCAGTGATTATTATGAATGACATGGAGAGTGGGATTTTGAATGCACCATGGGAGATTTACTAAAACTGTGTCACACAGAATCTGGTGAAGGTGTGCATAGTAGCCAATCAGTTTCTAGGTTTTATTGTCAAAACTTAACTGAACAAGCTGAATTTAGAAGTTGCTTGGTTACTACGCACAGCTGCCCCAGATTCTGTGCACCAGTTTTAGTAAATCTCCCCCACCAAGTCATTATTACATAAATAAAAACATCAAAGTTGCAGTGCTATTATGCAAACAATTGATCAAACAATTAATCAACCGCTCCAAAGTGAATTAAAAGTTTACAAACATTAAGAAAAAACTATAAAGTTCATTCAGTACATCCAGGCAAGGACTCAAGTGGTAAGTGATGTCAGACGAGCCAGAAGGATGCTTCACCAACAGTGATCACACACTTAACAGATGTCCAGGACCACTAAGTGAAAAGCGGTCAAAAAAACGCAGTGGAAAAAAAGGTTGGGATCAGAATCCAGGTAGAAATGGTCTTCCGGTTCACCTTGCTTGCTCCAACTCCTCCACCATTAGGAACAATTGACCACGAAGAAACAGTAGGTCTCCCAAGGACAAACAGTGCCTTGAAAAAGTATTCATGCCCATTGAAATTTTCCACATTTTGTCATGTCATGCCAGGTTTCTTTGCTGGGACCAATCCTATTTAATTTATTCATGAACACGCTGGAGAATGGGGTAAACAGTTCAGTCTCTGTATTTGCGGATGATACTAAGCTAAGCAGTGCAATAACTTCTCCACAGGATGTGGAAACCTTGCAAGAAGATCTGAACAAATTAACGGGGTGGGCAACTACATGAGAAAATGAGGTTTAATGTAGAAAAAATGTAAAATAATGCATTTGGGTGGCAAAAATATGAAAGCAATCTATACACTAGGGGGAGAACCTCTGGGGGAATCTAGGATGGAAAAGGGCCTGGGGGTCCTAGTAGATGATAGGCTCAGCAATAGCATGCAATGCCAAGCTGCTACTAACAAAGCAAACAGAATATTGGCATGCATTAAAAAAGGGATTAACTCCAGGGATAAAGCGATAATTCTCCCACTCTACAAGACTCTGGTCCGGCCACACCTAGAGTATGCTGTCCAGTTCTGGGCACCAGTCCTCAGGAAGGATGTACTGGAAATGGAGTGAGTACAAAGAAGGGCAACAAAGCTAATAAAGGGTCTGGAGAATATTAGCTATGAATAGGGATAAACCGAACACCCCCCCCCGGTTCAATTTGCGGCAGAACATGCGAACAGACCAAAAATTTGTGCGAACACGTGAACCCCGTTAAAGTTTATGGGACTCGAAAAATTAAAAGTGCTAATTTTAAAGGCTAAAATGCAAGTTATTGTCATAAAAAGTGTGTGCCCCAGGGGACATGTATCAATGCAAAAAAAGTTTTAAAAATGGCAGTTTTCTCAGGAGCAGTGTTTTTAATAATGCTTTAAGTCGGGGGATGGTTTGTTTGGTGCCTCCGGCTGTGGGACCATGGTGGTCTGGCCTCCTGGTTGGTTGCGCCTCCCTCTCTGTTCCCCCCATTGGACTCACGCGTCACGTTGGGGGCATGGCTGCAGCGGCATCACCTATATGGGCTCCTTCCCCATTTGTGTTTCGCACTTTACACTGATCACATCACTCTCATTTGTTATACATGATGCACCCAGGCACTTTTGCTCCCAGTCACCGACACTCAGGTACTTACTTTCATTCGCTCTCTACTCACCATTTACTTTTCATCCTTGATTACCATTTTTTTGTGTCTTTTTTCTGACTTGCACTCATCCACCGCACTTTTCTCACACACTCTTTTCACATCACCTTTTTAATTTCATAATTTTTTCACATTTTCATCAATCATTTTATTTTTTATTTTTTATTTTTCACTCTGTTTTTTTGTCATTTTTTTTCACAGCAGCTCCTCACTGGGGTTACC
Source organism: Aquarana catesbeiana (assembly GCF_042186555.1). Taxonomy (NCBI): domain Eukaryota; kingdom Metazoa; phylum Chordata; class Amphibia; order Anura; family Ranidae; genus Aquarana; species Aquarana catesbeiana. The sequence goes on from NC_133326.1 coordinate 262,661,349, forward strand.
CCATTCATGACTATCTTCTTATACACCTTGACCCACATGGGCCAGTGCTCATGTCAGGCTGCTGTTTGCCTTGTCAAATCCCCTCAGCTCCCAGACGGGGCTTTTCTGGTTGGCCCGGGGACTTTTCATGGCCGCACCACTGCTGCGAGGACCCACATGTAAGTGTGCAGGCTGATTGATCTCATGGGGGGTTCTTTCATGCCCGGGGTTAGTTCTCTGGGTCTCTTCTCAATATCTAAACACCATTCTTTCTTTCATTTATAGATATTTACCACGGTTTTGCTCCTGATGATAGGCTATAAGGCCTTGAAACGCGTAGAGCTAACAACAACCTAGTGTATACATTTATAAATTTTTGATGGCCGTTCCTTTTCATTTGTTCCCTTTATTTATCTCAATCCAGTGATATCTTCATCTGGCATTAATCTGTATAATTATTAATTTCATTTCATGTAATCATGTTTTAATAATTCCATGTATCCTACAACACTCCTTGTTGGAATGTCAAATAATGTGCAATATTTGGTTCTAATGAATTTTAAAACTGTAAATATATTGATATATAGAAAAATGCATAAAATAATTTAAAATATTTTTTTATGATAATTCTATGACAACCTGAACCAATAAAAAGCAATTTTTTATTCAATTTGTTCTATTGCTCCCGTGTGCTTCGTCAAAGTCCCGTCTTCTGCTCTTTTTATTCAATAAAAGTGTAATATTCCTTTAAATATCATGCCTGGGGGGTGTCTATAGTATGCCTGTAAAGTGGTGCATTTTTCCCGTGCTTAGAACAGTCCCTGCACAAAATGACATTTCTAAAGGAAAAAAAGTCATTTAAAACTGCTTGCGGCTGTAATGTTATGTTGCCCCCCCCAGCCCATTACCAGCCCCTTTGGGTCTGGTATGAATATTAAGGTGAACCTCACACCCAAATTTAAAAAAAGGTGTGGGGCCCCATATACTCTGAATAGCAGCATTATACAGGCAGTCCCCGGGTTACAAACAAGATAGGGACTGTAGGTTTGTTCTTAAGTTGAATCTGTTTGTAATTTGGAACAGGTACAAGTGTAGCTCCAGCCAAAAAATTTATTTTTATGCTTTTTGGATAACATAGGGAAGGGTTATCATCACCCCTGTAACATTTGTTTTGCTGTCTGTGCCCCTGTTCAGAATATTTCACCTCACTTCCTGTCCCAATGACAATTGGATTTTGAAAATTTTGGGTTATTAGGGAAACGAGGATTGGTGATAAAGCATCAGTGGGGAGACACCTTTTTCCCCATATTAACTCTTACAGGAGAGAATTTCCCTTCCTAGTGGTAGATTTCCTCTCACTTCCTGTTGTCTCCCTCCGTTTGTAAGTAGGAGTCGTTTGTAAGTCGGATGTTTGAAAATAGGGGACCGCCTGTATATACTATGCAGCCTGCCCTATATACTCTGCGGAAAATTGGGTGTTGGTGGTACCAGAACACTGTAAGCCTTCACAGTTACTCTTGGTGGGCGCTGGAATTGGCCCTGCTGTTAAATATTATATCAAGAATTGTAATTACATGACCCTGTTAAACAGGGGCAGAAAAATTGGGCCTTAGGCGGTGGTGGTGGCACAACACTGTAAAGCCTAACAGATACTTTTGTTGAGCACAGGAACAGGCCCTGCTGTGAAATATTAGATCAAAAATTGTAATTTTGCACCCCTGTTAAACAGGGGCAGAAAAATTTGGCCTTAGGCGGTGGTGGTGGTGGCACAACACTGTAAAGCTTCACAGATACTTTTGTTGAGCGCAGGAATGGGCCCTGCTGTGAAATATTAGATCAAAAATTGTAATTTTGCGCCCCTGTTAAACAGGGGCAGAAAAATTGGGCCTTAGGCAGTGGTGGTGGTGCCACAACACTGCAACCCCTCACAGATACTCTTGTTGAGTGCAGGAACGAGCCCTGCTGTTAAATATTTGATCAAAAATTGTAATTACATGCCCCTGTTAAACAGAGGCAGAAAAATTAGGCCTTAGGTAGTGGTGGTGGTGCCCTGAACTGAAAAGATTTTTAGAAGCTATAATCATGAAAATTGAGGAGGATAGAATAGTCACTCAGCATAATAGGATAGTCACTCAGCATATGCAGTCTTCAAGGGATCCCACATCCATAGAAAAATCATTCAGTTACATCAGCATCAAGTGCTTGGTATTTGGTGATCGAAGACTGATTCATTTTTATGAATGTGAGCCGATCAACAGAGTCTGTGGACAGGCGTACTCTATGATCAGTTACAAAGCCTCCAGCAGCACTGAATGTGCATTCAGAAAGAACGCTGGATGCAGGACAGGCCAGTAGCTTAATTGCATATTGAGCAAGCTCTGGCCAGTGGTCCATCCTCAAGACCCAGTAACCCAGTGGATATTCTGGTGGAAAGGTCTCCAAGTCTGATCTTGCCCCTAGATATTCCTGCACCATGTAATTCAGATGCTGGCGATGTTTGCTGGAACCGATCAGACCTGGGCGCTGAGGACTGAAGAATTGCCTGAAGGCATCGGTCAGCCAGCCACCTTCTCCACCGCTCTTTCTGTGACTGAACGAAGCCTCAGCAACGCATTGTCCAGCACCAGGAAATTGTAACCTCCCAGGCTCTGCAAACGCATTCCACAAAGCTTTCTTCTGCAAGGCCTCCTGAAGATGTTTCATCCTCTGCTCCCTCTGCGAAGGCTGGATAAGTTCTGCAATCTTACCCTTGTAACGTGGATCAAGAAGGGTTGCCAGCCAGTAATGATCCCTCTCCTTGATACCACGAATCCTAGGGTCCTTTCGCAGGCTTTGCAGGATCAGGGAGGCCATGCAGCGTAGGTTTTTGGGGGCATTCGATCCTGAGTCCTCTGGGTCACTAAGGACCACCTCCTCCCAGCCATGTGCAACTCCATAGGTTTCTGGGGACTGCAAACGATCCCTTGAAGACTGCATCTAATGCTGAGTGTTATCCTCCACCTTCATGCTGACACAATCCTCCTCCTCCTCCTCCTCCTCTTCTTCTTCCTGGTGATCGGCGGGCCTGCAGGAATACTAGTATCTGGATAAAGGGGACCTTGAGAGGTAAGGAAGTCCTCCTCTTCCCCCCGCTGTTCTGCCTCAAGTGTCCTGTCCATTATTCCACGAAGCGTGTGCTCCAACAGGAAGACAAGAGGGACAGTATCACTGATGCATGCACTGCCGCTGCTCACCATCCTCGTGGCCTCCTCAAATGTTAACAGGACAGTGCATGCATCCTTGATCAGTAGCCACTGGCGTGGTGAAAAAAGCCAAGCTCCCCTGACCCTGTCCTGGTGCCATACTCACACAGGTACTCATTGATGGCCCTCTGCTGCATGTGCAGCTGCTGCAGCATTGCCAACGTTGAATTCCACCTGGTGGGCATGTCACAAATGAGGCGGTTCTGGGGGAAGGTTGCATTCTCTATGAATGTCAGCCAGCCGAGCACTGGCATTATATGACCGGCGGAAATGACCACATACTGTCCTGGCCTGCCTCAGGAGATTCTGTAAGCCCAGGTACCTGCTCAAGAACCGCTGCACCACCAAATTCAGGACATGAGCCAAACAGGAAACATGGGTCAAGTGTCCCTATCGGAGGGTGGAGAGGAGGTTGGTGCCATTGTCACATACAACCATTCCTGGCTGAAACTGGCATGGCGTCAACCACCTCTGAGCCTACCCCTGCAGAGCTGACAGAATCTCTGCCCCAGTGTGGCTCCTGTCCCCTAAGCAGACCGACTTAAGCACCGCATGGCATCTTTTTGCCTGAGTGCTTGTGTAGCCCCTTGAATGCCTACGGAGCACCGCTGGTTCAGAGGAGAAATCTGCAGAGGAAGAGGCCATAGAGGAAGAAGAAGAGGAGGGGGTGGAGAAGAGAGCTGTGGCAGAATCACCACTAGCATTTTGGAGGCATGGTGGCGGGACAAGCTCCAACAACACTGAACCCTGTCCTGCATCCTTCCCAGCTGCCAGCAAATTTACCCAGTGTGCGGTAAAATAAAGGTAACATCCCTGTCCATGCCTGCTGGACCATGAGTCAGCAGTAATATGCACCTTACTGCTGACTGCCCTGTCCAACAAGGCCAAGACATTGCCTTCCACATGCTGGTAGAGAGTCGGAATGGCCTTCCGTGAAAAGAAATGGCATTTGGGAACCTGCCACTGAGATACCACACATTCCACAAATTCACGAAAGGGGGCAGAGTCTACCAGCTGAAAAGACAGCAGTTGCAGTGCTAGCAATTTGGCCAAGCTAGCATTCAGACGCTGAGCATGTGGATGGCTGGGACCGAATTTCTTTTGACAATTTAGTTACTGGGGTAGGGAAATTTGCCTGCTAAAATCCGATGTTGGTGTACTGCTAGCAGATTGGCTGCAAGTACTTGGGACACCTATTTCTATACCTTCATTCCTCTCAGTGCAGATTTCTCAGAGGACTGGAGGTATAGTGGGGTTGGAGATCCCAGCTGATGAGGAGCAAGGAGAGGTCCGTCTTGTTCTTTGATGTGGGTCTTTTAAGTGCTGTTGCCAACGGACTGCATAGGAGGTCATCATATGTCTGGTCAAGCATGTGGTGCCCAAGTGGCTGCTATTTTGGCCACGCTTCAGACATATGTTGCAAACAGCAACGGTGCGATCTGCTGCACATGTGTCAAAAAAGGCCCACACCAAAGTACTTTTCAAAATATGTGGGGAGTCAGCAGCGCCCTGCATCTGCTTAGCTCTGCAGTGTGATGCAATAGGGTGACTGCCCTTAAGTATCCCCCTGGAGGGCATCCAACCTCATTGGAGATGTGCCTCCTCCTCCTCCTCTCTTCTATCAGGCACCCAAGTTACGTCAGTGACCTCATCAACCCCTCCCTCCTCGTCACTGGAGCAAACTTGGCAGTATGCTGCAGCTGGGGGAACATGACTGCCAGTTTCTTGACCTTCTTGGGCACCCCCTTTCTCTATGCTGACGTTACTCCCTTCCTCACCTGGGTACCATCATCGGAGCCTTCAAATCGTTGCGCATCCTCCTGCAGCATGTACCCGACACTGTGGTCGAATAGTTTGGGGGACTCCTCTGTGCATGATGGTAGGGCTAGGGAAGTAGTAACTGTTGACATGGAGCAGATGGAATAGGCCACTTTGGCAGCTGCATTGGCAGGCAAACTACTCTGAGCCTGGGTGACAGAGGATGAGGAGGATGAGGACAGCTTTGTTATCCATTCCACCAACTCTTCTGCATGTTGTGGCTCAATAACACAGCTAGCTGCAGGAAAAAAGCATGCCTCACGACCACATGCTGAGGATGCACCGTGTCCACGACCAGCACTGTCGACTGTAGACACAGAGCCTGCTTGCCCTCTTATAGTTGCCTGTGAGCGTCTGCCTCTCCTTGGTGGCCTTCCGGACATGCTGTAAATTTTGTTTAGCAAAAAACCACTACACTGTATTGTGTACCGTGTACACCACCAGGAAAGTAGTAGCAACTGCACTAAGGGTGCACGGTACTGTGTACACCAACAGATGTGTAATTACAACTATGGGTACACTGTATGTATTGTGTACACCACCAGGAAAGTAGTAGCAACTGCACTAGGGGTGCACGGTACTATGTACACCAACTGAAGTTGAATGACAACTATGGGTGTACTGTATTGACCACCAGAAAAGTATGAGCAACTGCACTATGGGTGCACAGCACTGTATACTGTGTACACCGCCTGAAGTATATTAGAAACAGTACACCAGGAATGGCCTGCAGTCAGATTTAGCTAAACTGGATACAGTGGATATATATATACAAGAGTTGTGTACTGTATATATACATATATATATATATAACTGAATCACCTGCCTGAAGAATATTAGAAACAGTACACCAGGAACAGCCTGCAGTGAGATATAGCTAAACTGTATGCAATGGGGTGGGCGACTACATGGCAAATGAGGTTCAATGTAGAAAAATGTAAAATAATGCATTTGGGTGGCAAAAATATGAATGCAATCTATACACTGGGGGGAGAACCTCTGGGGGAATCTAGGATGGAAAAGGACCTGGGGGTCCTAGTAGATGATAGGCTCAACAATGGCATGCAATGCCAAGCTGCTGCTAATAAGGCAAACAGAATATTGGCATGTATTAAAAGGGGGATCAACTCCAGAGATAAAACGATAATTCTCCCGCTCTACAAGACTCTGGTCCGGCCGCACCTGGAATATGCTGTCCAGTTCTGGGCACCAGTCCTCAGGAAGGATGTACTGGAAATGGAGCGAGTACAAAGAAGGGCAACAAAGCTAATAAAGGGTCTGGAGGATCTTAGTTATGAGGAAAGGTTGCGAGCGTTGAACTTATTCTCTCTGGAGAAGAGACGCTTGAGAGGGGATATGATTTCAATTTACAAATACTGTACTGGTGATCCCACAATAGGGATAAAACTTTTTCACAGAAGAGAGTTTAATAAGACTCGGGGCCACTCATTACAATTAGAAGAAAAGAGGTTTAACCTTAAACTACGTAGAGGGTTCTTTACTGTAAGAGCGGTAAGGATGTGGAATTCCCTTCCACAGGCGGTGGTCTCAGCGGGGAGCATTGATAGCTTCAAGAAACTATTAGATAATCACCTGAATGACCGCAACATACAGGGATATGTAAGGTAATACTGACACACAATAACACACATAGGTTGGACTTGATGGACGTGTGTCTTTTTTCAACCTCACCTACTATGTAACTATGTAATATATATATATATATATATATATATATATATATATATATTGTGGTGGAGTGGTACCCCACCAGTGTTTGGATGCAGGATTCTCAACCAGGCAGGTTGAGGGGCTCCAGTTTATTTTCTTATTTGGGAGGAAACTAGCTTTTCAGTTTCCTCATTATTTAAAATTATTTACTAAAATCCATTTTGGGATCTGGAGCCTGGGGATTTCTTAGAAATCCGGGTGGGATGAAATCCCCAGTCCTGGGTCCAGGTTCTGGGACTCACTGGCACTCTGATTGTTCAGGTGTGTGTGGGCCTGATAGCAGAGTCAGGACCATGATTCTGGGCTCCACCCAGAGAGACAGGAGGTCTCAAGGAGTCCAGGCTTGCAAGGAAGTAACCAGAGAGTGCAGGTGTGCACTGAAGAACCCAGAGAGTGCAGGCTGTAAGGTAAAAGCCAGAGACCTGAGTCTGAGGTTGCTGACAGTAGTCAGGAGAGCTCCATATGGGAGCCTGAGCAGTGGTGTGTCTGCTGCTGAAGAGAGCCAGGAGGCTCTGTATTTTTATTTGCAATGCTGCATGTGTAAGCCAGGAGGCTGAATATCCTTTTATTTGTTGCTGGCGGTAAAAAACCCCTGCGAGGGAAACCACTTTTGCTGGAACTTTGTTTTTCTTTAATAAAAGTAAGCCAAAAGGCCCTGAAAAGGAATTATCTGTTATAATATATATATATATATATATATATATATATATATATATATATATATATATATATATATATATATATATAATATTAAATACACTGCAGCTAACTGAATAATCTGCCTGCCTGCTCAATCTAAATGACACACTCTAAATGACACACACTCTCCGTCCACGCCGGCAAGGAGACACACTACACGAGGCTGACGTGCAGACAGCCTTATATAGTGTGGGGCGTGGACTTAGTCCCCCGTAGCCATGATTGGCAAAAGGTACCCTGCCTTTGACCAATTATGGCTCTCTTAGCTGAGGGCGCTGTGATTGGCCAAAGCATGCAGGTCATGGTGCATGCTCTGGCCAATCATCATACAGCAGTGCGCTGCGCTCCCACAGTTCATTATGGGCCGCTGCGCACTGCTTGAATTTGGCTCAAACGGCCCATAATGTTCAGTTTTCGATGAACGGGTGAACAGCCAATGTTTGACCCGAACAGAAAGCTCATCCCTAATAAAAAAAAAAGACACATATATATATATATATATATATATATATATATATATATATATATATATATATATATATATATATATATATATATATATATATTACGAGACTATCTGTATATACAGTGGGGCAAAAAAGTATTTAGTCACTAACCAATTGTGCAAGTTCTCCCACTTAAAGAGATGAGAGGCCTGTAATTGTCATCATAGGTATACCTCAACTATGAGAGACAAAATGTGGAAACAAATCCAGACAATCACATTGTCTGATTTTTGAAAGAATTTATTTGCAAATTATGGTGAAAAATAAGTATTTGGTCACCTACAAACAAGCAAGATTTTTGGCTCTTAAAGACCTGTATCTTCTTCTTTAAGAGGCTCCTCTGTCCTCCACTCATTACCTGTATTAATGGCACCTGTTTGAACTTGTTATCAGTATAAAAGACACCTGTCCACAACCTCAAACAGTCACAGTCCAAATTCCACTATCATGAAGACCAAAAAGCTGTCGAAGGACACCAGAAACAAAAAATTGTAAACCTGCACCAGGCTGGGAAGACTGAATCTGCAATAGGCAAGCAGCTTGGTGTGAAGAAATCAACTGTGGGAGCAATAATTAGAAAATGGAAGACATACAAGAGCACTGATAATCTCCCTCGATCTGGGGCTACATGCAAGATCTCACCCTGTGGGGTCAAAATGATCACAAGAACGGTGAGCAAAAATCCCAGAACCACATGGGGGGACCTAGTGAATGACCTGCAGAGAGCTGGGACCAACGTAACAAAGGCTACCATCAGTAACGCACTACACCGCCAGGGATCCTGCAGTGCCAGATGTGTCCCCCTGCTTAAGCCAGTACATGTCCAGGCCCATCTGAGGTTTGCTAGAGAGCATTTGGATGATCCAGAAGAGGACTGGGAGAATGTCATATGGTCAGATGAAACCAAAGTAGAACTGTTTCGTAGAAACACAACTCGTATTTGCTAAAGAATATATAAACAATAGACAATGAAACCAAAAATAACAAAAACAAGCGAAAATTCTACCACTAAAAAGTGGAACAGAGAAGGTTACGGGATACAGTTCTGGGATAAGCCATAGCTAGTGCTACTAAATAAAGGTTTCAGTATCCTTATGTAAATGAAGTGTGATCAGGGGACCCATGTCTTCCATTTTAGATCAAATATATGCATGGTATCCATGATGGTATGGAAGATTTTCTCCATAAGTTGGATGGCAGTCATGTGCCTAAGGACCTGATCCCAGGGGACTCCAGGGGTACGCCAGAACAGGGTGATGCACCAGTGGACCGTACTAAATAATGTGTGAAAGTTTTTGGTCAGGGTGGAGGCCCTGGGGATATCTACGAAGAGTAAGCCCATTTGGTGAGTAATGGTAATCGACACCCCAGTGATTGCCACCTTGGCTGTAACTCATTGCCAAGGGTCCCTTAGAGCTATACAACTCCAAAAAATGTGCAGGTGGGTCCCCGTCTCGGGGCAACCTCTGAAGCAGTTTTTAGAGACAGCGGGAAAGAATTTTTGTAACTTAGCAGGGGTATAGTACCACCTCGTGTGTAACTTCACCACTGTTTCCTTCAACGACACAGACTTCGTACATTTATGCATATTGGCTATCCTATCTGTCCACTGCCCAGGGAATACTACCAGTCCAGTTTCTACTTCCCAACTAATCATGGTGGTAGATTTGTCCGGGAGGCCTAAACCATCCAGATAATTATATAATAGTGAAATTGTCCCTGGATAGGGGGCCGCAAAGATTTTCAAACGTGTTGATAGAGTTGGCATCCACCCTGGGAAGTGTGAATTGAAAAAATGTCTGATTTGTAAATATTTGTAGAATTCTGTCCTGGGTAAGGAGTGAGAGGATTGTAAGGATAAGAAAGATTGAATCACCCCGTCTTTCGGAAGAGAGCCCAAAGTGACCAGGTCCTTCGAAATCCTTATGGCGAAGGTATTAGGATTAGGAAATGCTGCAGTAAATGAGGGGTTACCAATAAATGAAGCCCATCTAGGGTAGGGAGGGAATAGGGATAATCTTTTCTTGTATAAGGACCACAGATGCAGGGATTGGCCTGCTACTGCGTTAAGGGGAGATATATCCTTAGGGCAAATTTTCATGGCTCACAACAATCCGGGTAAGGAATAAGGGGCTATGGAAGTCTGTTCAAAGCAGAGTCAGGGGATTCCGTGTGGGGAGTTATTCCATTGTGCCAGCTGTACGAGTCTGGCAGAAAGGTAATAAAGCCAAAGGTTAGGTAGGCCCAAACCACCCCGAGCCCGAGGTCTGTATATCATTTGCTTACCTAATCTGGGTTTTTTATTGCGCCATACAAATTTATTGATATCATGTTGAATAAATTCAATCATTTGTCGTGACGCATAATTGGGGAGGGCTCTAAAAAAAATAAGAGTTTGGGAAGAATCAACATTTTTATCGCCTGGATCCTGCCTAAGAAGGTAATGTGGAATGAGTTCCAAGTGTTTAAAAGTTGTCTGATACGGGTAAATGCTGGGGGGTAGTTGGCTAGGTATAATTTGTGGAGAGAAGGTGCCAATTTGATCCCTAAATATGGTACAGACTCCCATATATTGCAGTAGTTAGATTGTACCATAAGGACTATATTCCATGAAAGAGCATAGTTAGTGGCTTCAAAAGGTAGAGTCCCGTAACCAAAAAACATTTAACAATAAACCTGAAAAAACATATATGTAAAGCAAAGGGGTCGGGAGAGGATAGACCATCCCAACGAAAAAATAATACAATTAATTGTTAAAGGTAAAACCTCCTGAACAGTAGGACAATAGTGTCCAACACTCCTGGTAACCTGTATGAAGCTAAGAAAAAAGAACAAAACACACAGGCCAGTAAAAAAGGCAAAAAAAAAAGGATGAGGTGTGAGGGGTGGACGGCATCCTAGGGAGATCCTCTTTAGCCATGAGACCTAGTTTAACAAGGAGTTCCTTCCCTTCCTGAATGATAATCACAGTTAGGGATGAGCTTCGAGTTCGAGTCAAACTCATGTTCGACTCGAACATTGGCTGTTTGCAAGTTCGCCGAACAGCGAACAATTTGGGCATTTTCGAATGCGAATGCCATGGAACACCCTTTAAAAGTCTATTTAGAATTTACTATTTTTAACATTTTTGACAGTTTTTTAGTGAAATGGTAGGGGTACTTTTGTACCCCCTTACCATTTCACACAGGGGGGGCGGGATCTGGGGGTTCCCTTGTTAAAGGGGGCTTCCAGATTCCGATAAGCCCCCCGCCTGCAGACCCCCACAACCACCGGCCAGGGTTGTGGGGATGAGGCCCTTGTCCTCATCAACATTGGGACAAGGTGTTTTGGGGGGCTACCCCAAAGCACCCTCCCAATGTTGAGGGCATGTGGCCTGGTAAGGTTCAGGAGGGGGGCACTCTCTCGTCCCCCCTCTTTACCTGCGGCCTGCCAGGTTGCGTGCTCAGATAAGGGTCTGGTATGGATCTTTGGGGGGACCCCACGCCGTTTTTTTTTTTAATTTTGGCCGGGGTTCCCCTTAATATCCATACCAGACCTGAAGGGCCTGGTATGGAATTTAGGGGGACCCCCACGTCATTTTTTTTTTATTTTCCTGTGGGGAATTCCCATACCGTTTTTATCAATGAACTTTTATATGTATTGTCGGACCGGCAATGCAATAGCCGCGAGTAGTTTTAAATTACTTTTTTCCTTTGAAATGTCATTTTGCTGTCAGACTGTTCTAAACACTGGAAACATGCGCCCCTTTACAGGCATACTATAGACACCCCCCAGCTACGAAATTTAAATCACTGCTCCTGAAAAAACAGCCGTTTTTAAAACTTTTTTTTGCATTGATCCATGTCCCCTGGGGCAGGACCCAGGTCCCCAAACACTTTTTATGACAATAACTTGCATATAAGCCTTTAAAATTAGCACTTTTGATTATTCATGTTCGTGTCCCATAGACTTTAATGGTGTTCACGTGTTCGAACAAACTTTTTTCCTGTTCACATATTCTGGTGCGAACCAAACAGGTGGGTGTTCGGCTCATCCCTAATCACAGTGTATGTGGATCCATTATGGATGACTTGGAGTTTGAAGGGAAACTCCCATCTGTATCTAATTCTCGCTTCTTGGAGAGGAGTAGCGATCTCCTTAAGCTTACGGCGCTTGTCTAAGGTGGCCGGAGATATATCAGGGTATGTTTTAATTTTAGTACCATCCAGCAAGATGTTGGGGGTGTTGTGGGAGGCTCTGAGGATCTCCTCTTTCACCAGGTAGTCCTTAAGGCATAGAATTATGTCCCTGGGAGGCTTGTCATCAGAGGGTTTGGGGCAAAGTGCTCTGTGAAGCCTGTCACAGGCAAATGCGGTCATCGGGGAACCAGACAGCAAGGACTGAAACAACTTGATGTCAGGGGTTAAATCAGTGACCCCCTCAGGGACCCCTCTGATTCTCAAGTTGCTTCTCCTATTTCTGTTGTCCAGGTCCTCCAAGTGGACCTGGAGCTGGGTGACAGACTCTGTTAGGGATTCAGGATCTCTCTGAAGATCAGTATATGCAAGCTGCAGTTCATCATTCTTAGTCTCTAAGAGGTCCGTTCTACCTCCAAGGACAGCTATCTCATACTGTAAAGTGGTAGTAGATTTGTGGAGTTCCGTCTGGAATTTCTCTGTAATTTTATTATACATTGCAGTAAGGCTGTCAGTTAGGGACCTTTGAGCCGGTTTTCCCGCGATGGGACTTGGAGGACGGCATGCACCGCTCGTTCCCCTGGGGGTGCAGGTGATTTGGGGTTCATTATGAGGACTGCAGCTAACGGAATCACCTGCCTGCCTGAAGTATATTAGAAATAGTACACCAGGAATGGACTGCAGTCAGATCTAGCTAAACTGGGTACAGTGGATATATATATAAAAATGAGACTGACTGACTGTATATATATATATACTAATTACACTGCAGCTAACTGAATAATCTGCCTGCCTGTCTGCTCAATCTAAATGACGCTCTCTCTCCGTCCATGCCGGCAACGACACACTACATGAGGCCAACGTGCAGGTGGCTTTATATAGTGTGGGGCGTGAGCTCTGGCCAATCATCATACAGCAATGCACTGCACTCCCGCAGTGCATTATGGGCCATTATGTGCTGCTTGAATTTGGTGCGAACAGCTCATAATGTTCGGTTATCGACGAATGGGCGAACAGCAAATGTTCGAGTCGAACTTATGTTCGCCCCGAACAGAAAGCTCATCCCTAGTTATGAAGAAAGGTTGCGAGCACTGAACTTATTCTCTCTGGAGAAGAGACGCTTGAGAGGGGATATGTTTTTAAATTTACAGTACAACTGGTGATCTCACAATGGGAATAAAACTTTTTTGTGGAGTTTAACAAGACACGTGGCCATTAGATGAAAAGAGGTTTAACCATAAACTATGTAGAGGGTTCTTTACTGTAAGAGAAGCCAGGATGTGGAATTCCCTTCCACAGGCGGTGGTCTCAGCAGGGGGCATTGATAGTTTCAAAAAACTGTTAGATAAGCACCTGAATGACCAAAACATGCAGAGATATACAAGGTAATACTGACTTATAATCACACACATAGGTTGGACTTGATGGACTTTATGTCTTTTTTCAACCTCACCTACTATGTAACTATGTTACAACCAAAAACGTAAATGTATTTTATTGGGATTTTATGTGATAAACCAACACAACGTGGCACATAAATGTGAAGTGGATAGAAAATAATAAACGGTTATCAATATTTTTTACAAATAAATATCTGAAAAGTGTGGCGTGCATTTGTATTATGTCCCCTGGAGTCAATACTTTGTAGAACTACCTTTCACTGCAACTACAGCTGCAAGTCTTTTTGGGTATGTCTCTATCAGCTTTGCACATCTAGAGAGTAAAATATGTGCCCATTCTTCTTTGTAAAATAGCTCAAGCTCTGTCAGATTGGATGGAGAGCCTCTGTGAACAGCAATTTTAAAGTCTTGCCACAGATTCTGGACTTTGACTGGGCCATTCTAACACATGAAATAAACCATTCCATTGTACCCTGTTTCCCCGAAAATAAGACCTAGCGTGATTGTCTGTGATGGCTGCAATATAAGCGCAACCCCCCAAATAAGCCCTACCCTGTTTCCCCGAAAATAAGCCCTACCCTGAAAATAAGAACTACAAGGACTTTAACTAGGGCTTATTTGGGGGGTAGGGCTTATATTGCAGCCATCACCGACAATCACGCTAGGTCTTATTTTCGGGGAAACAGGGTAGCTCTGGCTTTATGTAGGGTTGCTGGCCTGCTGGAAGGTGAACCTCTGCTCCAGTCTCAAGTCCTTTGCAGACTCTAACAGGCTTTCTTCTAAGATTTGCCCTGTGTTTGGCTCCATCCATCTTCCCATCAACTCTGACTAGCGTCCCTGTCCCTGCTGAAGAAAAGCATCCCCACAACATGATTCTGCCACCACCATTTTTCACAGTGGGGATGGTGTGTTCAAGGTGATGTGCAGTGTTAGTTTTCTGCCACACATTGCATTTTGCTTTTAGACCAAAAAGTTATATTTTGGTCTCATCTGACCCGGGGCGGATCCAGAGTCTAGTCTCGGGAGAGGCACTGCCAGAAAATATATTTTTTTGGGGTACATCTATCGGGGAAATGGCTGGTGTTGGCGCTTCAATCATCACGGCACCATGGTTGTTATGGTGTCAGGATGATTGAAACGCATTATTACTATAATTACATTGTTATAAGAAATTAAATAGTTTAACTCACCATAATGCAGAATCAGTGGGAGCCCCGAGTGTGTCACCTGCCACGTCACATGTCACCAGATGCAGATTGTCACTTGCCATGTCATCTGCCACATGTTGCGGATTGTCACTTGCCATGTCGCCTGTCACCAGATGCAGATTGTCACTTGCCACGTCGCCTGCCACGTTGCGGATTGTCACTTGCCATGTCACCTGCCACGTTGCGGATTGTCACTTGCCATGTCACTTGCCACGTCGCCTGCCACGTTGCGGATTGTCACTTGCCATGTCACTTGCCACGTCGCCTGCCACATGTTGCGGATTGTCACTTGCCATGTCACTTGCCACGTCGCCTGCCACATGTTGCGGATTGTCACCTGCCACGTCACATGTCACCAGATGCAGATTGTCACTTGCCATGTCGTCTGCCACATGTTGCGGATTGTCACTTGCCACGTCGCCTGTCACCAGATGCAGATTGTCACTTGCCACGTCGCCTGCCACGTCGCCTGCCACGTTGCGGATTGTCACTTGCCATGTCGCCTGCCACGTTGCGGATTGTCACTTGCCATGTCACTTGCCACGTCGCCTGCCACGTTGCGGATTGTCACTTGCCATGTCACTTGCCACGTCGCCTGCCACATGTTGCGGATTGTCACTTGCCATGTCACTTGCCACGTCGCCTGCCACATGTTGCGGATTGTTACTTGCCACGTCACCTGTCACCAGATGCAGATTGTCACTTGCCACATCGCCTGCCACATGTTGTGGATTGTCACTTGCCACGTCACCTGTCACCAGATGCAGATTGTCACTTGCCACATCGCCTGCCACATGTTGTGGATTGTCACTTGCCACGTCGCCTGTCACCAGATGCAGATTGTCACTTGCCACGTCGCCTGCCACGTTGCGGATTGTCACTTGCCATGTCACTTGCCACGTCGCCTGCCACATGTTGCAGATTGTCACTTGCCACGTCGCCTGTCACCAGATGCAGATTGTCACTTGCCACATCGCCAGTCACCAGATTAAGATTGTTACTTGCCACGTCGCCTGCCACATGTTGCGGATTGTCACTTGCCACATCGCCTGTCACTTGCCACCTGCTAAGGTGGTCTCTTGTGTCCCAGAGACAGGCAGCAGAGAGATGATGTAATCTCTCTGCTGCCGCAGCTGACTGCATGGAGGGGGGGATGTTGAACTGCAGGGATGCAGGGCGGGCACCGGGCGGTGAGAGATGATGTCATCTCTCTGCTCCCCCGCCCGCCGGCTCCCTGATTGGCCAGCAGGCAGCAGCCCGCCCACAAACACATTGAGCGGCACATGTCAGCGGCGTCTCTCTCTCACCTATGGAGCTGCCCGGCGGCTCCCTCACTCACGGAGCCGCCCAGCGGCTCCCTCACTCACGGAGCCGCCCAGCGGCTCTCTCACTCACGGAGCCGCCCAACGGCTCTCTCACTCACAGAGCCGCCCAGCGGCTCTCTCAGTCACGGAGCCGCCCAGCGGCTCTCTCAGTCATGGAGCCGCCCGGCTCCTCTCTGTCACGGAGCCGCCCAGCGGCTCTCTCAGTCACGGAGCCGCCCGGCTCCTCTCTCACTCACGGAGCCACCCAGCGGCTCTCTCAGTCACGGAGCCGCCCGGCTCCTCTTTCACTTACGGAGCCGCCCGCCGGCGGGCTCTTTCTCACACCCTGCTCTCAGTCACCCGCATTTCTCGGAGGGGGGCAATTGCCCCGTTGCCCCCCCCTGGATCCGCCCCTGATCTGACCAGAGCACCTTCTTCCACATGTTTGCTGTGTTCCCCACATAGCTTCTCGCAAACTGCAAAAGGGAATTCTTATGGCTTTCTTTCAACAATGGCTTTCTTCTTGCCACTCTTCAATAAAGGCCAGATTCGTGAAGTGCACGACTAATAGTTGTCCTATGGACAGATTCTCCCACCTGAGCTGTCCATCCAGTTCAACCATAAAAAAACAAAGTCATACAATCCCATATACACAATCCTATACCCACAGTTGATCCATGATTAACATGATCCAATTTGCTACAGCAGGGGAAAAAATTCCTTCCTGATCCCCAGACAGGCAAACGGATATTGTAACGAGCCCCTGCTCACTCGATTCCACTCTCTCGACACTCCTCTGTGGCTATAGAATCAAATTGCAGATCGCAACATCTGATTGTTCGGTCATCCGATGCTCTGGGATTAGAACTACAGCTATGTGCAGTTCGAATCCAGTTGTGATAGTTCAGAACAAACACCAGGCAGGCTGTATGTAAGTTCAAACAGGAATCTCTTTTATTGAAAGGAATACAGGCTCTTTTATACAGTAAAAGGAGGTGTATACCTCCTGCTCATATTACTCTGAACATACACCTGTAAACAGAAACCTAATTAACATGGCCTAATTAACTAATCCCTTTAGACAGCCTAGATGACTCAGTCATGACCTTTAGACCAGACTGGCCGTCTTGTAGCTCAGAAAACACAATCAACATTATCACAAATCAACACAATAGCAGAGTTAATTAACACAAACAACAATGGGGATATAATGACTCTTAGATCCCATACTAGACTTATTTACAATAAACACATTCTAGAAGGCAACAGACAGACGGGTGGCTGGAATTGACATCAGCATCTCCTAACAGTATTTGTCCCAGTATTATGAATCAGTCTTATCAGCAGGGGGCTGCTGGAGGAATCCCCCTCCCTCTACAGGGACACACATGCCAAATGACCACAGCAAAGAGTCCACAACAGAATGAGACAACATACAATATATACATATATACACAATTGAGTCTGATTAGTACAGATCAGACTGGGTTTCTAATTCACCTTGCAGAGTATTGTTCCCTTAAAATCCAGGGCCCATAATCTGTTGGCAAGAGGCTCACATTCAGTCCCCTCCAATAGCCTCTGTCCCAGGTAAGTCTGTCACAGATATTCCCTGGATCAACTTTACCTATAAATGTTAGTACTCAGTTGTACATTTACGAAAGAATCCAGGCCTTTTTTAAAGCAATCTGAGCTGGACAGAACCACCTATGGAGGGAGTCTATTCCACATTTTCATAGCTCTTACTGTGAAGAAACCTTTCCATATTTGGAGATAAAATCTCTTTTCCTCTAGGCATAAACAGTGCCCCTTGTCCTCTGTGTTGACCTTAAAATGAATACCTCAACACCAAGTTCACTATATGGACCCCATATGTATTTTTTTTACTTGTTGATCATATCCCCCCTTTTACTCCTCTTCTCAAGAGAGAATAAATTCAGTTCCTATAATCTATCTTCATAGCTGAGCTTCTCCATGCCTCTTATCAGTTTGGTTGCCCTTTTCTGCACTTTCTCCAGTTCCCTGATATCCTTTTTGTGAACTGGTGCCCAAAACTGAACTGCATATTCCAGATGAGGTCTTACTAATGATTTGTACAGGGGCAAAATGATCTCTCTCTCTCTGCAGTCCATACCTCTCTTAATACAAGAAAGGATTTTGCCCACTTTGGAAACTTTTCACCCCCTTCCTGCTCAGGCCAATTTCAGCTTTCAGCATTGTAACATTTTGAACGACAATTGCGCGGTCATGCAACATTGTACTCATATGAAATTTGATATTTTTTTTCCCCACAAATAGAGCTTTCTTTCGGTGGTATTTGATCACGTCTGCATTTTTTATTTTTTGTGCTATAAACGAAAAAAGAGCGTCAATTTTGAAAAAAAACAACAAATTTTTTACTTTTTGCTATAATAAATATCCCAATTTAAAAAACAAAAAAACAAATTTCTTCTTCAGTTTAGGTCGATATATATTCTTCTGCATATTTTTGGTTGAAAAAATCGCAATAAGCGTATATTGATTGGTTTGGGCAAAATAGGGGATAGATTTAAGTCATTTTTATTATTTATTTATTTTTTTTACTAGTAATGGCGTCGATCTGTGATATTGCGGCGAACAGATCAGACACCTTTTACACTTTTTTGGGACCATTGACATACAGCAATCAGTGCTATAAATATGGCAGGGAAGGAGTTAACACTAGGGGGCGATCAAGGGGTTAAATGTGTTACCTAGGGAGTGATTCTAACTGTGGGGGGAGGGGACTGACTGGGGGAGGTGATCGATCTGTGTCCCTATATACAAGGAACACACAATCTGTCTCCTCTCCCCTGACAGGATGTGGATCTGTGCATTTACACACATAGATCCAAGTCCCTGCTCTGTGAAAAGCAATCGCGGGTGCCCGGTGGACATCGCAGCCGCTGGGCACACACATCAGCTCCTGATTGACGTGGCAGGCGCACGCATGCCCCCTAGACAGACGGAAAGCCGAGGATGTCATATGATGTCCGCCCGGGATAGCAGAGCCACCTTGCAGCCATCATATTACTACTGTATGCGCAGGATTTGAAGTGGTTAAGCTTATGATGTACCAAAACCGCCCCAGATCCTTCTCCACTATGGATTCCCCCAGTTTTACTCCCCCTAGTATGTATGATGCATGCATATTCTTAGCCCCCAAGAGTAAAACTTTACAGTACATTTATCTACATTAAACCTCATCTGCCACATAGTCGCCCAATTAAACAGCACATTGAGGTCGGCTTGTAAGTTGGAGATAGTTACATATATTCACTGTGGAGCGGTTGATTAATACTGTCACAATTATTTGCATAATAGCGCTGCAACTTTAATGTTTTTATTAGTCTTGCTTTGTTGTCTGTAAATTGTGTCACCTGCTTGTGTTTATCCATTTAACGATTCTGCCTTAGCATGAGTAATGTTCCTTGCTGTAAAGGCCAGTTATAGGTGAGGGCAGTAGCTATTTGTTTGTACTTTTGAATAGTATATCAGTTACAGTTACCAGTTCCCCAAGGAGAAGAGGGAAAACTACTTGTTCACCATGGGGGGGGGGGGGCAAATAGGTTACACACAAACCTTCATATGTTAGCACCTCTCCCAGTACCTGTTTCTTTCACAAAAGGATCACAAAGAAGATGTTATGTTGCATTTATCCTGAAAATATTGCTATTTACAGTATGTTGCAGTTGATTACATGATTGTTATATATAAAAGACACTGAGGTGCTGTTTATGTTTAAATGTATATTTTTATAGCAACAAAAATGTGGTAAAAAAGAATATTATTTATTATTAGTGTAGCGCTGGTAGATTTGCGATCTACCATATGTTAGGTAAATTTAGTAACTTGTTCGTTAAATAGGTTAGCTTTGCCTCTGTTTCAGCTTGGCTGACATTGTGTGTGTTTCCATACTGACCGGTGGGTGTCGCTGTTATCACTGGTCAGTGTTGGAAAGGCAACGTGTCAAAGCATATAGATGCTCTTCTGTCCCAGAGACAATTCGGTGGAGGTGGTCCTCCGAGTTGCATTCTGGGCGAGGGTATTTATGGGACAGACTCCATGTTGTAGGTTTTTTTTACAGCCACCTGCTGGCCCTCCTGGCCGACAGGTATGCATTAGAGAGCAATCTTGTGGTCCTCCGTTCTGGAGGCCCACACCGCTATGGTGCAGGGGTGGGCCCAGAAGCTTGTCTGGGGCCTACCACAGCAGCCGAGGAATGGTCCTGAGCTGTCTATCCAGAAGGGAAGAAGCTGGACAACCGAGGAGATCCCAGGGGAGATCCATCATGGAAGGATCATGCAGCGTGCTGGTCTGTAGAGGGGCCTGGTGACTCGGTTGGAGGACGTATCCTAAAAAGTAACTATACAACATAGTGTTGCCGGGTTGGCTTAAAGGTTCAAGCACTGTGACTTACGTTCATTGCAGAAAGCCCATACATCCTGTGGCAGAGGATCGTACAGGTTTATCCCAAATAAGTCTGTGGCAGAGACTTTTGTTCGTGCTACGTACTGGCTGCTAGGCAAGTGAGAGAGGCCTATCCAGGCGAGCAAGGGGAGCGCATCCTATTGTAATATCCAAATTCTACCAGGACATTTATCAAGAATCTTATAAGAAGATATTTGAGTTTCTTCTGTGGTTTCCCTTCTGCATCTTTCCTGCTACTTCCTTAGTAAATCGTTTAATAAAGCATTGAAAATGTATTCAAGTGTTGGTGCATGTGTCGTCCAGAGGTAAACTCAACGGAACCCTAGACCCGTTTCCGGTAAAACAGAGGGAAGGAGAGTGAAGGTAACAAGCCCGCTTAAACCAGCAGTTCCACCGAGAGTTAGTGCTACATTAGTATTATTGTATTATATTATATTTTATTACATATCTTTTTGTGTGTTTATATTTTGTTTGCTTGTTTATGTAATATATATGTATGCAATAGAATGTTATTTAATTAAGTGGTTTTGCACATTATATGGAAGTGGATACACTGAGCTTTATTTGTGTTATTCAAGTGTTGGTACATTTTATGAGCAGTATTCAAAAAATAAAAAAAAATAGGTAAACTGTGTGGATTATTGTGAATATGTTGGGTATCAATTTACTCAGCACAGCCTCATTTTTTATACTTTTTTTAAAAAAATGGGTAAATCTAGTTTGATTGTGTGTTTTAAATTAGCTCTATTGTGCGACATTAAAAAATTGAACTGCAACTGCTATACTTTTCGGGGTCTCTGCTTTCAGAAAATCTACATTTTTTTTTGTTTAGTTATTACCTCCCCCTCCAAAAAAAACAATCTCCATGCCTAAAATTTTCTATTTATAACATGTGTGCCAAAAAAAAAAATGCAAAAACTGCTCTAACAGCTAAAGGGTTAATCAATGAAATGCAAAAAACAACAAATAACAATTGTTTACTGTTCCTATAAGGTTATGTAAAAATATAAAGGATTCTTTTTCATGTACTTATATTCCAAATGATTTTAAAGTTGCAGTGAGGAAACTGCTCTTTTTTGAACTGTTGGTTTCACAGCAAGCTTCAAGATCTTAGTTAAACAGATGTTCAATCCTCCATGCTTTGTCAAGTGACATGTAAAAATAAATTGTATATGCGTGTATTTACAAATGCAATTTGTTTTCCGTTGTTGGCTAAAGAAAAGACTTAGCTGTGTAAGTTGTAATGCAAAATCAAACACACAATCTCTCATAAATATACTTTAACTTTCAGTTTGCAGTGACAACACAAATCAACGCTGGCCATATAACATGCTTTAGTGTCTAATGCACTAACAAGCAATCTACCATGCATATTATTTCATGTAAAATGAAAAACACATATGCAGCCACTCCTATCATTTTACTGTTGCTGACTTTCAGGCCAACTTGTAAAAGTTTTTGTGTGGCAGTGCTATTCGTGAAGTGACATGCTTCAAGCATGCCATCTCAGAATGCTAAGTAAAATATTATTATGTCATTGTTATTTTTTTAGAGTAGTCAACTACTTATGAAGTCATCTAAAAAGCAAGCGTATCAGCAGTAGTAGTAAGAAAGCAATGTAGTTCTCAGATTTGTTTTTAAAAGCAGCAGGCCATTTCAAACCTCCAGAAAAACTGTCATTGTTGACTGGATTGCTTGTCTTTTTCTTTCTTTAGTAAGATGAGGAATCTGACTGTGACTTAGAAACATGCTTCTACTGATTTTCTCCTTGTCCCTTCCTAGTGGGCTTAGTCGGGTTTATTTTCATTTTAGCCTCCACAGTAGTCCCTTGTAGTATTGTTTTTGCCAAGTGGTCTTTTTGGCCTTACACTATGCAGTTATAAATGATGATGAGTAAAAGGGAATGTTTGGAAATGTTATCATATTTGTGATGTTATGAGAATCTAAATCCAGAAATGTACCCTGTCCCTTCAGGGTCAAGACAGAGAAAAGGCATACCTGTAAAAGGAGGCACTATACTTACCCTTCTGATGGCCTATGTCTTGAAATTCTGCCAGAATGCTGCTCCCCAGCCACTGCATATATTTGAATAGTGGGTCAAATACCTATTTCCCCCACTCAGTGGCATAGCATGGGGGGTGCAGAGGGGGCCGTGGCCCCGGGCGCAAAATTTAGGGGGCGCAGCGCAGCATCCGATGTGAGTGTCACTCCATCCTAATGTGTATGGATGATGTCACTCGCTGCGCTCCAGGCGCCATGTTCTGGCTCAGGGATGGACAGCGGCTGCCCAGTGGACAAAAGGGGTCATGTGCCGGTTGCTCTGGGAGTCCCACCTCTGCGAGCCGCCGCCGCCATCGTCTTCTCCTCCTCTGCGCTGGACTGAATCTACCCTTTCCCCATTGTGGCAACCAGTCTGGGACTGGTGCAGAGGCGCCTGCTCTATCCCACAGGCACATGTAATGAAATGATATAGCCGGGGATCTTCCAAGTGAACTGCGGTATGTGACACGATCGCTGTACAGTACAATCCCACAGTGTACACTAGTTACTACACACATACACAGAGCATCACCATCTCCCCCACTAATCTCCAATGTCCCCAAATGTCCCTCCTGTCCCCCCACTGTCTCTCCTGTCCCCCCGATTATCCCCAATGTCCCTCCTGTCTCCCCACTGTGCTTCCTCTCCCCCCGATTATACCCGATGTCCCTCTTGTCTCCCCCAATGTCCCTCCTGTTCCCCCAATTATCCCCAATGTTCCTCCTGCCCCCAATTATCCCCATTGTCCCTACTGTCTCCTCACTATCTGTCCTTTCCCCCCTATTATCCCCGATGTCCCTCCTGTCTCCCCACTGTGCCTCCTGTCTCCCCCAATGTCCCTCCTGTCCCCCTAAATATCCCCAATGTCCCTCCTGTCTCCCCCACTGTCCCTCCTGTCCCCCTAATTATCCCCAATGTCCCTCCTGTCCCCCCAGTTATCCCCAATGTCCCTCCTGTCTCCCCCAATGTCCCTCCTGTCTACCCACTGTCCCTCCTGTCCCATCAATTTTCCCCAATGTCCCTCCTGTTCCCCCAATTATCCCTGATGTCCCTCCTGTCTCCTCACTGTCCCTCCTGCCCCCCCAATTACCCCTGATGTCCCTCCTGTCTCCTCAATGTCCCTCCTGCCCCCCCAATTATCCCCAGTGTCCCTCCTGTCCCCCCAATTATCCCCAATGTCCCTCCTGTCTCACCACTGTCCCTCCTGTCCCCCCAATTATCCCCAATGTCCCTCCTGTCTCCTCACTGTCCCTCCTGTCCTCCAAAATATCCCCAATGCTCCACCTGTCTCCCCACTGTCCCTCCTGTTCCCCCAATTATCCACAGTGTCCCTCCTGGGCCCCCAATGTTCCTCCTGTCCTCCCACTTATCCCCAATGTCCCTCTCATCCTCCCAATGTTCCTCCTGTCCTCCCACTTATTCCCATTATCCCACTTATCCCAAATGTCCCCCCTCTCCCCTCACTTATCCCAAATGTCCCCCCTCCCCTCCCACTTATCCCCAATGCCCCTCCTCTACTCTCACTTATCCCAAATGTTCCTCCTCCTCCCCCCACTTATCCCCAATGTCCCTCCTATCCCGCCACTTATCCCAAATGTTTCTCCTATCCTCCCATGTATCCCTAATATAACCCACTTATCCCAAGGTGTGCCCCTCTCCCCCCACTTATTCCAAACATCCCCCCACTCCCACCACTTAGCACCAATGCCCCCCTCCCCCACTTAGCACCAATTTTCCAACTCTCCCCAAGTTAGAAATTAGCACATTGCCACCTCACCATTTAGCACTAATGCCCCATTAACTTGGCACCAATATCATCGCTTATACCCCCTCTGCACTATTGCCTCCTCTCCCCACCTAACATTGCACTCCTACTGTAAGTTGTAGCTGCTCTTCTGTAGCAGCCCCTCTCTCTGATACTTTGGAGGTGGGGAAGAGAGGATTTGGGGGTGAGAGGAGAGCTCTTACTGGAAGGGGGGTTGTAAACTGTCCTGTGAGACATGCATTCCTGAGCCCTGCAATCTGTACATAGCACACTCATGAACTCTGCAGTGCACTCTCTATGCAGTGCACTTCTGAACTCTGCTCACTCTGCGTAGCACACTCCTGAACTCTGTGCACTCTTGAGCTCCTCACTCTGTATATAGTGCACTCCTGAACCCTGCACTCTGCACCTAGCGCTCTCCTGAACTTTGCACTCTGTACATAGTAGAATCTTAATCTTTTCTCCTTGTATATAGCACACTCCTAATCTTTGCACTCTGTACATATCGCACTTCTGAAGTCTGCATGGTGTACGCAGTGCACTCCTGAACTCTGTTTGCAGTGCACTCTAAACTCTGTACCTAGCACTCTCCTAAACTTTACACCCTGTACGTAGGGTACTCCTGATTTTTCCACTAGGTAAGTAGCATAATCTGCATCTTTGCACTTTGTATATAGCACACTCCTGATATTTGCACTCTGTAAGCAGTAGTGCAAATATCACGAATGCAAAAATATATATATATACATATATATATATATATATATATATATATATATATATATATATATATATATATATATATATAAACATTATATTTACTGTGCAAAGGATTTTAGGCAGATGTGAAAACATGCTGTAAATTAATAAAGAATGCTTTCAGAAATAGAGAGGTGATGATAATATTTTATTTTTATCAATTGAAATAATGGAAAGTAAATGAACAGAAGAGAAATACAAATTAAATCAATATTGACCACACTTTGCCTTCAAACCAGCATCAATTCTTCTAGGTACACTTGCACACAGTATTTTAAAGAACTCAGCAGGTAGGTTGTTCCAAACATCTTGGAGAACTAACCACAGATCTTCTCTGGATGTAGGCTGCCTCATATCCTTCTATCTTCTCATGTAATCCCAGACAGACTCAATGATGTTGAGATCAGGGCTCTGTGGGGGCCAGACGATCACTTCCAGGAATCCTTGTTCTACTTTACGCTGAAGATAATTCTTAATGACATTGGCTATTAGAGATGGGCTATCTGTTAGAGTCGAACATGAGTTCGACTCGAACATTGGCTGTTCGCCTGTTCGCCAAACAGCGAACAATTTGGGGTGTTCGCAGCAAATTCGAAAAGCCGCGGAACACCCTTTAAAATTCTATGGGAGATATCTAAAGTGCTAATTTTAAAGGTTAATATGCAAGTTATTGTCATAAAAAGTGTTTGGGGACCTAAGTCCTGCCCAGGGGACATGTATCAATGCAACAAAAAAAAAGTTTTAAAAACGGCCGTTTTTTTGGGAGCAGTGATTTTAATAATGCTTAAAGTAAAACAATAAACGTGAAATATTCCTTTAAACTTTGTACCTGGGGGGTGTCTATAGTATGCCTGTAAAGTAGCGCATGTTCCCCGTGTTTATAACAGTCCAAGAGCAAAATGACATTTCTAAAGGAAAAAAAAAGTCATCAGAAAAGTGCTAGCGCTAGTGCCGGCTATTAATGAATTGTCAATCCCGACAATACACATAAAAGTCATTGAAAGTCATTGAAAAATTTTAAAAAAATGCGTGGGGGTCCCCCATAATTCCATTACCAGGCCCTTCAGGTCTGGTATGGATTTTAAGGGGAACTCCGCACCAAAATTAAGAAAAAATGGCATGGGGTTCCACCAAAAATCCACACCAGACCCTTATCCGAACACGCAACCTTTTATTTGCATTGATACATGTCCCCTGGGGCAGGAGCCAGGTCCCCAAACACTTTTATGACAATAGCTTGCATATTAACCTTTAAAATGAGCACTTTTGATTTTTCATGTTCGTGTCCCATAGACTTTAATGGTGTTCATGTGTTCGAACAAATTTTTTGCCTGTTCGCATGTTCTGGATGCGAACCGAACAGGGGGGTGTTCGGCCCATCCCTATTTGGCTATACTTTTGGGGTCATTGTCCAGCTGCAGAATAAATTTGGGGCCAATCACATGCATGATGGATAAATGGCATGATGGGTAAATATCTGCCTGCATTTCTCAGCATTGAGGACACCATTGATCCTGACCAAATCTCCAACTTCATGTGCAGAAATGCAGCCCCACACTTGCAAGGAAACACCACAATGCTTCACTGATGCCTGCAGATGCTCATTATTGTACTGCTCTAATCTTACAAAATCCCTGACTTTTTGCAAGCGTACAAAGTGTGCAAGTGTAAGAATTGATGCTGGTTTGAAGCCAAAAGGTAGTCACACAAAATATTGATTTGATTTAGATTTTTATTCTGTTAACTCACTTTGTATTTTGTAAATTGATAAAAACAAACAATTGAAATATATATTTTTGAATGCATTTTTACTTTAAAGCATTTCTGATATTGATTTGATGTGGATTTCTCTTCTGTTCATTTACTTTCTATTTAATTAATTGATACAAATAAATGATTATACTTCTATTTCTGTATTCCTGATTAACATAATTTTAATAATAATAATAATAATAATAATATATATATATATATATATATATATATATATATATATATATACAGGTATGTAATGTAATTTAGCAATGTCCTTAAGAACATATGTCTTTCCTTACAATGTTTGTGGGTTTTTTTTTTTTTGTTTTGTTTTTTTGTTTTTTTTTTGTAAAACTTTAGCTTATCGGGTACGGTCACATCTTGACATACATTTGCAGCAGGAGTGCAATGGTGACACGTGACAAGGCTGGCCAGAGGCCAGCCTGTATTTGTGGGAGGAGTCTGAGGGGTACATACCCCTCCTCCTCTGTCTGTTCCAGCGTTGGCTCGCATTCAGGGTTTAGCAGAGCGACGGCCGGTTGCAGCAGTCTCGTGGAGGTACCTCTCCCGGTGCTGTTGCCACCCATCCAGCCATCCATCTCCTTTGGATGAGAGGGTCTGGATTGACTCCAACACCGCCCGGCCCAAGAGGGATAGGAAAAAAGAAAGGGGGAAAAAAGAGAGCGGAAATGAGGATAGATAGAGGAGAGGGACCAGGATCATACCTATAAGCTCTTGAGAGTCTCCAGCACTCGCACTAGGCTACTACCCGTGACCTTCACCATAACAGGATATACAATGTTCTTTGTCAATGCTCAGGTCTAGGGGGAATGCACTCCTCTACTACCAAGGTCAGTTGCGGTGGCTAAGAGCTGGCTCTGCTAGTTCTAGCAGTGCCATATCTAGGCTCAAGGAAACTTGGGTGGGACCAGAAAAGTGGTCCATCCACAAGGACCATGTGTTAGCAAGCTTATCTCTGGTGCCCTTACATGTAGCAATCCAATCCTCTGCCTCTCTGATCTCATTCACTTTGCATACCCACTCGTCCCTGCTTGGAATCTGTGCTCTCTTCCAGTAAATAAGAAGTAGTCTCTTGGCTGCATTCAACAAGTGGGGCAGCACACTCTTTTTTATAGCTACTTATTGGCATGGGAGGAATGTGTAGGAGAAAATGGACCGGGGAGAAGGGCATGTCTAACCCCAGAATTTCTTTAACCTGTTCTTTAACATCCTTCCAGAAAGGTACAATCAGTTGCAGTCCCACCATAGGTGTAATAGTGTTCCTCGGCCTCCACAACTCCGCCAACATAATTCAGAGTTGGTAGGGTATATCCGTGCCAGGTCAGTAGGCGCCCTGTACCAGCATGACAGTATCTTGTAGTTCGTCTCCTGCATTTTAGAGTCTATGGAACTTGAATGGGTAAGCTGGTATAAGTGTGTCAGCTGAGGCCTGGTAAATTCCAGACCTAAGTCTCACTCCCAGGCCGCATGTATATGGGCTTGGAGGCAGACTAGGAGGATCCTAGTAGTTGGGAAAGTTCTGAGACCATGTGTGGGATTGGTTCCTTTGCTATGAATTGGCCTTCAAAGTGTTTAAGTGATGTAATGTCTCTTATAGAGCTACTGTGTACCTCGAAAAAGCGGTGCAGTTGTCTATATCTTCAAAAGTTCATTTGAGGCCCCCCGGGTCTAGCCGTCAAAGACTCAAAGGGTATCAGTTTGCCATTCCTCAATAATTTCCCACAGCTAGCATTCTCGTCATCCACCCAAGATCCATGTGTTCCCCTGGGGGGAACCAGAGGAATCCACCCAATAGCATCAGCGGGGGCACAGAGGGGGCCAGGTCCAGCATCCGGTTGTCTTAAGTCTTAAGTGCGTAGGTTGTCAAGGGGGTGGTATCATTAGACAACCCCCCTGTGTTCACGCGAGAGCCACAGGGCATAGGATAGGTTTCTTCCGACTATATATTTCTCCATAGAGACCCAGAGTTTAGACTGGGCATGGAAGCGCCAGTTCAGAATCATCTGAAGCACTATAGCTTGGTGGTATCATATGTCTGGAATTCCCAAACCACTGGAGCATTTTGGGCATTTCAATACTTTCAGAGCTATACACGGTTTCCATGAGTTCCATATGAAACTGGTAAACTTGCTGGACAGTTGGGTAAAAAAGCTTCTGTGCAGGGGGATAAGGAGCAGTATATATATATGAACCACATTTATTTACCTTATATAGAGCGCTGGGATGTGGAAAGCTTTAGAGCTAAGGAGAATACATCACTTTCCATGTGATATACCTCCCAACTAGCCACTCTTTTGTGCTGGTCTACCATATTGTACAGACTTCTCCTGTTGTTCTTCAAGGCTCTGATGAAGAGGGAATCCCTTTGAAATGCTTCAGCCACCTTTTAGCACTTGCCCTTGCTTGGGCATGTCCAATTTCTAAAATTTGAATGTGTATATTTTGCAAACCCTGTTTTTATGAATACGTAGCTACCTTTTTATACATTTGGTTTTATTGAAGATAAAGAAAAAGAGAAAGAAAATGCACAATACGCAAATCGCAGGTATAACTGCGCATTGAATACAACGTATCAGTACAGCAATCATGTAGATTAGAAATTATCTTGAGTGACTTATAAGTGAGTGGAAAACTCATAAAAAGGTTATAACCAGCTATATAAAGATATATGTAAACATGGAGAGGAGGCTAGAGGGATTTTAACGGTGCAATTTTTTCTTTGTTAAAAAGCAGTTTATTGTTTACAAACAATTAAAAAGAGCATAAGTGTATATATTACAACAGACAAAATTTCTTTCTTTCTGTTCAGACAGTATAAAATGCAATACACAGTATGGTCAGAATAAAGGGAATTTATACTACGAGTTCACAGGTGGTGGTTGTTGCATATTAACCCGACATGTTTCGCATTGTCGCTTTTTCAAGGGATATGCAACTATTGAGTGAATCATCCAATGCTTTTAGCAGTTCTACAAAAATAAGAGAAAAAAGTTTTTACATACATACAGACATAATATTTGATGTTATCACTGTAATGACTATAAAGATATATGCAAAACGCATTGTCGCTCTGAAGAGTCAAAAGATGGCTTACCCCCAAAATGACCCAGTAAAACCTTATCAACAACAGCATGATCAGGCCCAAACACGACGGGACAGCAAACGGGCCAAATTGCAACCACAGGGAGCAAAAAGATGAAGCTAGTATAGAGATAGAAGTTGGCAAAAGTTCAGTATAGATCCAATTGTATGTAAAAAATTAGTTTAGGTTCAAGAACTGATAGGTTCAACACTTACATCAATGCGTAAAAGATTTGCAAACATAGGTGCAAAAATGCATCCGTGTCGGTGAAATGATGATTAGGATGATTTATGAGTCAAGCTGAAAAATTAATAAAGCAGAAGATCTATTTATTGCTGCACTGAATCCTTTAGACTAGTATTATAATTATAATTAAAGATTTTCTAAAAGTAAAATCTCATAATGATACATTAGGTTACTATATAGGACCAACAGGGTCTCCAAGTATTATAGGATAGTGACAATAGTTAGTATTGGATACAAGTGCAGTGAAAAGTTTGGAATTGTGGAATACAGATATGCATTTTTAGAAAGCAGAGTGTGATGTACTCACCAGTCACTCACTCTGCTCCGGTTTGGCTTCCATCTACCGGCACTGGCAGATCAAACTGTCAGAAAGGCCGGTTAAATAATGCTCCCCATCGAGCCGGCGTGTGACGTCACCGGCTCGATGCGGACGTGAGGGCGCCTGTGCGCATACCCGGAAGGCCAAAACCCAGTCCGAACTCCAATTCCCATAAGTCACAGCGGCAGCCGGGGGGACCGACATGCGCAATAGGTCGCGCAGCGGCTCCCCCCATACATGCTGACGCTGAGGCTGTAACATGGGATGGGAGGGCAGGGGGAGGGAACACGAAGTGCCCTAAGATGGATTGGCTCTGCGGGGAGGCACGGCACGAGATGGGCACATCTGAAATGTGCCCCGGGCGTCCGTGTGGATGCGATGGTCCATGCTGAACCCCAGCTTTGTAAGAGCCAGATGCGGTCTGACAAGGGCGGGCCCAGGAGGTAGCCGATCGGGGAGGAGGGGACCATATACCCTCCGACTTCGATCGGCACAACAGAGAGACAAGGCGCTTCCCATTAAAGGGAAATACAGTGACATAAGAAAAAAGCGAAGTAACATATATGATGAGTAATGTAATTACAGAACTAAACATGAGATTCATAAATACAAAGATTTTTTTTTAAAAAAAATACAAAACAGATAATTGCATACATATGTAGAGATTAAAGCATAATTATGCAGATAGCCAAAGAGAGATAATAATGGGAAGGGAGGGGGGGAAAAGGGAGGGGGGGGGGGAGGGAAAAGAAAAATTGGAAGTGGGCCATGGCAAATGAGGTCATACATAGATGGCCAATCATTTAGAGGAAGGGTCTGTAGCTTAGGCTTTCATTCAGGCCTGGGAAATGAGTAGCTTTAAGAACATGGATCCAGCGGGCCTCGAGCTGGAGCAGGGTCCTGTCGCTCCTCTACTTCTTCGAACCTAAATGCAAATCAAAAAGCTGCTATCAAATCCCTTGAATCTAATTCAAAAATAATAATTAAACCTGCTGACAAGGGTGGAAACCTGGTTATTATGAATACATCCCAATACATCAACATGTGTAACAAGATCTTATCCAACCGAGACTGGTACCGTCCCATTTCGAAAACCTTAGTACAAAATTTCAACGCTGAGTACTACAACATCATTTTTAAAGCATATCATAAAGGCATTATAGATAAAAATACATGGGATTACCTTAATAAAAAGGACCCACGAACCCCTACCCTTTATGCCTTACCAAAAGTACATAAGTCTATCTTAGAACCTCCAGGCCGTCCCATAATCTCCGGTTGTTCATGTTTAACGGAAAACGCCAGCAGTTTGATAGACAGCTACTTACAGCCTCACGTTACCTCCCTCTTTTCTTATATTAAAGATACTATAGATTTATTAAGAACTATTGAAGATATTGTACTCCCACCAGGCACCTACTTAGTTGCACTGGATATTGAAAGTTTATACAATACCATCCCCCATCATAAAGGTGTCGAAATTGTGAGTAACTACCTAAATGAGAGAGGTCCTACATCTGAGAAATATAATGCTTTTGTTTTGGAGCTTCTCGACTATATTCTAAGACATAATGTCTTTGTTTTCAATTCTTCCCACTACCTCCAGGTGCAGGGGGTTGCGATGGGGACCAAATGTGCCCCATCGTATGCCAACCTGTACCTGGGGGGGTGGGAAAAAGATGTATTTTCCAGGGACGACCTGACCCACTTGTTGGAAAAGGTCGTTTCCTGGCATCGTTATATAGACGATGTATTGTTTTTTTGGTCAGGCTCAGAGCTAGAGTTGAAAGAATTCTTCATATTGCTCTCTATTAACCATTTTAATCTTCACTTCACTATGGAGTACAGTACCATAGCAATCAATTTTCTTGATCTTACCATTTCCATTGATGCAAATGGAAAATTAGACTCATCTTTATACAGAAAACCTTCGGCTGGGAATACTATTCTCCACGCCGATAGTTCACATCCAGGTCCCTTGCTGAAAAGTATTCCTTACAGTCAGTACTTGCGTTTAAAACGCAACTGCAGCAAAGATGCAGATTTTCAGACTGCTGCAAAAGATCTATATAAGAGACTGTTATCTCGTGGTTATAACCACTCATGCCTTAAAAGGGCCTACAATAAGGTTAAGACACAAAATAGAGATTCTTTATTATTTTCAACAAAACCTGGCAAAAAATCTGACACTGTCAGATTGATTACGCGTTATTCCAATCAACATAGTGAAATCAGAAGCATTTTAACCAAATACTGGCCTCTTCTATCAGCTGACCCAACAGTTAACAAATATATCAATACCTTTCCCGAGATAACCTTTAGACGGGTCCCTTCATTAAAGGACCGCCTTGTTCATAGCCATTTTCAAGATCCTACAACCATCAAAAAGTCCTTCCATATCGGCTTATCTCCTTGTGGCAAATGTGACATTTGCCGATATGTAGATAATACATCATACTTTTTACTTCCAAATGGACAAGGGCACTCAATTAAATTCAATGCAACTTGTCAGACTCCAGGCATAGTCTACCTGGCTCAATGCATGTGTGGTAGTTTTTATGTCGGCAAAACGAAACGACCTTTTTTCAAACGAATTAGAGACCATATAAAACCCATTCTTAAGAAACAAATGGACACAGCTATTGCCAGGCATGTAGGTCTGTACCACAACTTTAACCCTAACACCATCAAGTTCCAAACTTTGGAACATGTTCCACTGGACGAAAGAGGGGGCTGTGTCGACAGGACTCTGCTCCAGCTCGAGGCCCGCTGGATCCATGTTCTTAAAGCTACTCATTTCCCAGGCCTGAATGAAAGCCTAAGCTACAGACCCTTCCTCTAAATGATTGGCCATCTATGTATGACCTCATTTGCCATGGCCCACTTCCAATTTTTCTTTTCCCTCCTCCCCCCCCCCTCCCTTTTCCCCCCCTCCCTTCCCATTATTATCTCTCTTTGGCTATCTGCATAATTATGCTTTAATCTCTACATATGTATGCAATTATCTGTTTTGTATTTTTTTTTTTAAAAAATCTTTGTATTTATGAATCTCATGTTTAGTTCTGTAATTACATTACTCATCATATATGTTACTTCGCTTTTTTCTTATGTCACTGTATTTCCCTTTAATGGGAAGCGCCTTGTCTCTCTGTTGTGCCGATCGAAGTCGGAGGGTATATGGTCCCCTCCTCCCCGATCGGCTACCTCCTGGGCCCGCCCTTGTCAGACCGCATCTGGCTCTTACAAAGCTGGGGTTCAGCATGGACCATCGCATCCACACGGATGCCCGGGGCACATTTCAGATGTGCCCATCTCGCGCCGTGCCTCCCCGCAGAGCCAATCCATCTTAGGGCACTTTGTGTTCCCTCCCCCTGCCCTCCCATCCCATGTTACAGCCTCAGCGTCAGCATGTATGGGGGGAGCCGCTGCGCGACCTATTGCGCATGTCGGTCCCCCCGGCTGCCACTGTGACTTATGGGAATTGGAGTTCGGACTGGGTTTTGGCCTTCCGGGTATGCGCACAGGCGCCCTCACATCCGCATCGAGCCGGTGACGTCACACGCCGGCTCGATGGGGAGCATTATTTAACCGGCCTTTCTGACAGTTTGATCTGCCAGTGCCGGTAGATGGAAGCCAAACCCGAGCAGAGTGAGTGACTGGTGGGTACATCACACTCTGCTTTCTAAAAATGCATATCTGTATTCCACAATTCCAAACTTTTCACTGCACTTGTATCCAATACTAACTATTGTCACTATCCTATAATACTTGGAGACCCTGTTGGTCCTATATAGTAACCTAATGTATCATTATGAGATTTTACTTTTAGAAAATCTTTAATTATAATTATAATACTAGTCTAAAGGATTCAGTGCAGCAATAAATAGATCTTCTGCTTTATTAATTTTTCAGCTTGACTCATAAATCATCCTAATCATCATTTCACCGACACGGATGCATTTTTGCACCTATGTTTGCAAATCTTTTACGCATTGATGTAAGTGTTGAACCTATCAGTTCTTGAACCTAAACTAATTTTTTACATACAATTGGATCTATACTGAACTTTTGCCAACTTCTATCTCTATACTAGCTTCATCTTTTTGCTCCCTGTGGTTGCAATTTGGCCCGTTTGCTGTCCCGTCGTGTTTGGGCCTGATCATGCTGTTGTTGATAAGGTTTTACTGGGTCATTTTGGGGGTAAGCCATCTTTTGACTCTTCAGAGCGACAATGCGTTTTGCATATATCTTTATAGTCATTACAGTGATAACATCAAATATTATGTCTGTATGTATGTAAAAACTTTTTTCTCTTATTTTTGTAGAACTGCTAAAAGCATTGGATGATTCACTCAATAGTTGCATATCCCTTGAAAAAGCGACAATGCGAAACATGTCGGGTTAATATGCAACAACCACCACCTGTGAACTCGTAGTATAAATTCCCTTTATTCTGACCATACTGTGTATTGCATTTTATACTGTCTGAACAGAAAGAAAGAAATTTTGTCTGTTGTAATATATACACTTATGCTCTTTTTAATTGTTTGTAAACAATAAACTGCTTTTTAACAAAGAAAAAATTGCACCGTTAAAATCCCTCTAGCCTCCTCTCCATGTTTACATATATCTTGATTTAGGGATGTGGTGCCTTTACGTGAGGGTGTTTTTCCCACTTTCGGAATCTAAACTTACATCCAGCTATATAAAGAGAATTATCTATAAATGATATACAGGATTGTGGTTTCACCAGCGTTACCGGTCAAAGATCCTAAAGAGAATGAGTGAATTGAGTATGCTAAGATTGACCTTAAAAATGCTAAATTCACCATTACACTTTGTAGTTGGCAGTAATCAACAAAAAGAAACAAGGAGTAGTGAGTAGGGTGAAAAGAAGAACAGGAAAGGAAATACAGGTAAATATAAGAGTGTCCATATGTAGCATTAGTTAGAAATGTATGGATTTGTCCTCATCATGGTCCTTAGAGTAGCGGAACGCAAACCAAGGCTGTCAGGTTTTCTGGTATCTTTCTATTCTGCTATTGTCTTGTGCTAGGTTATCCTCCATTTAGCAAACATCTCTGACTTTATTTAGCCAATCTGAGATGGAGGGCACCCAAGTAGATTTCCAATGCAGTGGTATCAAAGTTTTTTCCGCGTTTAGGAGGTGTTTAGACAGTGAGTTCTTGTATTTTTTGAGAGTGAAGTGATTGATGTGTAACAGACAACAAGCTGCATTTAGATTCAAAGTGGTCTCAGTGATTTTTTTAATTAAGTTTTTGACATTGCTCCAGTAAGGAATGATCAAGGGGCATTGCCACCAGATATGTAGCAACGTGCCTCTATCTGTCTGACATCTCCAGCATAATGCTGATTTGTGGGCATCCCATTTATGGAGCTTGTC
This sequence comes from Aquarana catesbeiana, assembly GCF_042186555.1. NCBI lineage: Eukaryota > Metazoa > Chordata > Amphibia > Anura > Ranidae > Aquarana > Aquarana catesbeiana. The sequence goes on from NC_133326.1 coordinate 262,697,251, forward strand.
AGGTGTATTGTACCAATGTATTAGCAGCTTGTAGCCTGTTTCTTGCATCTTAGAACTTATAGTACTTTTATGTGCCAGTATGCACAAATACCTCCATTGGTTGTCTGTGATCTCCTCCTGAAGTTCCTCTGACCCATCTCCTCCTGTGCCCTTCCATGCCCAAGGACTTGGCGCGTTGCAGTCAAGAGTACGCAATTGAAGTGCATTTAGGTAGCAGGGAGCCCTCATGACATACCAACTCCAGGTCGGTCATGGGTCTGTAGAAGTCTTGTGTAGGTTTCTGTTTGGTTAGGTAACTTCTGAGTTGGAGATATGACCACCATCTCAGTCGGGGTAGATTATCCTCACGTTTTAGCGTAGATAGGTCTTTAAATTTGCTGTCAGCGTAACAGTCACCTGCTAGTAGTGATGCGTCTCCTTGGATGGGTTGGAATGTTGTGGTGTTTATGCCTGGGGGAAAGTCTGGATTGTCTCTTAAAGTGTCAGGGGGCTAAGGGGGGAAGTAATGACCCTACTTTTGGCAATGTGGCGTAAGATCTTTAAGGTATTGTCTGTAAGTGGGTGAATCTGATTATTAACGGAGGTCTTTGATCTTGGAGTCCAGGGAGATAATTTCAACAGGGCCGGGTTTAGTGATTCCTGCAGCGAAACCCAGTCTTTCGCCCTACCATGGCAGTGGCAATCAATTAATCTAGATAAATGAGCAGCGTAGTAGTAGTGTTTAAAGTTTGGGAGTCCTATCCCCCCCCATCTCTTTAGAAATGATAAGTTTATCTAGTTTTAATCTGGGTTTTTGTTGGTTCCAAAGGAACTTCAAAAGGGTTGAACTGAGTATTTAAAAAATGAAATGGGATTTTAATGGGAAGGGTTCTCATTAGATAAAGGATTTTGGGTAGAATTACCATTTTAATGATTGCTGCCCGTGCAAACCATGAGAAGTGTTTTGTTTGCCAGTTTGTGATATCTGCTGTGCAAAATTTTAGTAGGCGGGGGAAGTTATGTTCGTAAATGGACTGTATATGTGGTGTCAACCACGTGCCCAGGTACTTAATGAATCTAGAGTCCCATCTGAAGCATGAGTTGGATTTGGTCAGCTCTAGTAATGTGTCAGAAAGGGAGATGTTCAATGCTTCAGATTTTGTGTAATTAATCTTTAAGTTTGATAAAAAGCCGTAGAGAGAAAATTCCCTTAGTAGGTTAGGAATACTAATTGTTGGGTTTGTTAAGAAGAACAAGAGGTCATCCGCATAAGCTGCCAGCCTGAACGCCCTGTCCCAAGTTGTGAACACTCTGGTCGCAGCGTTCAGATTTATCGTCCTGATAAAGGGTTCGAGAGTTAGGATGAATAACAGTGGTGACAAGGGACAGGCCTGCCTAGTTCCATTTTGTATTTGAACTTTTTCAGATAGGGAGCCGTTAATTTTCAATCTTGCCGTGGGATTGTGGTATAGAGCAGCAATCCATGACATCATATGGGGACCCAGACCTACGTGCCCGCACACTGCCATCATAAAGTCCCACGCCACCCTATCAAAGGCCTTCTACGCATCCGTAGAGAGGAGAAGGCCTTCAATGTCCACATTTTTTGTCACTTGAATGAGAAGCAGGGCCTTGGCGACGTTGTCTTTTGCCTTCCTTCCTGGTGCAAAACCAACCTGTTCTAAACAGATGAGGTTAGGGAGGAGGGGGCTTAAGCGGAGTGCTAGGATTTTCGCGAAAAGTTTGGCATCTAAATTTAATAGGGAAATAGGATGGTAACTGGCACAGTCCATGGGGTCCTTGCCTGCTTTAGGAATCACCACAATGTGCGCGGAGAGGAAATCGGGTGTCATCTCTCTAGGTGTGGACATGGAGTTCATTGCAGTAGCGAATGGTTCAGTGATAATGTTTGAGAAGGTTTTATAATAGATGGCCGAAAAGCCATCAGGGCCTGGGCTTTTCCCTGTTTTCAGTAGCTTGATAACTTGTTTGATTTCTAATTAAGTTATTGGTGCTTCTAGTGAGGAGACATCTAACTCTTGTATTTTCGGTAAACCGCTTTTAATCAGAAAATCTTGGATGAGTCGTGACCTGTCGCCTACCATATCCTAAGGTCTATGTTGTGATGGAAGATTATATAGCTTAGTGTAGAACTGTTGGAATTGTGCGGCAATCGCTTCTGTAGTTACCGCTGTTTCCCCGTTCTGTTTTTTTATGCCCGCAATGTTATTTGAGATTACGTGTTCCTTCAATGCCCTAGCCAGAAGTCTGCCCGGCTTGTTACCCGATTCATAATACAGTTTCTTCTTAAAGAAGAGCATGCGTTTTGCTTTAGCGTCAAGAGTGTGCTGGTGTTCTTTCCTAGCTTCAAGCAGCTTACCGGCCGTGAGTGTCGAGAGTGAATGTTTATGCTGGGCTTCTAAAGTGTGAATACTTTTGACAAGTTTAAGAATGTTATCTTCCCTTTCTTTTTTGCATTTTGAGCCCCATTTAATCAATTCCCCCCGATTGTACATTTATGGGCTTCCCACACCATGAGCGGGTCAGCATCTGGGGTAGAGTTATGTTTGAAAAAGTCAGTCAGAGCTGAGGTGATCGAAGGGAGTATAGTTGGGTCTGTTAGTAGAGATGCATTAAGTCTCCACATTGGTTGTCTGGGAGGAGGGTGCAATATGTCAATCTTTAGAGAAATTGGTGAGTGATCCAAGAACGACTGAATCCCAATATGAGCTGCTTCTACTGAGGGTAGGTCTTTTTGTGTGATGAACAAGTAGTCCAGTCGGGCATATCTGGAGTGGGAGGTGGAGTAATGTGTAAAGTCACGACCCTCGGGATTAAGAAAGCGCCATCTGTCCATCAGTCGAAGGGAATGTAACATAGATTTTATCTTTTTAAGAATTGAGACGTGACTTGCCATTTGAGGTGTCCGTCAGGGGGATTAATGGTACGTTGAAGTCACCACCCAATATTAAACAGTCTGCAGAAAACCCCTGAAGCTCTTCAGTAATTTGGTGGCAGAACATGACATGAGTTTTATTAGGGAAATATACATTCGCAAGAGTCACTGGTATGTCTCCATATGTACCCTTTAAAAATATGAATCTGCCGTTTGGATCTGATCTTTGTTCTAATAAATTGAATGGTGCATCTTTACTAATTAGTATGGAGACCCCCTTAGACCTGGAGTCTCTGTTGGTGGCATGAAATGCTCTTGTGAAGTATTGGTTTGTAAGTTTGGGTATATGGTTTGTCTTGAAATGCGTTTCTTGAAGAAATACAAAGTGGGGACTACCTTTTTTCAGCTGCCTCAGTAAGGTCAAGCGGTGTTCTGGGATGTTCAGCCCTCTGACATTGTGCGATATCACCGAGGGATTGTGTCCCAGGGAAGAGTAGGCCATGCGGGCGGCACAGGAGGAGATGATCCAAGGACCCCACTGCAAAAGGCAAAACTGACAAAGACAAGTTAACACTAGTGCTACAACCCCTGGCAAAAATTGTGGAATCACCAGTCCCTGAGGATGTTCCTTCAGATGTTTATCGTTGTAGAAAAAAAGCAGATCACAGACATGGCCAAAAACTAAAGGCATTTCAAATGGCAACTTTCTGGCTTTAAGAAACACTAAAAGAAATCAAGAAAAATAATTGTGGTGGCCAGTAACAGTTAGATTTATAGAACAAGCACAGGGAATAAATTATGGAATCACTCAATTCTGAGGAAAAAATTATGGAATCACCCTGTAAATTTTCATTACAAACACTAACACCTGCATCAGATTAAATCTGCTTGTTAGTATGTAGGTAAAGAGGGTAAATCATCACGCAGTGTTGCACAAGATGTTGGTTGTTCACAGTGGGCTGTGTCTAAAACAGGGACCAAATACAAACAACATGGGAAGGTGGTTAAAGGCAAGCATACTGGTAGACCAAGGAAGACATCAAAGTGTCAAAACAGAAAACTTAAAGCAATATGCCTTGAAAACAGAAAATGTACAACAAAACAAATGAGGAACAAATTAGAGGAAACTGGAGTCAACATCTGTGACCGAACTGTAAGAAACCGCCTAAAGGAAATGGGATTTACATACAGAAAAGCTAAAAGAAAGCCATCTCTAACACCTAAACACAAAAAAACAAGGTTACAATGGGCTAAGGATAGGCAGTCGTGGACTGTGGATAATTGGATAAAAGTCATATTCAGTGATGAATCTTGAATCTGCATTGGGCAAGGTGATGATGCTGGAACTTTTGTTTGGTGCCGTTCCAATGAGATTTATGCAGACGACTGTCTGAAGAAAACATGCAAATTTCCACAGTCAATTATGATATGGGGCTGCATGTCAGGTAAAGGCACTGGGGAGTTGGCTGTCATTAAATCTTCAATAAATGCACAGGTTTACATTGACATTTTGGACACTTTTCTTATCCCATCTATTGAGAGGATGTTTGGGGATGATGAAATCATTTATCAAGATGATAATGCATCTTGCCATAGAGCAAAAACTGTGAAAAAATTCCTTGAAGAAAGACATATAAGGTCAATGTCATGGCCTGCAAACAGTCCGGATCTCAATCCAATTGAAAATTTGTGGTGGAAGTTAAAGAAAATGGTCCATGACAAGGCTCCAACCTGCAAAGATGATTTGGCAACAGCAAGGCTGGAGCCAGATTGATGAAGAGTACTGTTTATCACTCATTAAGTCAATGCCTCAATGACTGCAAGCAGTCATAAAAGCCAGAGGTGGTGCAACAAAGTACTAGTGATGTGTTGGAGTGTTATTTATTTTGGTTGTTTTTCATGATTCCATAATTTTTTCCTCAGAATTGAGTGATTCCATAATTTATTCCCTGTGCTTGTTCTATAAATCTAATGCTCGTACACACGGTCGGATTTTCCGATGGAAAATGTCCGATCGGAGCGTGTTGTCGGAAATTCCGACCGTGTGTGGGCTCCATCGAACATTTTCCATCGGATTTTCCGACACACAAAGTTTGAGAGCAGGCTATAAAATTTTCCGACAACAAAATCCGATGGCGTCAATTCCGACCGTGTGTGGCCTGTTCTGACGCACAAAGTGCCGCGCATGCTCAGAAGAAATTTCGAGACGGAACAGCTCGGTCTGGTAAACTTAGCGTTCGCAATGGATTCAACACTTTCGTCATGGTGCAATGTTAAAAATGGTTTAATACAGCGCACTCTCTTCTTCTTTATAAGAATGAAGTAGTTTTGCTGCTCATATTCTTCTCACAAACTTCTTTCTTTACTATTTATCGGGATTCCCTCAATATATTTTGATTTGTCACATCTGACAACATTATTTTTGTGTTGTATTTTTTTTTTTTTGTTGTTGTTTTAAGGCAGATTTTTTTTTTTTTTTTGGTTTGTATTTTTTTCAAGGCTGATCTTTGTTTTATTGTATTTTTAGTTTTACTCCAGAATATTTTTGTGTGTGTTTTGTGTGTCAAGTTACCACAACACCATTGATATGTTGTTATATTTAATCTGTAGGAGATTGTTTGGTGTTGGTGTCTCTTGTTAATTTCACATTGTACTTTAGAAATGTACCTGAATCGTCACCAACAAACTGTCCTTTTTGAATGAAAACACACATCGGAGAGTATAATTGAAAAAAAATTTCATTTATTAAGGGCTCACAACTAAACAAAGAGGGAGGCAACGCTGGAGAAACAGCAGAAATGGGTGAAGCCTTGGACCCCAAGGGCACACATCAACTAATTTCAAGCAAAATTGGTGGCCTGAGGAGTCCTTATCTAAGGGAGTGCAGTCTGGTCCAGAAGTCCCAGAGATCCAGAAAGCAGCAGATGACATTTGTGTCCCCAGGCTGTGGTCATACAAGAGACTGCATCTTTTGCCAGACCAGACTGAACCCAGGTCATCACTCTCTTGTCTTCCTTCCACGCCTCTTTCCACGCTGTGGCTCTGGTGGTGGAGTTGTGGCAGCAGGAGGAGGAGGAGGGGCCAACTCACTCAGGTGGGTATTGGGTGTTAGTTCCCCACTCACCCCCTTACTTAGGACTTTATACAGAAGATCCTCACATAGCTTGCGTTGACCCTCCTGCATGCCCTGCAGTTTTGTGGCAGCCATGCAGGCAAAGGCCTCTTTAGGAGTGGGTAAGGCTCTGAGGGACGCAGAAGCCTCCTGAATCAGCCTGAGCGCAGAATCCTGCATGTGAGTCGCCTTCCTCGCTCTTTTGTATGGAAGACGGAGGGGAGGAACCTGCGATTCGGTCAGGCTTCGACTTGTCCCCGGCTTCTCCTGGCTGCCACTTAGCCCCGCCTCCTCCTGGCTGCCACATTCCACAACCTCCTCTTGCCTGAGGTCTTCCTGTGTATGAAAAAGGGACATTGTTTTAGTATTTTTTTCATCAATCACACACAATTTTCACCTCCTGACTGTTGCAAATTGAATGTTAACAAATATAACAGACTATCATTCTGAGCCCAGCATTTTTCATTCTTGTCCCAATTTTGGGTGCCCACTACTGTCTATTGATATGTAAAACACTTTTTGCAATCAGCAATTAGTGATCAATAATAAAATCTAGTAAACATCATTTATTTATTGACCAGAAATCTGTAGAAGAATGCTATACCTGACTCCAGCTGGGCTCCTCCATTTCTTCCTGGCTGGAAGGCCCAGGTTGGACATCGGAAGCCTCAGCTGGGGTGGAAGGAAGCGTGGAAGGAAGAGTGGAGAGGGATTCCCTGACTTCAGTGTGGTCTGACAGAAATCGCAGTCTCTCATAGTACCACAGCCTGGGGACATAAACGTCCGTGACCTTCTTGCGCTCCCTAAGATAAATGCTCCTCAGGCCACCAATGTTGGTTTTTAAATAGGGGATGGTTGCTGTGGGGACCACCGGCTTCACCAACTCCAGCAGTTTCTCCAGCGCTGCCTGCCTCTTTTGTTTATTATTATAATGAGGATGTCTCACCTGCCACAGACAGGGCAGCTCCCTGTACTTGTCTATGAACAGGGGGAGGAAATTGTGATCGTTGAAGACATCCATTTTCACTGCAAGACACAACACAACACAAACCCTAAGGTCAGGCCAAACTCTCCTAATCTTGTAACAATATAGGCTTTCAGCAGTATAGGCTCGAGTTTAGATCTTACCTTCGTTCTCACGATCGGCGCCTCCGATGCTCCTTCCTCCGCTCACAGATCATACGTAATACGCACGCGTGTTCCGCTTTATACACACTGCGCATGCGTGTAACTCCGCCCGCCCCTGACGTTCTTTCTAGTCTATTCCCCACCCCTTTTCATTCTGCGCAGTGGGGGAAGAGCACATGGCGGAGACACAGCAGGTGTGTGCTAATTACAGCAAGGAGCAGGAGGAAAGCCCAGATCCGGAGACGTACAGATCCAGAAGGAGAAGATTTAAGGCATCAAATATGTCCTTTGGGGAGATGTTGGAGATGGTGGACATCCTGAAGAAGGCCGACTATGATGGAAAGCATGGACCTTACCCCAACCCCAATGTCCGAAAGGCCAAGATCATGGCGAAAGTGGTCAAAAGTCTGCACCGGAATTTTGGGGTACGTCGATCGAAAGATCAGCTCAGGAAACGGTGGTCGGACCTCAAATTACGAGAACATGAGCAGTACAGAAAGATCCGGAGAGTGCTGCAAAAAAGTAAGTAGTTGTGCGGTGTTCCTATTCTTTTTGTATTACGTTCGTGCTGCTCCATGTGCTTTTCTTAAAAGTGTTGTACATTTTAAAATGACAACTTTCATGTTCATGGGCACATTATTCATTCCTATCAAACATTTTTCTTTCGGCCTATAAAACACCATTGTTTTGGTCATATGCATTTGGACACATTTTTTACGCCCTACTTGTATAAAACTAATTTGGTTGTGTAGATGGCTTTGTTACTAGAATGAAATGCAAACTAGATTCTGTGTAAGGAGAGGACACTGAGCAGCTGTTTTCACATCTGGATGCTGGAGCACTAGTGTGGGACACCAGAACACCATTTTTATTAGAGGGGCCACACAGGTGCTCCAGTGTATACTATAGGGGGGTCTCCATCTGTGAAGCCTGTACCAAACAGGTAAAGTATTGCAGCTTGACAAAGGACACTGAAAATGCTACATTTTGGAACTCTGCCAAAATAGACAATTGTACCACACTTCCAAGCAATGTTTCCTATTTATAGTTCTGCCATCAAATATCTGTGTGCTAAATATACCATTTTTGTTTTACATAGGGGAGAAAAGACTCAGAGGACACCCCTCATCCGAGGAGACCAGAGCCCCCCCCTCTGGAAGAAGGGGAAATGCACCCAAGCAACGCAGAGCAGGAGGAAGAAGACGTGGTGGAACTAGTCACCACAACAGGTGAGTGTCTGCGACCACAGACTCAGGTAAGAGATGTATGCCAGCATATTTTTTATACCTGTTTTTGTTTGGTTTCTCTCTTTTTAAGTGATCGTGATGTTGTGGATCCAGATCCTTTCACATCAGAAAGTGCCCAGATCCTGATCGGGGAGATCATGGGGTGTAATTTAGCATTGGAAAACATCCAGAAAAACATCAATGATGTTATTCAAAAAAATAAGAACATCATTGATGTTTTGGGTAGAGTTTAAAACAACTCCAAATCACTTTCTTTTTTGTGTGCTACAATGTTAAAAATGTTTTAGCGATTTTTAGAAAAGCCAAATTTGGAGGATGCACACAGTGTGCCAACATGTGCTATCTGTCATCACGGGAGATCAATGGACGCATTTTGGGGGTGCAACCCCTTCCTCAATAATAAAGTAGCCGAGAGGAAGGGGTTCCTCCCCCAAAACATGACCCTTGATCCCCCGTGATGGCAGCTAGCACATGTTGACATTCGGAAATTTGTGTGCATCTTCCAAATTTGGCTTTTCCTGGGGTGACTTCACCCCATCTGAACGCAATATCAAACACAGTTCCTAAATACTCATGTCTGATATTGCCTTCAAGTTCTACCAAATGTGAACTTTGTAAGTTCAAGATTTGTGTCTTTCTTGTTGGTTTTACACATGCCTGTTTTATCTTAAATGGACATTTCTATTTGTGATAATGCCACCCCAAAAATTGTTATACAACAAACATGTTGGTTTGTTTTAAAAACCTTTTTGAAATGCACATGTGATTGTGCAGGTATTAAAAAGATTGTTAATCAAGAATGTGTGGATTATTGTCTGAACGCTACAACACTTTTGTGGTGATGTAATTGCTGTTTTTTGTGACAATGGGGGTTATTTCCTAAGGGCAAATCCACTTTGCACTACAAGTGCAGTTTCAGTGCAGTTTCAGGTGCACTTGTAGCGCAAAGTGTCTTTGCCTTTAGTAAATAACACCCAACAGTGCTTTGTAATGTTACACAATCACACCATTTTCTGGACTCACCACATTTCGGTCAGGGTCAGCTAAAACAAACACAAGCAGTAAATGTCACCAAAGATTAGCTTTTTTTTTTATTGGATCAAGGTTTCACAAATTGTCTGGCATATTGATGGCCCCCCTACCCGCAAAGAACTCAAGGTATCTTAACCGGACATCATGGGCACTCAGGGAGGGCAAGCCAGAACGGCCACTTTCAAGCGCCGTCAGGGTTGTTTCATTTATCATTCCGGCCTCAGGCCCAACTGAGCCAGCATAGTTGGCAGAATGTTGCCGTAAAAAGTTATGTAGAACACAGCACGCCAGGATTATATGATTCAGTTTACACTCCGCCATATGGATGGGTGTAAGAAATAGGCTGAACCGGCTGGCCATGATTCCAAATGTGTTCTCCACCACCCCTTTGGCTCTGGCCAGCCGGTAATTAAAAACCCTCTGTTCCGCGGTGAGGGTCCTCATCGGGAATGGCCGCATAAGATGGTCCCCCACGCAAATGCTTCATTCGCAACAAAGACGAATGGGAGTCCTTCCACATTCTCTTCTGGAGGTGGCAAGTCCAAGCGGCCATTCTGGAGACACCTGTAAAACTCCGTCTGGGCGATGACTCCACCATCGGACGTCCGGCCATTCTTCCCCATGTCCACATACAGGAACTCGTAATTAGCCGACACCACCGCCAACATCACAATACTATTGAACCCCTTGTAATTATAATAGTACGACCCAGAGTTGGGGGGTGGGACGATGTGGACGTGTTTCCCATCAATTGCCCCTCCGCAGTTAGGAAAGTCCCACCGCTGGGCAAAGTGGGAGGCCACAGTTTGCCATTCCTGTGGCGTGGAAGGAAACTGTTGAGGAAAACAAAAATAAATTAGTATTTTTGCACATAAACATGGAAAGCAGATTAGACACAAACATTCTTGGCCAACATCCAGATAACATTTATTAAGGGGAATTTTACAACACCAAAGTATAAGGTACACCTATCATATCCCCCCCCCCCCTCTCATGGGCCATTTCTAACATTATAGGGGGTGGGGGAATCTTGGACAGGTAACCCTCTCCACTTCATTGTGAGATGAATGCCTCAATAATGGGTATTGCTTGGAACAGCCCCTCCTTAGTTACACTATTGGCAGCCCACTGGACAGGTAAGAAGTGTCATAATACAAAGATATAACTACACACTGTACACATTTGAGCACATTTGGACATTCTGCTATTACCTATCAAGATAATAATATAATACAAAAACTTTAAATAGTACCATTTGAAAGTATACAGCCAGGCCCTTGCACTACATGCTTTGGGGAATTCATCCATATATCTGACCACAAAAGAGGTGGGTATAGTGTGTATGGGTTTGGCAAAGTCAGCAGATAGATGATTGAGGATAGATAGAGAATTGGGATCAGCTGACTTAGCAGTTGGGGGGAGGGAGGGTTAATAAAAATGATTTGGGGACCCACAAAAAAAGCCTCTGGCACTCTGCCTGAATTTAAAGCACAAATCACATTTCTAAACATTTTAGGGGTTGTTTGGGGTAAAGTACTACTATGGAGCTGATAAAATACATTGTTAAGTGACTACATGAGGTGAATATAGGGCCAGGAGAGCATGCTGGGGAGGTAAGTGAAGGCAAATATGTATGAAGGACTAAAAAATAAATTATAAAATTCCAGCATGCATGAGGACAAAGGGGACATTTACAGCACATTACAATCATGGTAATTAGGGAATGAGGAAAGAAATACAATATATTAGCAAACATTCAATACAATAAAATGTGATATTAAAGGATAAAAATCTGACCTTAATATAGTCCTTCTGCAGGACCTGGATGATGGCAGAACAGGTCTCTGGGATAATGATCCCGAGAGCCTGGGGGGAACTTGAGGTCCTGCAGGCTTCTCCCTGTCACCAAGTACCGCAGGGTAGCGACGAGCCTCTGCTCCAGAGTGATGGCTTGCCTCATGCAGGTATCCTGCCTGCTGATATAGGGGGTCAGCGAAGCCAACAAACGGTGAAATACGGGGTCCATCATCCTGAGAAAGTTCCTGAAATCATCAGGATTATTCTCATGGATCAAAGGCATATGAGAGAACTGGTCACGCTGAAGCAACCAATTCTTGGTCCATGAACTCCTCCCCACCCTGTTCATGGACTGGACTTGTGTTAAGGTCAGGACCCCAACACCAAGCCCCCGCACAGCACGAACGTTACGAGGAGTACGTATATGCAACATGGCTAGAAAACGGTCGGCTGCTCAGAACGAAGTAACAGAACGCACTGAAGAACAGCAAGGCCTGTGAAGAGCGACCTGAAAAACAGCAACGAACGAACAAGAACACAATGACTAATCCAAGTTACGCGTAGCTTGCTTGCATGCACTGAAGAGCAGATACAAACCCACAAGCACAAACTGAACCGCAGAAAACGATCTGAAGGCCACGAGTCTGAAAAAGCGCGAATCGTCTCTCACCAAACTTTTACTAACACGAGATTAGCAAAAGGAGCCCAAAGGGTGCCGCACTTGGTTCTGAAATGTCCTTTTCTAGTCTTGTTGTACGTGGTTGACATCACCGCGTCCTTGGCGATCGGAAATTCCATCAACTTTGTGCGACCGTGTGTACGCAAAACAAGTTTGAGCCAACATCCGTCGGAAAAAATCCTAGGATTTTGTTGTCGGAATGTCCGATCAATGTCCGACCGTGTGTACGGGGCATAACTGTTACTGGCCACCACAATAATTTTTCTTGATTTCTTTTAGTATTTCTTAAAGCCAGAAAATCTGCTTTTTTTCTACAACAATAAACAACTGAAGGAACATCCTCAGGGACTGGTGATTCCATAATTTTTGCCAGGGGTTGTAGAATTAGGTTGAGGCAACTAATGATTAATCTCATGTACAGGATATGGATGCAGAGTGTGTAAAGAAAAGAAAACAGGCAAGAAGTAAGAGTAGGTTCAAGTATATGTAGAGAAGAGAAGTGTTCGTATATCAGGGAGCCATCCCCTCGGCGGTGCGACCCACCCAGGAGAGGGTACCTAGTTTGTATCTTAGTGTTCCTTGTGTCCGTAAATCAGAGCACAAGGTCACTCTGTGGGGTAGAAGGGGGGCACTAATGACACAGCGGCAGCCCACCCAAACGTATCCTAAGGGGGATTGAACTAAGTGATGTATGAGAGAAATTGGCTGGCATACACATAGCCGTAACCTTGAATGTAAAAATTAAAAAAATCTAAACTTTACATAAGTGCGGATCTAAACAAAAAGCGATGAAACGTATAAACTGGCACACTTATGCAACATTACTAACGTAACTTTAAAGCTTTGTGAACCGGGCTTAAAAAAAAAAAAATGGGATGATATCCCTGAAAAAGAGGGGGAATGGGCCCTGGCGTTGTTTAGCCACAGTGCCCTGAGAGTCTGAGGAACAACACAGGCCAGAATTGTGCTTAAAGACCAATACCTTCCAGCAGGGGAAGGTATAAGGGGGAGTTCTGCTCTGTCTGGCAAACGGGGTATGGCCATGTTGGATGAGATGGCACCATAATAGATAGCAAAGTCCTGTGGTATCAAAACTAGGCTAAAGACATCAATAAGAGTATGGTGAATGTACTCGGGCAAGTCCCTGGATCACAAGAACAAAAACAAAAGAAAAAAGGAAACCAAAATTTAGGAACTTGTCACCGTGGGTACTGTGCATCCGCTGGTGGGTGTTCATCTCGGGGAATCATTAAATTTAATTGTCTTCTTGATCCCCGACAGGATCCATTTGTGGCCCATGATGTCCCAAATCCGGATCCGCCTCCACGACTCTGCTTTTGTTTCTTCGTTTGCCTTTTATCCGGTGTGTGCAGTGGGGACCTGGGTGGAACATAGTCCAGAGGGATCTGAAGGAATTCTGTGTACCAATTAGGAAGATCCGTGTGGCCTAGGTTCAGGGCCGTGCAGAAGTCTGGCAGATCAGCAGTTGTGCGCAAGACATGCTGTTGCCCATTGTGAGAAACCGTGAGGGCAAAGGGGAAACGCCATGCATAGTGCAGATCTCTATTCCTGAGTTTCTCCAGCAGAGGATGTAAGGCTCGTCTGTTTTTTAAGGTGATTTGAGAAAGATCCTGAAAGAGCATTATATTCTCTCCATTAAACACTATTTGTTCGTTTCTTCTTGCCTTGCTCATTATATTTTCTTTTAGGTTGAAGCTTTGAAGGCAACAGATAATGTCCCTCGGTGGAGAAGTATCAGGGCCTTTTGGTCTTAAGGCCCTGTGTGCTCTGACAAAGTCTATCTCAGTATCTTCTTGTCTTTCCAGCAGACTATTGAAGACCCTCTGAAGTGCTGGGATAATCTGGTCATGCTCCACTGTTTCAGGGATCCCTCTCACTCTAATGTTACATCTCCTGCTGCTTTTGTCCAAATCTTCAATGTGCCTATTCATTTCTATGAAATGTTGGGCTTGTGCACAAGAAGCTTTTTTAAGTTTAGCAATGGCTCTGTGTCTGTGTTTCCCTGCGGCCTCAGCAGATAGCAGTTTTTCATCAAGGACCAGTAAGTTTGTCTTTAAATCGGTGATCGCTGCCGAAAACATTGATTTAATATCCGCAGCGATCACAGACATGTCGGAGTAGGTGAGGGGGAGATCAGATCTTTTCTTACCCCTGCCTGAGTCCTCTGGTGCAGACTGTGAGTCCTCACTGAATTTGTCCTCGTGGCTGGTCGGCGCCATCTTGGATCCTGGGCCGCTGCTGTGTTCCTAAAGAGCTCAGGAATGTTCCCCACTGGGTATGCAGCAGATCCACGGTGTGAGTGGGTGTGAGGGGTGTTGGGGAACCTCTTTCCCAGCATCTGTGTGCTGCTAGTCCGGTTCAGGGCTGTGTACTGCCGTGTGGGTCAGCGGAGCTCCCTCAGTGTGCTGCCGTTCGCATTGCGCGCCAAGCCACGCCCCCCATAGCTACTTTTTATATGCATTTATTTGTTTCTGTATATAAATAAACTGTATCAATTAGAACAAAACGTCAGATCACACGCCTTCCACCTCTTTCCTTCACCTGGCTCTCTTCAGACCACCCCAGGTCAGCTTAGGCAGCAGGACACGCATGATCATATTTTAATTCCCTCCCTTTGAAAGTACTACCACTCTATACTAGCAACGCCTTCACAAGCGCAGGAGAAATTCTTTCTTTGTTTATATTTTCGATAACTCTGAGGGACAGTGGGATCTTTGCCTTCCTTTGGTATCACCGAAATATGTGCCAACAGCGCCTCTGGAGGGATAATGCTGCCTTTTGCTAGGGAGTTAAAATATCTGCACATGGGATTCATCAGTACCAGGGAGAACTTTGAGTAGTATGCTTTAGTGAACCCATCCAGGCCTGGGCTTTTCCCATTGGGCAGTGATTTACCAGTAGATTAAACCTATTCAGTAGTGATTGGGGACTCTAAGTCTAACTGTTGGTCATCAGTCAGGGGTGGTAGGCCAGTCATGGACAAATAGTCTCGGATCTCAGTCAACCTAGTAGCTCTAGTGTCAGAAGTCAGGTTGGCATCTAAGCTATATAGCTCCGCATAATAATTGCGGAACCCTGAGGCAATCCTGGATGACTGAAATACCAGTTCCCCAGAAGAGGAGCGAAGTTTATGTACATATGTCTGAGCACGTTTCATAAGTAGGGCTCTAGTCAGCATACGGCCGCTTTTATTACCATGTTCATAGTATTTATGAGACCAGTATCATAGTTGTTTTCATGCTTGGCGGTGTAGTAAGAGCGAGAACGGTTCTCTAAGAACCATCAGTTTTAGTAAAGCCTCAGGATCTCCTCTATTCTTATGTTTGCCTTTCGCTTGTTGTAGTGCGGTAAGTACTTTGTGGAAGTCCGCTTGATGTTCCTTTTTAAGTTTAGTGCCCAGGGAAATTAGCTCTCCCCGTATCACTGCCTTATGGCCCTCCCAGATCGTTCCATCGCTAAGGTTGCTTGATGTGTTTTCCCGAAAATAATGTGTCAAGCTTCCGAGGTCTTTGAAATGACTACAGAGTCGTCCAACAAGTTTTTGTTTAGTCGCCAGGACCAGGCCCTATGGGTGCCTGAGGGTAAGGCAAGGGTGACAGTGACCAGTGCATGGTCTGATAGTAATGTTCTCGATGGACGAATGCTGCAACAGTTCCAACATGGGGTGATCTACACAGAGCATGTCTTTACGTGTATATATACGATGTGTACCTTAAAGTAGTAACTAAAGTCTCTGTCTGAAAGGTGAAGTACTCTCCAGCTATTGACTAGTCTAGAAGCCTGGAGGGTTTTACTGAAGTGCTTAAGAAATGCATAGGAGTGGGTGGACCGTCTGTGAGATGTGTCTAGTGATGGGTCTGGGCTTACATTAACCACAAAACCGGGCCATAGTCATATGACGTCCAAGATCAGATCTCCCATCCTGGGCAGGCATCATATGATGTCCTCGGCTTCTCGCTGCTCCTGCGGGCCCCCGGGGGCCCAAAGCGCGGCGATCTTGGATGAGGTGTGTCCCTCGGACACAGCCCATCCCAGATCCATGTAAAGAGCCAGTAAAAAATGGTTCTATCCACGTGACTGGCTGTGTCCAATCACATTCAGTCACATGTACTGTCCATGTGCATGATGCTCGTGCATGCCCCTAGGGGGCTTGTCACCCTGACACAGCCCAACCCCGATCGCAGTAAAGAGCCAATGAAATTGGCTCTGTACCACATGACCGGCTGTGTCCAATCACAGCCGGTCACAGAATGTCAACAAACTGCTGTAACGAGATGTTACCGGGTTCTCCTCCTCACACACCGATCGTGTGTGAGAAGGAGATTGCGGTAACATCTCTTTACCGCTTACAGTGTACACCAACCACACTGATTCCCCCCTAATAAAGAGGACCTGTCACCACCCATCAAAGTACCTGTTACCACCCATCAAATACCTGTCACAACCCATCAAAGTACCTATCACTGTTCATCTGAGTACCTGAGTACTTGTCACAGCCCATCTGAGTACCCGAGTACCTGAGTACCTGTCACAGTTCATCTGAGTACCTGAGTACCTGTCACAGTCCATCTGAGTACCTGAGTACCTGTCACAGTTCATCTGAGTACCTGAGTATCTGTCACAGTCCATCTGAGTACTCGAGTACCTGAGTACCTGTCACAGTCCATCTGAGTACCCGAGTACCTGTCACAGTCCATCTGAGTACCTGAGTACCTGTCACAGTCCATCTGATTACCTGAGTACCTGTCACCGCCCATCTGAGTACCTGTCACCACCCATCAGAGTAACTGAGTACCTATCTGTAGCCCATCAGAGTATCCGAGTACCTGTCACCAGGCCATTGGAGTACCGAGTACCTGTCACCAGGCCAACAGAGTACCCGGGTACCTGTCACCAGGCCATCTGAGTACCTGTCACCAGGCCATCAGAGCCAGGCCATCAGAGTATCCGAGTACCTGTCACCAGGCCATCAGAGTACTCGAGTACCTGTCACAGTTCATCTGAGTACCTGAGTACCTGTCGCAGCCTGTCAGGAAAGGGTCCATCCGCTGGTAAGATATATCGTTTGGCATGCAGTACTGGGGTCCACCAGCAGGTGTCTCCTGGCAGTGTTGAACTGTCAGGAGAATATTTCCCTGCTGGTGTCATTTCATCTTTTGGCCGCAGTACTGATGTCCACCAGCGTATGGATCCTGGCAGTATGGAGCAGACAACACTCCCTGCGCTCAGGTGTGACTTGAGTCAATCATAGTCAGTCCTATAAATACCCGGCAAGCCCTCATATGCTTGCCTTGGTATCTTTCTCCCTGCGCCCTTACCTTGCTGCCTGTATCCTGATCGTGAACCTGTTTCTGTCCTGCTCTGCTCTGCTCTGCTCTGCTCCGATCCGATCCCTATCCCAAGCCCAAGCCCAAGCCCAAGCCCATCCTGTTCTTGTCCCTCCTGATTCCCTTGGGTCCCTGTCCTGCAGCCTAATCATCCATCCTCTCCCTGTCCTGCTGGTTTCCCGTCCTTGCCCATCTGCTGACCTCCCTGTGTATGACCTTGGCCTGGCTTTGTTTACGATTCCGGTATCTCCTTTTACTTGTATATATTGTTGTTTGTAGTGGGTTTGTTGTGTTGGTTTTGCACTGTTTATATTCCTTTTACTTGTCACTTGTTTAATAAACACCATTATTTCACTTACATGCGTTTCTGGTTTCCTCTGTGCAGTCCACACGGTCTGGTCTACTAAATCCTCTGACAGTATACCAAGGCCATCCCTGACCAGACGTGGCTGCTAGGGATGAGCTTCGAGTTCGAGTCGAACTCATGTTCGACTCGAACATTGGCTGTTCGCAAGTTCACCGAACAGCGAACAATTTGGGGTGTTCGCGGCAAATTCGAATGCCGCGGAACACCCTTTAAAAGTCTATGGGAGAAATCAAAAGTGCTAATTTTAAAGGCTAATATGCAAGTTATTGTCATAAAAAGTGTTTGGGGACCTGGGTCCTGCCCCAGGGGACATGGATCAATGCAAAAAAAAGTTTTAAAAACGGCCGTTTTTTCAGGAGCAGTGATTTTAATAATGCTTAAAGTCAATCAATAAAAGTGTAATATCCCTTTAAATTTCGTACCTGGGGGGTGTCTATAGTGTGCCTGTAAAGGGGCGCATGTTTCCTGTGTTTAGAACAGTCTGACAGCAAAATGACATTTTGAAGGAAAAAACTCATTTAAAACTACCCGCGGCTATTGCATTGCCGACAATACACATAGAAGTTCATTGATAAAAACGGCATGGGAATTCCCCAAAGGGGAACCCCTGAACCAAAATTTAAAAAAAAAATGACGTGGGAGTCCCCCTAAATTCCATACCAGGCCCTTCAGGTCTGGTATGGATATTAAGGGGAACCCCGGCCAAAATTTAAAAAAAAAAATGACGTGGGGTTCCCCCTAAATTCCATACCAGACCCTTCAGGTCTGGTATGGATTTTAAGGGGAACCCAGCGCCAAAAAAAAAAAAAAAAACGGCGTGGGGTCCCCCCAAAAATCCATACCAGACCCTTATCCGAGCACGCAACCTGGCAGGCCGCAGGAAAAGAGGGGGGGACGAGAGTGCGGCCCCCCCTCCCTCCTGAACCGTACCAGGCCACATGCCCTCAACATTGGGAGGGTGCTTTGGGGTAGCCCCCCAAAACACCTTGTCCCCATGTTGATGAGGACAAGGGCCTCATCCCCACAACCCTGGCTGGTGGTTGTGGGGGTCTGCGGGCGGGGGGCTTATCGGAATCTGGAAGCCCCCTTTAACAAGGTGACCCCCAGATCCCGGCCGCCCCCCTGTGTGAAATGGTAAGGGGGTACATAAGTACCCCTACCATTTCACGAAAAAAGTGTCAAAAATGTTAAAAATTACAAGAGACAGTTTTTGACAATTCCTTTATTTAAATGCTTCTTCTTTCTTCTATCTTCCTTCATCTTCTGGTTCTTCTGGTTCTTCTGGCTCTTCTGGTTCTTCCTCCGGCGTTCTCGTCCAGCATCTCCTCCGCGGCGTCTTCTATCTTCTTCTCCTCGGGCCGCTCCGCACCCATGGCATGGGGGGGAGGCTCCCGCTCTTCTCTTCTTCTTTTCTTCTCTTCTTCTCTTCTTCTTTTCTTCTCCGGGCCGCTCCGCAATCCATGCTGGCATGGAGGGAGGCTCCCGCTGTGTGACGGCGCTCCTCGTCTGACAGTTCTTAAATAACGGGGGGGCGGGGCCACCCGGTGACCCCGCCCCCTCTGACGCACGGTGACTTGACGGGACTTCCCTGTGACGTCACGGGGAATGCCACAGGGAAGTCCCGTCAAGTCACCGTGCGTCAGAGGGGGGCGGGGTCACCGGGTGGCCCCGCCCCCCCGTTATTTAAGAACTGTCAGACGAGGAGCGCTGTCACACAGCGGGAGCCTCCCTCCATGCCAGCATGGATTGCGGAGTGGCCCGGAGAAGAAAATGAAGAAGAGAAGAAGAGAAGAAAAGAAGAAGAGAAGAGCGGGAGCCTCCCCCCCATGCCATGGGTGCGGAGCGGCCCGAGGAGAAGAAGACAGAAGACGCCGCGGAGGAGATGCTGGACGAGAACGCCGGAGGAAGAACCAGAAGAGCCAGAAGAACCAGAAGAACCAGAAGATGAAGGAAGATAGAAGAAAGAAGAAGCATTTAAATAAAGGAATTGTCAAAAACTGTCTCTTGTCATTTTTAACATTTTTGACACTTTCTTCGTGAAATGGTAGGGGTACTTATGTACCCCCTTACCATTTCACACAGGGGGGGGGCCGGGATCTGGTGGTCACCTTGTTAAAGGGGGCTTCCAGATTCCGATAAGCCCCCCGCCCGCAGACCCCCACAACCACCGGCCAGGGTTGTGGGGATGAGGCCCTTGTCCTCATCAACATGGGGACAAGGTGTTTTGGGGGGCTACCCCAAAGCACCCTCCCAATGTTGAGGGCATGTGGCCTGGTACGGTTCAGGAGGGAGGGGGGGCCGCACTCTCGTCCCCCCCTCTTTTCCTGCGGCCTGCCAGGTTGCGTGCTCGGATAAGGGTCTGGTATGGATTTTTGGGGGGACCCCACGCCGTTTTTTTTTTTTTTTTTGGCGCGGGGTTCCCCTTAAAATCCATACCAGACCTGAAGGGTCTGGTATGGAATTTAGGGGGAACCCCACGTCATTTTTTTTTTTTAATTTTGGCCGGGGTTCCCCTTAATATCCATACCAGACCTGAAGGGCCTGGTATGGAATTTAGGAGGACTCCCACGTCATTTTTTTTTTTTAATTTTGGTTCGGGGTTCCCCTTTGGGGAATTCCCATGCCGTTTTTATCAATGAACTTCTATGTGTATTGTCGGCAATGCAATAGCCGCGGGTAGTTTTAAATGAGTTTTTTCCTTCAAAATGTCATTTTGCTGTCAGACTGTTCTAAACACAGGAAACATGCGCCCCTTTACAGGCATACTATAGACACCCCCCAGGTACGAAATTTAAAGGGATATTACACTTTTATTGTTTGACTTTAAGCATTATTAAAATCACTGCTCCTGAAAAAACGGCCGTTTTTAAAACTTTTTTTTGCATTGATCCATGTCCCCTGGGGCAGGACCCAGGTCCCCAAACACTTTTTATGACAATAACTTTCATATAAGCCTTTAAAATTAGCACTTTTGATTATTCATGTTCGTGTCCCATAGACTTTAACGGTGTTCGCATGTTCGAACGAACTTTTTTCCTGTTCGCATGTTCTGGTACGAACCGAACAGGGGGGTGTTCGGCTCATCCCTAGTGGCTGCATTAAGGAAACCATCCTGGTTTGTGGGGTCTGCTAATATGGATTTAGATGAAATCATTTATTATTCTCTGCTAGCAGAAGAGGATGGTGAATATTGTCGCCAGATTTTAAAAGGGTGGACTAGTGACCAGCTGATGGAAACTATCCGATCAGCTCATTCCCTAGTGGATCAGGGGTATATGTCTTTTGAAGATGTTCAGCCCCTGATCCAGTTATGTGCAAAACCAACCCTGTCATGCATTCCCGAGGGAAGTGATGATTTTTTGCCCCCCTTCAATTATGGCCAAGTTGAATCCCTGGTTTGGTTGTTAGAGGATGATTCAGCCTATTTTATGGAACATTATTCCTCCTGTTCACAGCAAGTGTTGTCCAATTGCATCCAGTCGGTGCAATCCTTGATTAGTCAGGCTGTGTGTGAATCAGCGTTTGTTCAACCTGTGCTGCAGGCATGGTCAGATTTCCTGTCTTTAGCTAAGCCACAATATTCCAGCTCTGCCATTAATCATCTGCCTTCCCAAAAACCTATCTCCCCGTCACCTATGGCAACCTCAGCTACAGCCCAGTTTAATCAGCCCCCTACCAAATACTACCACCCAGTCTACAAGTGTCGCACCTATCCTGCCTTCAATCCACCTGTCTCTTCTCCTCCACCTGTAACAGTCCCACAAAACCCTTCTCTAGCTACAGTTCCTTGGTCTTCCTTCGATCCAGCTACCTTTTTTTCTTACAGCCCTGCACCTACATACAAAACTGCACGGGCTAAACCAAAAAAGAAACAAAAATTCTTCCCGACCCACACCATCTTGCCAGTAACCCAACCTGCTCCTGCTACCCAGCCGGATGTCTCGATGCCTGCCACCCAGCCTGACGTTCCAGTGCCTGCCACCCAGCCTGACGTTCCAGTGCCTGCCACCCAGCCTGACGTTTCAGTGCCTGCCACCCAGCCTGACGTTCCAGTGCCTGCCACCCAGCCTGACGGTCCAGTGCCTGCCACCCAGCCTGACGGTCCAGTGCCTGCTGACCGGTCTAATGACCTTATGTCCATGTTCCAGCCTAAAGTTTTGCTACCAGTGTTCCAGTCTGATGTGCCCGCTTCCCAGTTTGATGACCTTCTGTTTGTTGTCCAGCCTGATGCGCCAGTGTCTTCTACTCAGCCTGTTGTGCCAATGCCTGTGCCCGCTGTCCAGTTTGAGGTCCCAGTGCCTACTGCTCAGCCTGACATCTCAGTGCCCATGTTCCAGTCTGACGCTTCAGTGACTACTGTCCAGTCCGATGTACCTATTGTTCAGCCTGGTATGCCAGCACCTGCTGTTCTGCCCGGTGTGCCAGCGCCTGTGTCTGCCGCCCAGTCTAAAGTTCCAGTACTCGCTGCCTGGTCTGATGTCTCGGTGCCGGCTTTCCAGTCCGCTTTCCAGCCTGATGTGCCAGTGTCTGCTACTCAGCCAGTTGTGCCAATGCCTGTGTCCGCTGCCCAGTTTGAGGTCCCAGTGCCTGCTGCTCAGCCCGAAATCCCAGTGTCCATGTTCCAGTCTGACGCTCCAGCGACTACTGACCAGTCCGATGTACCTGTTCAGCCTGTTGTGCCAGTACCTGCTGTTCTGCCTGATGTGCCAGCGCCTGTTTTTGCGGTCCGGCCTGAAGTTCCAGCACCTGCTGCCCGGTCTGATGTCTCGGTACCCACTTTCCAGCCTGATGTGCCCCCTGTTCAGCCTGATGAGCCTGCTTTCCGGTCTGATATGTCCATCCTCCAGCCTGATATCCTGGTACCTGTCTTCCAGCCTGATGTCGTGATGTTGGTATCTCAAACTGAGGTTTCGGTGCCAGTGTCTCAGCCTGAAGAATCGGTGCCCGTTACCCGGTCTGCTGAACTGGTGCCCGTTACCCAGTCTGCTAAACCAAAGTCCGTCACTTTGCCTGTCAAGCCAGTATCCGTTATCCGGCTTGCCGAACCAGTGCCCGGTGTCCAGCTCGCTGAGTCGGGGCCTGTTACCCAGCCCACTGGGCCGGGGTCCGTTACCCAGCTTGCTGAGCCGGTGCCTGTAATCCGGCCTGCCCTTACGGTGCTCGCTGTTCGGCCTAATGTTCCAGAGCCGGCTGTCCATCTCGATGACCCGGAGCCTGCTGCCCAGCTCGATGACCCGGAGCCTGCTGCCCAGCTCGATGACCCGGAGCCTGCTGCCCAGCTCGATGACCCGGAGCCTGCTGCCAAGCTCGATGAACTGGAGCCTGCTGCCCAGCTTGATGACCCGGAGCCTGCTGCCCAGCTCGATGACCCGGAGCCTGCTGCCCAGCTCGATGACCCAGAACCTGCTGCCCAGCTCGATGACTCGGAGCCTGCTGCCCAGCTCGATGACCCGGAGCCTGCTGCCCAGCTCGATGACCCGGAGCCTGCTGCCCAGCTCGATGACCCGGAGCCTGCTGCCCAGCTCGATGACCCGGAGCCTGCTGCCCAGCTCGGCTTGTTCCTGTCTGCTGCCCAGCTCGGCTTGTTCCTGTCTGCTGCCCAGCTCGGCTTGTTCCTGTCTGCTGCCCAGCTCGGCTTGTTCCTGTCTGCTGCCCAGCTCGGCTTGTTCCTGTCCGCTGCCCAGCTCAATGACTCTGACATGCCAGCCGTCTGCCCGGATGTGCCTGACGACCAGCCTGAAATGCCTTCTTCCACCATTCTGCCTGATGCCATAGACCATAGACAATTAAGACTAGTTAGAGCGTCCGGAGGCCGCTCCTTTAGGGAGGGGTACTGTCAGGAAAGGGTCCATCCGCTGGTAAGATATATCGTTTGGCATGCAGTACTGGGGTCCACCAGCAGGTGTCTCCTGGCAGTGTTGAACTGTCAGGAGAATATTTCCCTGCTGGTGTCATTTCATCTTTTGGCCGCAGTACTGATGTCCACCAGCGGATGGATCCTGGCAGTATGGAGCAGACAACACTCCCTGCGCTCAGGTGTGACTTGAGTCAATCATAGTCAGTCCTATAAATACCCGGCAAGCCCTCATATGCTTGCCTTAGTATCTTTCTCCCTGCGCCCTGACCTTGCTGCCTGTATCCTGATCGTGAACCTGTTTCTGTCCTGCTCTGCTCTGATCCGATCCGATCCCTATCCCAAGCCCATCCTGTTCTTGTCCATCCTGATTCCCTTGGATCCCTGTCCTGCAGCCTAACCATCCATCCTCTCCCTGTCCTGCTGGTTTCCCGTCCTTGCCCATCTGCTGACTTCCCTGTTTATGACCTTGGCCTGGCTTTGTTTACGATTCCGGTATCTCCTTTTACTTGTATATATTGTTGTTTGTAGTGGGTTTGTTGTGTTGGTTTTGCACTGTTTATATTCCTTTTACTTGTCACTTGTTTAATAAACACCATTATTTCACTTACATGCGTTTCTGGTTTCCTCTGTGCAGTCCACACGGTCTGGTCTACTAAATCCTCTGACACAGCCCATCTGAGTATCTGTCACAGTTCATCTGAGTATCAGGCCATCAGAGTACCCGAGTACCTGTCACCAGGCCATCAGAGTACCCGAGTACCTGTCACCAGGCCATCAGAGGAACTGAGTACCAGTCACCAGCCCATCAGAGTACTCGAGTACCTGTCACAGGGCCATCAGAGTACCCGAGTACCTATCTGTAGCCCTTCAGAGTGTCCAAGTACCTGTCACCAGGCCATCAGAGTACCCGAATACCTGTCACTAGGCCATCAGAGTACCCGAGTACCTGTCACCAGGCCATTAGAGTAACCAAGTAAATGTCACCAACCCATCAGAGTAACCGAGTACCTGTCTCCAGCCCATGCATCATAGAATATACGTTGGGGGGTTTGCTTTCCAAAATGGGGTCATTTTGTGGGTAATTCCACAGTCCTGGTGCTCAAGGACCTTCAAAAGTGCGATAGGTAGGAATGAAATGCCTCTGTATGTGTCCAGGCTGTGTAAAAGTCTCACATGTGTTATTGCCATACTCATTAGGAGTAGCAGAGTGTGTTTTGGGGTGTAATTTTTGCTATACACATGCTATGTGTTAAATATCTTATAAAGTGACAACTTTGTGTAAAAAAAAAAAAAAGAAAAAAAAAAAAAGATTTTCATTTTCTTATCACGTTTTCTGAAGACTTGTGTAAAAAAATTAACTGTTCAAAAGACTCATAATGCTTCATAGAATATACGTTGGTGTGTTTGTTTTCCAAAATGGGGTCATTTTGTGGGTAATTCCATTGTCCTGGTGCTCCAGGGCCTTCAAAAGTGTAATACGTTGTTAGGAAATTAGAGGTGTAATTTATGCTCCTAGAACGCCTGACGGTGCTCCCTGCATGTTGGGCCTCTGTATGTGGCCAGGCTGTGTAAAAGTCACACACATGTAGTATCGCCATACTCAGGAAGAGTAGCAGAATGTGTTTTGGGGTGTCATTTTTGCTATATACATGCTTTGAGTTAGAAATATCTAATAAACTGTCCACTTTGTGTAAAAAGAAATACATTTTAATTTTCTTTCCACGTTTTCCGAAGACTTGTGGAAAAAAATGAACTGTTCAAAAAACTCATTATGCCTCATACAATAGAGGTTAGGGTGTTTGATTTCCAAAATGGGGTCATTTTGTGGGTAATTCCACTATCCTGGTGCTCCAAGTCTTCACAAATGTAATAGGTTGTTAGGAAATTGGAGGTGTAATTTATGCTCCTAGAACCCCTGATAGTGCTCCCTGCATGTTGGACCTCTCTGTGTGGCCAAGCTGTGTAAAAGTCACACACATGTGGTATCGCCATACTCTGGAGGAGTAGAAGAATGTATTTTGGGGTGTAATTGGAAGTATGCATATGCTGTGTGTGAGAAATAACTTGTTATTATGAAAATTATGTGAAAAAATTTTCAACTTCAAAAAACTCACCATGCATCTTACTAAATACCTTTGACTGTCTACTTTTCAAAAAGGGTCATTTGGGGGGTATTTGTACTCTCCTGACATTTCAGAGCCTCAAGAAATGAGATTTGCACCATAGTTTGTAGACTCTATAACTTTCACAGATACTAAATAATATCCACTAATTTGGGTTATTTTTACCAAAGAGATGTAGCAGTATAAATTTTGGCCCAAACTTATGAACAAAAATTACTTCTTTGCAAAATGTTATCATCAACTAAAAAAAGTGTTTTTTTTCAAAATTTTCACTCTTTTTTCACTTATGTCACAAATAATAAAAAACCCAGTGGTGATTAAATACCACCAAAAGAAAGCTCTATTTTTATGAAAAAAATGAGAAAAATTTTGTTTGGGTACAGTGTTGCATGACTGAGTAATTGGCATTAAAATTGTGAGAGCACTGAAAGCTAAAAATTGGTCTGGGCAGGAAGGATGTATAAATGCCCTGTATTGAAGTGGTTAAAGTCACCCCCAAGAATCAGGGAGCCCTCCTTAAACTCAGACAGGCGCTCTAAGGCCGTGTCAATAAAAGCTAGCTGATTTGAATTGGGAGCGTATATGGTGGCGAAGGTGTGCTTTGTACCTGCAATAGTCCCTAGGCCCTGAGTGTCCACCTGGTTGCCCATGGGTTGGAAAGGACAGGTTTTATGGATTGCTACGGCTGTACCCCTGGATTTGTTGACCGGGGACGCACTCAAATACCACTGAATGTACAGGTGAGTGGGTAATTTAGGTATAGACTGGTGTGTAAAATGTGTCTCTTGTAAGAAGACAACCTGTGCCTTAAATTTCTTCAATTCCGACCATAACTTGCTACGTTTACAAGGGGAGCAAAGACCTCGACCATTGTATGAGATTACCTTGATATTTGCCATAGTGATGTGGGAGAACCGACTTGTCCCATAGCAGGCGAGGGAGCCTGGTGCGAGCAGCGAAAGACTGGATGGATCCTGTGAAGGAAGAGAAGGTGAGATGGAGAGAAGGAGAGTGAGAAAAGAAAGGAACATGTATTAACATCATTGAAAACATAAACAAGACAGACTGTCAGGATAAACCAAACAGTCATTTGTGATATCTGCAGGATGAGCCTGGGGAGCCCTCCAGCCACAGGGGGATCCCCAGGCCCAGACCTATCATCCCAATAGGGATCTAAAACCGTATAGGGGTGGCCTACAGGGGGAATGTGGGCCAACATAAAAAGGGGGAGGGGGTCTGCTCCCCACACACCTCATCTAGTGGTATACGTTGTACCTGGTGCCCTGAGGGAGGTATAGGGGAGGGGTCTAGGAACAGAATTGGGTCCTGCCAGGTCCAGAACTACAGGTGTAGGGTCTAGGGATTAGGGACTCAGGGAAGGTCTGCCTGCGACCAGGGCAGTCACACATCTGTCTGTCATAGCTAGCCAGTCCATGACTAAGAACCGGGCCAAGTCCCAATTCTGAGGTTTTGCATCATGGACTGGGTATCCTTCCCATGAGGTGAGTTATTGATAAGACCCAACACAACTGGGGAGAAAAGGAATGGTTAGAAACCCAAGTAAGAAGTGGAAGGACCAGGCGATGCATCGGAAGCTTGGTATTGGTGACTTCGTCTATGACTGCAGCGTTGTTGTGTAGGCAGCCAGGGCTGAGAAAGCCAGAGAGCCAGGAAGCCTGCTACCTCTGGAGCTCCTCGCCAGTCCAGGAAGTCCACAGGGTCCAGCCCAAGAGACGACAGGAAGTGTAGAAGATCATCTTTGGTGCATAGCGTAACTGGTCGGCCATCTTTGGTCTCCTGCAGGTAAAATGGGAAACCTCATTGGTAAGGCAGGCCTTCTTCTTGTAGGGCTGCCAGCACTGGCTTCAGGGTTCTGTGCTGTGTAAAAGTGCGCCTGGAAATATGCTGATAAAAGAAGAGATGGGCAGCATCAAAATCAAAAAACAGCTTTTTACACATCTTCTGCATAATACAGTATCTCACAAAAGTAAGTCTGACCCTCGATCTCGTGAGGTCTTGGACCCAGGGGAGGCCGAGGGTGCAGAGTCACTCACCGATCCAGGAGAGGGATGCGGGGACACTGTGAGCAGTGCAAGCTGAGCCGTGTTGTTTAGAGACTTTGCTGGCTGGCGCCATCTTGGATTTCTCCTGTGCCTTGCTACGGGTCCCGGGGAAATAGGTTTCTAGCTGCCCCTGCCGAGGTTTTATCGGTGCCTGGGTACTGGTTCATTTTCTGCCGCCTCTGGGACATGTCGTGAGCTGTTTCAGGGCTTGCAATCTCTGGTGTGCTGCTGTAAGAGCTGCAGTGATAGCGGAGCTGGGACCAGACACGTCCTCACTCCTTCATGTCCAGGACACACCCCCCTTACAATGTTTTTAAGAATAATTGTCCTAGATGTTTTTGATATTGGTGGGATGTGCAAGAGGCATAAGAAAAAAAGCACGAAAGCCCGTATTGTTGCTGATTAAGAAAAAGAAGAAAACCTTATATTTACCGTATTTATCGGCATATAACACGCACCCCAAGTTTAGGAGGGAATTTTAAGGAAAAAACTTTTAGGAGGGAAGTTTAAGGAAAAAAAACTTACATTTAAATGCCCATCAATGCAGCGTTATCGTGTCCATCTGCAGCCTTGTCAGTGCAGCCTTGCCCCAGTGTCCAGTGCAGCCTTGTCAGTGCAGCTTTGCCCCAGTGCAGCCTTGTCAGTGCAGCTTTGCCCCAGTGCAGAATTGTCAGTGCAGCTTTGCCCCAGTGCAGAATTGTCAGTGCAGCTTTGCCCCAGTGCAGCCTTGTCAGTGCAGCTTTGCCCCAGTGCAGCTTTGCCCCAGTGCAGCCTTGTCCCCAGTGGTCAGTGCAGCCTTGTCCCCAGTGGTCAGTGCAGCCTTGTCCCCAGTGCCGCCGACATACACAAGTTTAGTGTGTATTTTTAAATATGGCGCCACGGAGTTCGGAGGGACTCGGCGGCGCTCGTTCAGCTGAATGAGCGCAGCCGAGAACACAGTGACTGGGCGGAGCCGAGATTCACATAGCCGAGGGTTCTCGGCTCTTCTCGGCGCTGTTCACAGTCACGCCCAGTCCTGCCATTGGACCTGTGTTATGTCCATCATAGGGACTGGGCGTGACTGTGAACGGCGCCGAGAAGAGCCGAGAACCCTCGGCTATGTGTATCTCGGCTCCGCCCAGTCACTGTGTTCTCGGCAGCGCTCGTTCAGCTGAACGAGCTCCGCCGAGTCCCTCCGAACTCCGCGGCGCCATATTTAAAAATACACGCTATGTGAATGTCGGCGGCGATCGCTCCGATAGATCACAAAATAGCGGGGATCGGCGTATAACACGCACCCACGATTTTCCCCTGATTTTAAGGGGAAAAAAGTGCGTGTTATACACCGATAAATACGGTAAGTGGATTTTAGGATTCTATTTTATTTTTTACTTTTAAGTCTTGCACTTTCATGATGATTTTTGCTTTTTTTTTGCACATATGATAAAAAATAATTTTAGGCCTAAAAATTAAACCTCTATTTCATGTGATAACATTATAACAGTTTATCAAGTGAAAATTTTCTGTAACAAATACACTTATGTTAAAGGGGTTGTAAACCCTTGTTTTAGAAAAAAAAAAAAAAAAGTCATGCTTGCCTTTACTGTGCAGTTCATTTTGCCCTGATCCTGGACTTCTGGCAGCCCCTGGCAGCACTGGTAGCTCCTCCCAGCATCAAGTGCCCACGTTGGAGAAGGCTTTCCTAAGGTGGACACCTGTGCAAGCGCGCTCCCGAGTCCTGCTTCTGTGTACATTTACACATAATGCAGAACTTGGCCCTGCCCCTCGGCATCCGTGTCATTGGATGCATTAGGGTGAAAAAACACGAGGGTTTACAACCCCTTTAACTTTGGAGAATACAAACAAAATGGATAACTCAATTTTGGTCAAATATAAAAGATGAGGTTGCATACAGTAAATACAGTACATACCCAACATGTCAAGCCATAAAATTTTGTGTGCCCCTGAAATGGCAACAAACTTAAATACTCTAAATTTTCCATAGAAAACACTTTAAAAGCCCCTTCAAGTCATCAGTTTAGAGTTAACCATAAACAATGGCCCTAGAGTTATTGTGCTCATTTCATTGTGTGATGTAATATGTAAAATGTATAGTGCAATCAATGTTTTCATACAAATTTTTTGTCTGTTCTGGTGCAAACCGAACTGGGTGGGAGTGTTAAGCTCTCCATAGGCACATAGGCACTAGGGATGAACTTAACACCCCCCAGTTTGGTTCGCACCAGAACATACGAACAGACAAAAAATTTTGTGCAAACATGCCAACACCATTTAAGTTTATGGGAAACGAACGTGAAAAATCAAAAGTGTTCATTTTAAAGGCTTATATGCAAGTTATTGCTATAAAAAGTGTTTGGGGACTCGGGTACTGCCCCAGGTGATATGTATCAATGCAAAAAAAGTTTTTAAAATGGCCGTTTTTTCAGGAGCAGTGATTTTAATGCTTAAAGTGAAAAAAATAAAAATGAAATATATCTTTAAATATTGTGTCAGGGGTCCCCTTAGTCTGACTGTAAAGTAGCACCTCTTTCCCATGTTTATAACAGTACCGCAGCAAATGACATTTTAACCACTTAAGGACCCGGCCAATTTTTCAGGCTCAGTGTTTACAAGTTAAAATCATTTTTTTTTTGCTAGAAAATTACTTAGAACCCTCATTACTCAGAACCCTCAGACATTATATATATATATTTCTAACACCCTAGAAAATAAAATGGCGGTGTTGTAATACTTTCTGTTATACCGTATTTGCGCAGCTGTCTTACAAGCGCACTTTTTTAGAAAAAAATACACTTTTTTAATTAAAAAATAAAACAGTAAAGTTAGCCCAATTTTTTATATTGTGCAAGATAATGTTACCCCAGCTAAATTGATACCCAACATGTCACGCTTCAAAATTGCGCCCGCTCGTGGAATGGCGATAAACTTTTACCCTTAAAAATCTCCATAGGCGATGCTTAAAAAATTCTACAGGTTAGGGGGGCGTGGCTAGCCGGTGCTGAAGATGGATGCTTAGTTACACAGCTCATCACTGAGGGAGAATACAGGAGCAAATCAGGCCCGCTGAAAGCTGCAAATCCTTTCCATCTTCACACCAGAGGAGCAGGACAATCCCGCTGACAATGTCCCGCAAATGGATGGGAGACTTCAAGCCCAAGAAGCTGACTACTTTCATGTTCCCTCTGGAGGACAAGGTCAGTGATTCTCAAGATGGCGGCGGTGGCCTAGCTACTTTGCGAGAGTAATACATAGAGCTTCCCAACGCCAACCTGGGTGAAATGGGCTTCTCAGCACTGCCCTCATACCCTACACAAGACCCCGATGTAGACCCCCTCACCAGCAGCCCTGCCAAGACCGGATGCAGATGGATGCACAGCCCCCGGGGCTGCCTACGGCCCTATTCGAGGCCCAGGCCTTAAATCCACTGCTATCCGGCCAGAACTTACATAGCTTCATGACGTCCTTCCCCACCACAGGACAGCCAGTGATGGATACCACACTGAAGGACATGCTCATGTCCTTACAGACATCGCTGATGACAGACCTATCATCACTTTTTCACAGAATCTCCACTGACATGAGGTCTCTGGGGCAAAGGGTCACTACCATTGAATCAGGCATGACTGAATGCACAACTACGGTTAATGACCTAATAGACACCTATGAAAAGCTAAAAGAAGAGCACGGGTGGGTCCGGGCCAAGCTGGCCGATTTTAGAAGACCGCTCAAGATGTAACAATATTAAGCTGCAGGGGGTCCCCAAAGCTGTCCTACCAGCAGATCTATCTAAGTACGCTAAAGATCTCATGCACACCATCCTACCTGATGCATCTCCCAGAGACATCATTATAGACAGGATCCACAGAATAGCGAAACCTCCTCATCTAGTAGCGTCTATACCGAGAGAAGTACTCATGCAGGTACATTTCTTTCACATCAAAGAAAGAATGATGACGGAAGCTAGGTCCAAATCACCACTACCCCAACCTTATGAGGGAGTCTAGCTCTTTCCGGACCTCTCCAAATATACGCTACAGCTCAGAAGGAACCTGAACCCTATCACTAAAGGCTTCCACAACCATAAAATCTTGTATAAATGGTGCTTCCCTGCGACCCTCCTCATTACCAAGAATGGCACCTTGCATGTAGTTAGTGCTCTACAGAAAGGCATGCACCTCCTGCAGGATTGGGGCATCATACTAGAGCCTCTCAAGGATGAAATCCCTCCTTTGCAGCAGCGTAGACCCTCACAATCACGCCACAAGGGATCAAAAAGTCTTTCTAACTCTGAGTGACACCAGACCTAGATGGGCCCACAACCTCAACAACAATTTTCTCCCTCGCTGAATACTGTTAATTGCACAGTTCTCCTCAGTTACTGTTTCCCCCCCCCATAGCGGCATAGCTGACTCCAGCTTTTTGATTCTCACGCCACCTAAAAAACATTTCTTGAACTGATAACGCATAACAGGAAAAGTTTTCAAAAGTTTTACATATTCCAAAGTTAAACTGACTTGTTGCTTTCTATCATAGCTCTAGCACCAAAATCACAGCACTGCGATTTCTACCCATCCGCGGATCCACAAATTCAGGTAACACCAAACCATCCCTCCACGGATCTCCAAACAACTAACTGTAATGCAGTGTACACACGATCGGATTTTCCAACAGCAAATGTTGGATGTGAGCTTGTTGGCGGAAAGTCTGACCGTGTGTATGCTCCATCGAACATTTGTTGTTGGATTTTCCACCAACAAATGTTGGCTAGCATGTTCTCAAATTTTCCGCCAACAAATGTTGGCTAGCATGTTCTCAAATTTTCCGCCAACAAATGTTTGTTGTCGGACTTTGCAATCGTGTGTACACAAGTCCGTCGGACAAAAGTCCACGCATGCTCGTAATCAAGCACTCGGTCTTGTAAAACTAGCATTCCTAATGGAGATATCACCTACGTCTTGTACGTCACTACGTTTGTAATTATTGACCAACATTTGTGTGACCGTGTGTATGCAAGACAAGTTGGAGCCAACACCCTTCGAACAAAAATCCATGGTTTTGTTGTCGGAAAGTCCGATCGTGTGTACGGGGCATAAGTGTTTACTAATCATTCCTCCACCAGCTACACCCCTAACAGCCAGTCATGCCGCTTATCATATTACCCCTCAACGCCAAGGTCTTAAATCACCCGGTTAAAAGACACTCCTTATGGCACACGGCTGAAAAGCTCAAAAGCAACGTAATCTGTGTCCAAGAGACACACTTACTGCCCACGTCAGTAGCACTTTGCTCCAACAACAACTACTCTCACATCTACCATGCTACTTATTCCTCCAAAAAAAGAGGAGTCCTAATAGTAATAAATGATGTGGACTTCCACCTGCTTCAAGAAATATCTGACCCTAATGGTCGATACTTAATTCTAACATGTACCCTAAACAAAACCACATACACACTGCTCAATGTGTATGGCCCCCAAAACCGATGAGATGAGTTTCCTCTGGAAAGCAATACGCAGAGCCCAAGCAGTCCAACAGGTTCACTTACTTCTATGCGGAGACTTTAACCTGGTAGCAGATACACACATGGATACCAAATGCAGCGAAGAGAAGGGAAACAATTCCTTGCAGCACAAGATCTATTTGATGTTTGGAGATGTCATCATGGTTCTATAAAGCACCACATTTACTTCTCCCCACATCATAAATCATATTCGAGAATAGACATGTTCCTCACAGACAAGTGGTTGTTACAAAAAATTTGTACTTCTGTAATCCATACCATGACGTGGTCAGACCACGCTCCTGTCACAATTTCTACAAATGACACTAAGCACCAGCGGAACTTTCCTCTGGCGTGCAAACAATTACATACTACAACATCCAAAATACTCCCAGGTCATTAGAGACCACCTCATTGAGTACTTCAACCTTAATAACGGATCAGTGGCTGACCCCGGTATGGTGTAGAATGTGCACAAAGCTGTTATTCGAGGCACTATAATGAAATTAAGTGCTATATGTAAAAAGAAGAGGACGCAGAGTATTGATAACCTCACCTCACAAATTGCCCATATCGAGACCCAACACAAAGCTGACCCACACCCGACACATTTGGCCCAGCTAATGAAACTGAGACAGGAATTGAGGTCACTTCTCCTCCATTCCTTTGAACATGTACAACGTAAGATTAAAGCCACCTCTTACTCTACATCTAACAAAGCCGGTAAAAAAATAGCGCAACATCTCAAAGGGAAAAAGACCAAATCTAAAATTACTCATTTATTCTATCCACACACTAAAGAAAACCTGACTAACCCCAAGGACATAGCAAATGCGTTCAGTGACTATTATAGTGACCTTTACAATGTTAGACAAGATCCCTTCACATTTCAACCCTCAAACGACGATATCAACGCATTTCTACATCAGATTACATGCCTTACACTGACTGAGGCACAACTGTCTTCTTTGAACGAGCTCTTCACTGACCTAGAAATCCTCTGCACGATAACCTTGTTACCCTCAGGGAAAGCACCGGGACCTGGCGGTCTGACTGGAGAGTACTATAAGCAATTCTCCAATCAAATAACTCCACACTTTTCAACAATGCTGCCTCCTTTTCAAATAACAGTTTTTATTATTGTTTCATTCTTGGTTGCAATACAGAATAAAGGAGCATGGAAAATTGTAAATATTATTCAACATATCTTATCCACAATCAAGCATATACTTATGATATAGGGGTTTTGAGATCATATTAAGTTTCAAAGATATCTCATTGTTTAACTGCTAGCCATTCCTTTTGTGAGTAGAGAATGTTAATTCAATTACATTAATGTAAGGTAATGCCTATGAAAATTCAAATCTGTAATAACTGTGCCATAGAGGAACGAGTAGAATGGAAGGAAGAGGGAAAGAGAGAGAGAGGGTGGAAAGTATAAGGTAAGCCATCTAAGTAGGGTTGGTACCTGGTCATGGTGGGTCCTCCCGGAGATGCCACAGCTCCCACACCCCATTGTGTGCCTACAGTCTGTCCTGCAACCTAGCCGTCATTCTCTCCATCAGTTCAACGTCTTTAATTCTGGAGTACAGATCTTCAGGAGAGGGTGGGGAACAGCGTTTCCAGTTTAGGGCTACTAGACATCTGGCCGCTGTGAGTATATGCCTTACTAGTTTCTTATATGGTGTGCGGAGCTTAAGTGGTGATAGTCCTAGTAAAAAGAATTTTGGAGAAGCTTGGACCTGCAGTTCCAAAAGGTGGGACAATAGATGCTGGACTTTATCCCAAAAGGGGACAATCAGTGGGCACTCCCAGTAGATATGTATGAGGGTGCCCCTTGCTCCCTGACAGCGCCAACATCGGTCTGAGGTAGCAGGGAAAATTGCATGGAGTACATCTGGGGTCATATACCAGAAGAACAAAATTTTGTATGCATTTTCCTTATAAAGGGTGCACATTGAACTCTTTGCTGTTTGATTCCAGATCGCCTGCCATTGTGCTAGAGGTAGTTCTTCTTCAAGGATTTTCTCCCATCTAAGCATGTATGAGTGTTTTCCCTGCTCCTCTAGGGAGATGGCATTTAGGATCTTATAAATTCCCGAAATGACCCCTTTCTGTGCATTCCCCTCTAGTATTATAGATTCAAAGGGGGATGGTGGAGAGAACTGCAGGTTCGGGGTTATAGTCAGTGCGTAGTGCCTAATTTGTAAATATCCGTAGAATGCCTGTTTTGGTAGGTCGTATTTTGCTTGTAATTCTGAAAAAGATAGTAATTTACGAGTTCTAGGTTCCACTATACTTCCAAAATGAAATAAGTTTCTAGAGGACCAAGGATAAGACATCTGGTGTGTGAGGCTATCTGGCACTTTGGGATTGCAGATAAAAGAGGTCAGTGGTGATCTCTCTGAGGACAATTTGTGAGGTCGGGCCAGTGCACGCCAAGTTCGTCGTAACAATGACATGGGGCCCAGCATCCGCCCGGGGGGCACCTCCGCCTCCGCACTCCATAGAAGATTGTTCGGGTGTATTGGAGCTAACCAAAGCTTTTCGATTTCGGTCCATTTATTAAATGATTTTTGAGTGAACCATGAGGCTATCGCTCTTAATTGCGCAGCCTGGTAGTATTTAGTAATGTCGGGGAAAGCTAGTCCTCCCTCCCTGCGCGACGCCAGCATTACCGTCCTCGGTATTCTATGCCTTTTATAGTTCCAGACAAATTGGAGTAGCTCCGACTGGAGCCTTTTTAAATGTTTAAGTGGTATGGGGACAGGAAGGGTTTGGAAAAGATATAGGAGCTTCGGGAGGATGGTCATCTTAATAGAGGCTATACGGCCCAAAAGGGAGATATGATGCTTTTTCCACTGTGTCAGTAATGTTCTGACAGAGTGGAAGAGGGGAGGAAAGTTTTCTTGGTATAGGGTGGCATATTTGGGGGTGATATAGGTCCCTAGGTACTTTAGAGCTGTCGTTTTCCAGTTGTAATGGAAGTTAGCTTTTAAGAGTGCAAGTTCAGCTTCAGGGATATGTAAAGGTAGGGCCTCCGATTTTAATGCATTGATTTTATAGCCTGAGAGAGCTCTAAAATTGTCTAATTCCCTATGTAGAACCGGGAGGGTGAGATGAGGATGGGTTAGTGTAAGGATAATGTCATCGGCAAATAGAGAGATTTTAAATTCCCTATCCCTGACCATTATCCCCCGTATGTCCGGATTGTTCCGGATCGAGGCGGCCAAAGGTTCCACGCACAGTGCAAATAATAGGGGCGACAGTGGACACCCCTGTCTGGTGCCGTTCGCGACCGAAAAGGGTGTGGAGAGTGCAAAGGGGGTTCTGACCTGTGAGGTGGGGTTGGAGTAAAGGTGCCTGATCGCTCGCATAAAAGGTCCGCAGAAGCCCATGTGGGTCAGTGTGGCGAACAGGAAGGGCCACCCCAAACGGTCAAAAGCCTTTTCGGCGTCAAGGCTCAGCAGCATAGCGGCGGATCCCTCCCCGTCCGCCACGTCCACCAGGTCAATCACCCTTCTGGTGTTATCACTTGCTTGCCGCAGTGGGACGAACCCCACCTGATCCTTGTGGATCAGTGACGGAAGGATCATATTTAGGCGGTTGGATAAAAGTTTGGTGAAAATTTTCAGGTCTGAGTTCAGGAGTGCAATGGGTCTGTAATTGGCGCAGAGGGACGGGTCTTTGTCTGGTTTGGGAATTAAGGTGATGAAGGATCGCTGCATGTCTACTGGGACAGGGGTGTCATGGAGGAAGGTATTAAACAGCTTGCACATATAGGGAAGCAGCTGAGGGAGAAATGCCTTATAATATTCATAAGGAAAGCCGTCTGGGCCAGGGGCTTTATGGGTTGGTAGGTTTTTGACAGTCAGTTCTATTTCCTCTTCTGTTATCTGTGCATTAAGCGATAGCAGGTCAGATGTTTGGAGATGTGGAATTCCACTTTGCTCCAAATATTGTCGCATCTTTTGAGTCAGGTCTGGAGAGGGAGGGTTACTGGGTATGTCGGGACTGTTGTATAAGTCTTTGTAGAATTCTGCAAAAGTTCGGGCGATGTCCACTGGGTGGGATAACATCTGACCTCCCTTGTTTTTAATCTGATTCGGGGATAGCATGTGGGTACGTTCACGGAGTTTGTTGGCTAGGAGAGAGTGGGCCTTATTACCCTTGTCATAAAACAATTGTTTTAGTCTGGTCAAGGCCTTCTCTACCTGACCTAAGGCTAGGTCCCTAAGAGTCATGCGAAGGTTAGTTATTTTTTTAAGTAAAGGTATTGTGGGGTTGGTTTGGAGCTTGTGTTCTAATACTCTAAGTTCTTTTTCCGCTTTCACTTTTGCAGTTAGGGCGTCTTTTTTTAGCGCTGTGGAGAGCGTTATACATTTACCTCGGAGGACTGCCTTATGGGCTTCCCAGAGCGTGGTAGAGGAGACCTCCTGGTTATTATTCTCTTTGAAATATAGTTGTAGAGTGGAATTTAATTCCGTCAGGGAGGGCTGGTGTTGGAGGAGGAAGGTGTTAAGCTTCCAATTATAAGGCCTACGGAAGGCAGTGCCAAGGTCTATGGTGAGCAAGATAGGGGCATGGTCAGACCATGAGATCGGGAGAATTTGAGCCGTGTGGGTGAGCTGTAGAGTGTGATTATTAACAAAAAAGTAGTCTATCCTGGAGTGGGTGCGATGAGGGGCTGAATAGAACGTGTATTGTCGATCGCCTGGACGGAGAGCCCTCCATGCATCAAAGAGCGCATATCGTCTGGAGATTTGCCTGAATAGTCTCGAGTCTCTGAGTACTCTGGGCGAGGTTGTTTGGGGGCCCACCGTCTGGCGATCTGTGTAAGATGAATGGGTAAGATTGAAGTCGCCTCCTATTACCAGAACCTTAGGTGTTGTTTTAAAGAGGCGGGTATACACCCCGGACAGAAAACTGTGCTGTTTGACATTCGGGGCATACAAGGTGCATAAGGTAATGTCCTGTGACTGCCATTGTCCCTGTAAAATTATGAAGTGGCCATGTGGGTCGCAATGCTGGGTCACGCAAGTGAAGGGGGCCCCCCTCTTAATAAGTATGGCCACTCCTGCCTTTTTATGGGTGCCCGAAGCCATATAGATCTGAGAGTAGTGCCTGGAGGCGAACGCGAAGGAGCCCCCCCTATCATAGTGGGTCTCCTGGACCATAATAATATCAGCCCCTGACTGCCTGAATTCCCTCAGTGCCAGATGTCTTTTTTTATTGGAGTTTAATCCATGTACGTTTAATGAGAGTATCTTAGCCATGGTAATGTGTGGGGTTGTGTGAGTAGGTGCTCACCTGATGTTGATGCATCTGCAGTCCGGACTGGGGCTTGGGGCAGGCACTCTCCGGGAGGAGACCAGGACTCTGCACGGTGGTTGCTGGGTAGGCTTGATGATGGCTGGGAAGAAAAGGAAGGAGGATAGTTAGAGAGAGAGAGAAAAACACTGTTAGTGAGTAAGGAACATGGAGAACATACATTCCTAATAAACCTATAGAGGCCAACGGGCCCAGGTCTGGACGGATTCCCCTGAGCCCCCCCACCCCAAGAAGGAGGAGTGGGAAGGGGCACCCGGGAGCCCGTAGCCAGCCAAAAACAATTATTCTACAGCACATAGTCTATGACCCTGCACTGATATCTATCTAACTATCAGGGGGGGGGGGGTGGTAGTGAACTGGGTTTATACCAATCTCTCCGGAGCTCATCTGAGTTAAGCCCTAGGTGATAAAGTGGATTTCAGCATGGGGGGTCAATCTTGGGGGTCCTAAGCTGAAGTTGCTTAAAACAAACTAAAGTAAACTGCAGTCTAACTGGGGGTATATATTGAGCCTAAAAGCTTAGGTCCTGCAGATATAAAGAGTCACAGTGGTTGCATCTCAGCGGTTCTTTTGCTTGGTGGGCTTGCGTTGCGGGTCAGAGTCCCGGGACCGGTTGGAGGGAGGTACTTTCTGCCAGACTGTAGGCGGTGGTGGTGGGGTTGCTACAATGTCCCAGTCCGGTAGCTTTGGTGCCGAGATTTCAAGAATGTTACAAAAGGTGCGCAGATCTTCTGGATACCTCATTACCGCGGATTTGCCCTGGTGTTTTGCCGTGAGGCTGAAGGGGAAACCCCAGCGATAGGTGATGTTCTCTTTCTGCAATAACTGTAGTAGCGGCTGGAGAAGTCTGCGTTTTTGCAGGGTGATCCAGGAGAGGTCTGGGTACAGTTGTATCTGGACATCATCAAAAGTCACTTTACGAGCCAGGCGGGCCCGCTTCATGATTTCTTCCTTGATGGGGTAGGAGCTGACTCTACAAATGATATCTCTCGGTTTAGCGGTGGCGCCTTTAGGGCGAAGCGCTCTGTGAGCTCTGTCCAGTTCAATGTGTTTGTTAGGTGGCTCCCCAATTAAATTATTAAAGACAGATTGTAGGATTGTTTGGAGGTCCTCGGGTCCCTCCGCCTCCGGGATGCCTCTCACTCGTATGTTGTTGCGGCGTCCTCGATTGTCCAGGTCTTCCACGTGTCTTTGCATATCTCTCAACATTTCTCTGTGGTCAGCTCCCTGGAGTTGTGTCCTATGGACCGCCAGTTTAGTTTCTTGTATCTCTTCTTCAGCCATTTCCATCCTGTCTGCCAGGTGTTTGAGCCCCGTTTGGAGTACTTGGATTTCTGTGCGGCAGGTGGATTTCACATCTTCAATGAGTTGTCTGAAATCTTCCTTTGTGGGAATGGCTTGTAGATATGCTTGCCACTGAGGATGTAAAGGTGGATCCCCTGTGGTACCATAACGCTGGTTGGGTGATGATCTGCCAGGTGGAGTGGCGTTGGAGTATGTGATTCCCTCCTCCCTGTTTGATTGCGTTCCAGTTGCTGGGGAGTCCCATGGGTATGACCAGGTTTCGGCCTGTCGCTGGTGGGGGGGGCTAGCCCCTGTTGGGAGTAAGGTCAGGGCTCCTGCCTTCTGTGCATATGAAGGCATGGAGGATGGGTGGTGTCTGGATGTGCTAGAGTCTCTGGAACGGGATAACCTCTGCGCTTTAGGTGGAGGGGATGTGACCGTGATGGTCCAGGCACTGTCCTGTGTTCCCTCAGGGAGCTGATGCGCTCTGGCAGGGGGGCCTGCGGGCCTAGGTAGTGGTGGATAGTCCTGGGAGAGGTCTGAGGAGAGCGGGGATGCGGGGTCCTGGCTCTGGATCTGGGGGTCAGAAGTCGTTCGCAGCAGCCTCGGAAATGCTGCTGAGCACTGCGTGTATGGTGGGGCGGAGATAGGGAGCGTGGCTGATGGCGGCCCATGTGTTTGTGCCGTCTGGACGCCGGCATGTGGGGAAGAACTCACCGCTTTGGTGTGAGGGATGCTCTCCTGGGAGATCGCCTCCTCCAGTGGAGGGTCCCCCGCATGTTGCAGTCGGTCCGGAGCGGGCTGTGGAGCCTGAGAGGAACTCCGGTGGTGAGGCGCGGAAGTGACCGGCGCCATGTTGGCCTCCTCGTTCCGAGATGCGTCCGGCTGGGTGAAGTAGGAGCGGAGGTCTGTGGAGGCACCCGGAGGGGGATTCGGTGATCCCCTGTATTTGGAGGAGCGGGTGGTCCGTGATTTGCCCATAAAATTGCGGATAATCGCCCCCAAGATTGCCTTTCTCGCTGCGGGCTCAGAGAGCAGGGAGATCAGGCTTCCATCTTGCTCGTCTTCCGGTCACGCCCCCTTGCTGCCTCCTTTTCAAGGTTCACTAAGGAATTGTTAAATGCTATTATTATCACACTCCCAAAGCCAGGGAAGGAACTGACCTCCCCTCAAAATTTTCGTCCCATATCCCTACTGAACCTTCATTTAAAAATCTATGCTAAGACTATTGCCAGATGCTTGATGGAGATCATGCCAGACCTCATCTACATGGACCAATCAGAGTTCACTAAAGGGAGACAAGCACCAGATGCCACAAGGCGCCTGATTAACTTGATACACCACGCTGAATCCAGCGGAACGCTTTCTCTGCTGCTTTCCTTAGACACAGAGAAGGCGTTGGATATGGTACACTCATCCTATCTCCAGAAGGTACTCCTTAAATTCAGTTTCAAAGATCACATATGCAGGGTCATCATGGAACTTTACTTCAATCCATCAGCACAACTATACTGAGCAGATATGATATCTCAACCGTTCAACATAATGAATGGTACTCACCAAGGGTGCCCTCTATCACCAATAATATTTAACCTGATGATGGGACCTTTAGCGGAGCACATGCGCTCGAACCCTTTAATCACAAGTTTAATGATAGGCAAAACCTCACATTAGATTAGTCTCTTTGCGGACGACCTGATACTGATTCTTACTAACCCAGCCTCTTCCCTAGCAGAAGTTCAGAAAACACAAGAGTGGTTCAGACAGGTCTTGTATACCTATAAACTAAATACGACCAAATCGCGCATTCTAGATCTTAAATTAGACGCTACAACCAAAAACTTACTACAGGTCCAATACCCTTTTGCCTGGTCAGACAAGAACATATCATATCTTGGGGGTCATCTCACAAGATCGGTCAAACACCTCTTCTCAGCTAATTTCAAACCACTCCTTACTAAACTGCGAATAGAAACCCAATCCATAACAAAGCTAGAACTATCCTTGTCCGACAAACTGGCAGCATTCAAAATGCTCCACCTGCCACAAATTCTTTACTTATTCAAGACTCTTCCCATTCCCATGCCCAAATACTTTTTCAAATCTCTCCAAACCTTATTCAACAAATGTATATGGAAAAATACCAAACCTAGAAGCGCACATTCGACACTCATGAAACACAAATCAGCGGGAGGTTCAAGAGCCAATGACTTTGAGAACTACTACTTAGCATCAGCACTGGACCAACTCATCAAATGGTTCCACTCAAGTCCTGGTAAGCTGTGAGGCTGTGTTCATCGCTACTGCGCCCAAATTTACTATGGTGGCTAATGAGCACCCCTTTAGGATCACAAATACGGTAGGCATTACCCCCTACAATGAAAACCTTGGCTATTGCATGGAAAATACTGGCCCAAACTAGTCATACCTCCCCTAACACCCCACTGATACCAATCCCAATTGGCTCCTTTCACTACCTATCACCAGACTTATCGCTGTCCATGTGGTCCCGTCAGGGAATCAAATCCATTTAAGACTTATTCCATAGCTCCTGACCAAAACCCTTCCCTCTTCTACAACGCAAATTTAAACTACCGCATATGGATCTATTCATGTATAGTCATGTCAAACACTGCCTTGATAGAATACATCTTCCCCTATTTACAATACATCCAAAATCATGGGAATTTTTAACAAACCTGTCCCCAAAAGCAAAAGGGATATCTCTATACTATAATATTCCACATCAAAAACTCTGATTCACAAAGTCATCGCCCCACATTCACTGGGAAACTGATTTAGGACAAAAATACACAGAACACCAATGGCCACAAGCCTTACAATCAACATACAAAGCAACTAAATGCTCTGCTTTATGGGAACTCACCCAAAAACTGTCCCTTAGATGGTACTTAACCCCTTAAAAACTTGCATTGTTTCCCAG
The DNA here is from genome assembly GCF_042186555.1 of Aquarana catesbeiana. Lineage (NCBI taxonomy): Eukaryota > Metazoa > Chordata > Amphibia > Anura > Ranidae > Aquarana > Aquarana catesbeiana. The sequence continues at coordinate 262,739,937 of NC_133326.1, forward strand.
ACATATGTTGGAGATGCAATGTAACCAAAGGTGACATGCTTCACATATTTTGGCAGTGCAACCATCTCAAAAATGATTGGAAAAATATTTTCCAAGTCCTAACGGATATTGCAAAACAACATATCCCCCCGTCCCCTCACTTGGTGATCTTAAACCTCAATATAGACTCTGTACCACAGCCCTTCAGACATGTATATGTATATAAAATGTGCCGCGCTACTCCTAACCAACAATCAATACAATCTATGCTGGAAAGCAATTTGAATGAAATGTGTATCATAAAACAGTGAATTACAATAAAATAATACAATCATAATATAAAGTGCTCATGCTCCGTGAATCACACACAGTCCATAATAATATAAAAATAATCAACACAGTCCATATAAAGTGATAAGGTGTCTTCATGCAATGTGCACTCCTCCCCCTTCAGTTGTACCCCCACCTTAAGGGCTTAGAAAATAAGCCAAAAGATGTTTTCAGCAGATATCCTGGACCATCCTTATGTCTCCTATAAGTATACTGGCTGCTGTGTGCTGATACTCCTCACTGGTCACCTCCTGCTCCAGATAATAGCCCAGCTTAAAGAGGATACCAGTTTCTCCTGGTCACTTCCAACAAGCCTCCTCGCATATGCCACATAGGAAGAATAATAGAGGCATACAATAGTGTGATACCGTCTGAGAAATGTTTAATCTAAAAAACGCTCAAAGTACATTCAACTCACATTTACATAGTAAAAGAATGCTTGTAAAGTGCTGTAATGCTGTGGTAGTGAGGGGGGATAGGGTCACCTGAATCCCGGATCTGCAGCCCCGGTTTCGCAGCATTCAGTCTATCCTATGCCTCCTCTCCAGACCACTTCCTGCTTCCCACACGTCAGACAATCAGGCTCCTCCTACCGGTTTCATCACAGATCTCGTGACGAATCCGGTAGGAGAGGAAGTCACAGAGGAAGTCACGAGATCTGTGATGAAACCGGTAGGAGGAGCCAGATTGTCTGACGTGTGGGAAGCAGGAAGTGGTCTGGAGAGGAGAATGACAGACAGTGAAGAGGAAGGCCACTCATCTGTCAGATTCAGGCTCAGAATACGAACCTGTAGACAGCAGCGGCACCCTGAGAGATAGCTCTGATGACGGAGTTGTGGTCCCTGTCAAGGTGTGGCGTACCAGACCCTGTTCTTCTGCTGTCGTTGAGGTGCAAGAACCGCAGGGCTCTCGTATTGAGCAGAGAGCCAGTACTAGCGCCGCTCATCCTTCTGGTGAACTGGCAAGCACCAGCGGCCTAGTACACCCTGGTGGTACATCCAGCACTGCAGTATCACGTGGTGACGTGGCGAGTCCCATAAGTGCAGTTCAAGCTGGCGAGGTGGCTAGCAAGAGTAGAGTCCCGCAGCCACCAAGAAGACAAAGACAGGCCCGTCAAGCCCAAAGTGCTCTTCCTGCTGCATTTGCCAATCCCAATTGGGAACCCACCACTTCTGCAGCACCCGTGCTTCCCCCATTCACTGGCCAACCCAGAATTCAGGTGGAAACAGTTGATTTTACGTCACTTGATTTTTATTCGCTGTTTTTCACCGAAGATCTCTATAGCTCTATTGTGGATCAAAGCAATTTGTATGCTGGTCAATTCATCGCCGCTAATCCCCATTTGACCTTGCCAGAGATTGGAGACCAATTACGGTTTCCAAATTTAAGACCTTTCTGGGCCTATCCCTCCTCTTGGGCTTAACCAAAAAGAGTGAGTTGCGGTCATATTGGTCCACTGACCCAATTCACCATATTCCCGTGCTCTCTGCTTCCATGACCAGGGCACGATACAAGAAGATCTTGCGTTTCACACACAACGTCAATGAACTCTGTCATCCTCGGGGTGAAACTGAATTTGATCGGCTCTCTATTTGGCCCCTCGTAAACCACTTCAACCAATGTTTTGCAGCCTTGTTTACTCCCCATCAAGTTGTCTGCATTGATGAGTCCCTGATTAAGTTTTCTGGCCACTTGTCTTTCAAACAGTATCTTCCCAGCAAGCGTGCCAGATATGGGGTCAAGATCTATAAGCTCTGTGACAGGGCCACAGGCTATACATATATATAACATAGATTGATGAGCTCTGATACAAAGTTCAATCAATGTGAGAAAAGAATTTTTCTGCTAAAAAACCAATGTGAAAAAAATTGCTACCAAATCGCTAAAAAAATCACATATATATAAAATCGCAAATATATGAAAAAATCGCAAATATTTAAAAACTGTGTTCCTCCAGTTAGCAACAATTGTGTATAAATATACTAAAAATGCGTATACATACGTACACAATAGTAATCAATCCAAATTAGTGCCAATAAATAAATAAATTAGATATATTCCCTGTGATAAGTGTTGAATCCTCCGTAATAAAAAATAAATAAATGATAAACTTATAAAGGTGCCATATAAATACAATTGATGAGTATAAATAGATAAATAGTGCCAATAGAATCTGATTAAATATAGATGATTAAATTCATGAGATAGGATAAGTAGCAGGCGACAGTTCAATCCTCAGTAATCTGGGATATCTGGATTTCTGCAGTACTTATTTGTTCACCCTCTGAGCTATTTCTTCCACAGCCACAATGAATGGTAATTTTCTCAGTTTCAAGTGGTTTTATGTAAAATAAACAAAGAGAGAAAACATTGCGCAATATTGTTACAATAAAAGTTCACAGGCAAAACAGCACAAGGATACACTCACGTGTGCCTGACTTGTTTTAGGCATGCAGATAAGCAGATAGGCAGATCTCAGCTGGCTTGTAAGGACAAGGCTTGCTACGCAAGCTGCTGCTGCTTGATACATTGTATTCAGCAGACTGTGTCCTAGGCTCCTCCCACGCGTTACATCACTGACACGTGACTTTCTCAAGGCTAGTTTAGTTTTACTTTGGAGATATCGCACCACTTCCAGTGGATTTGTATAACTGGAGGAACACAGTTTTTAAATATTTGCGATTTTTTCATATATTTGCGATTTTATACATATGCGATTTTTTTAGCGATTTGGTAGCAATTGTTTTCACATTGATTTTTTAGCACAAAAAATTATTTTCTCACATTGATTGAACTTTGTATCAGAGCGCATCAATCTATGTTATATGTTTTAGTTTTTAGGGGATTCTGATCACTATATAATTGATAGCAGCTTGATATCATTGTCAATCCAACAAAATTTTTTTTTTTTTTAATTAATTGCACGTGCATTTACATACATTTGATTCACACTTATTTGATTGTATATGTCACGCTAGAACATTATTGCGATTGGTGTTTTTGTTTATAGGCTATACATATAGTTTTATGGTTTACGAGGGAAGAGATAGTTATGTAGAGCCGGAGAACTGCCCAGATTACATAGGGAGTGCTGGTAAGATTGTGTGGGACTCGGTGTCACCCTTATTTGGAAAGGGCTACCACTTGTATGTGGACAATTATTACACGAGCGTGCTACTTTTTAGTCACTTGTTTGATCATAAAATTGGCGCATGTGGCACTGTGCGATCTAATCGCCAGGGCTTTCCCCAGCGGCTTGTGGATTCCCATCTTAGGCTGGGGGAGAGAGCCTGCTTGAAGTGTAATAACTTTCTTGCTGTGAAGTGGAGGGATAATAAGAATGTTTTCATTCTTTCCTCCCTTCACGCAGACACGATGGTCCAAATTCCTACAGCGACTGGTTTTGTGGAGAAACCCTTCTGTGTCCACAAATATAACCTTAATATGGGAGGGGTGGACCTTAACAACCAGTTGTTGGCGCCGTACCTAATTTCCCGTAAGGCCAGACGCTGGTACAAAAAAGTGTCTGTATATTTATTTCAATTGGCTCTCCTGAATGCTTATGTGCTATACAAAGCTTCAGAAGAAAATGGATCCTTCCTTAAATTCCAGGAAGAGATCATCACAGCCCTTTTGTTTCCAGACGGTGCCGTGGCCCAACTTCCCAACGCAAATGCAGTAAGCCGGCTGTATGGGAGGCATTTTGATTATGTCCTCTCTGGTACCCCTACCCAATGAGCCCCCCAAAGAAAATGTTGTGTCTGTAGAGAGCTCGGATATAGGTGTGACACCCGCTATTATTGTCACTCCTGCCCTGACCATCCTGGTCTTTGCATTGGTGAATGTTTTGAACGCTGCACACACTAGTGGAGTTTTAGCATAGGGTATAGCACTGCACAGACTAGGACACACATTCACAGGGTCTCCAAAGATGCCATCGCATTTTGGGAGACCTGAACCTGGAACCGAACCGTTACAACCGTTACAGTTACAAAAAAAAAAAATATTATTATTGTTCTCTCTCTCTCTAGTCTCTCTCTATTGTTCTTCTCTTTTTTTTACTGTATTCTACAATGCAATGTTTTATTGCTACTATGTTTTATCATGTTTGCTTTTCAGGTATGTAATTCTTTTATACTTTACTGTTTACTGTGTTTTATTGTTAACCATTTTTTTGTTTTCAGGTATGACATTCAGGTGCAGCACTGGTTTATTTATCTTGACAGCAACAGCGTTTGCTCCCACCATATGTGAAGCCGTGACTCCAGCGCTATCGGAGGTGATTTTACCCCCACAGTTAAAAAAAAGAGCATATATGCTGAAGCATGGGGGCAGGGGTGGAGGATGCCCCCATGCTTCGGCATATATTTTTTAGGCACAGATTGCATTAAAAAAGTTTTATTTTTACTGTTTTATTGTATGTGCTTTGCAGGTATGGTAAGTCTAATGCCCTGTTCACACGGTCGGACTTTCCGACCCAAAAATGTGTGATCGGAGCTTGTTGTCGGAAATTCCGACCTTGTGTGGGCTCCATCTGACTTTTTCCATCGGAATTTCCGACACACAAAGTTTGAGCACTCGCTATAAAATTTTCCCAAAACAAAATCAGTTTGCGTAAATTCTGACCGTGTGTAGACAATTCCAATGCACAAAGTGCCACGCATGCTCAGAATAAATTCTGAGACAAAACTGCTCGGTCTGGTAAAATTAGCATTCGTAATCGATATAGCACTTTCATCACGCTGCAATGTTTTAAATTGTTTAATGCAGCGCACTCTTTTTTTCTTTATAATGCTAAAAGAATGAAGTTGTTTTGCTGCTCATATTCACATAGAATTCTCACAAATGTATTTTTTGATTATTTCTCATGATTTCATGAATAGAATATTTTTATTTGTCAGATCGACCGAAAATTTTTTTTGGTTTTATGTTTTTATATTTTGTATTATTTTTTGTATGTTTTTTTAATCCAGATCTCCTGTTTATTTTTTTATTTATTTTGATCTCCATAATTGTTTTGGGTGTGTTTTGTGTGTCAAGTTATCACAACATCATTATTATCTTGTCTTTTTTAATCTCAAGGAGGTTGTTTGGTGTTGGTGTCCCTTGTTAATTTGACATTGTATTTTGGAAATGTACCTGCCTACTCACAAATAGGGATGAGCCGAACACCCCCCGGTTCGGTTCGCACCAGAACCTGCGAACAGACCGAAAATTTGCACGAACTTTAGAACCCCATTGACGTCTATGGGACTCGAACGTTTAAAATCAAAAGTGCTCATTTTAATGGCTAATTTGCATGGTATTGTCCTAAAAAGGATTTGGGGACCCAAGTCCTGCCCGAGGGGACATGTATCAATGCAAAAAAATTTTTTTAAAACGTCCGTTTTTTCGGGAGCAGTGATTTTAATGATGCTTGAAGTAAAAAAAAAAGTGAAATATTCCTTTAAATATCGTACCTGGGGGGTGTCTATAGTATGCCTGTAAAGTGGCGCGTGTTTCCCGTGCTTAGAACAGTCCTGCACAAAATGTCATTTTTAAATGAAAAAAAGTCATTTAAAACTGCTTGCGGATTTAATGTAATGTTGGGTCCTGGCAATATGGATAAATATCAGTGAGACAAACGGCATGGGTACCCCCAAGTCCATTACCAGGCCCTTTGGGTCTTGTATGGATATTAAGGGGAACCCCGCACCAAAATTAAAAAAGGAATGGTGTGGGGCCCCCAGGCCCTATATACTCTGAACAGCAGTATACAGGTGGTGCAAACAAGACAGGAACTGTAGGTTTGTTGTTAAGTAGAATGTGTTTGTAATTTTGAACTGGTACAATTTTAACGTGTTTAGCTCCAGCCAAAAAATCTATTTTAAGCTTTTTGGAAAACCTAGGGAAGGGTTATCACCCCTGTGACATTTGTTTTGCTGTCTGTGGTCCTCTTCAGAAGATTTAACCTCACTTTTTGTCCCAATGACAAATGTTTTTTGAAAATTTGGGGTTTTTTGTGAAACAAGGATTGGTGATAAAGCATCAGTGGAAAGGAGAAAAGATTTTCCCATATTAACCATTACAGGAGAGAATTTCCCTTCCTGGGGGTATGTCACGGAACGTCCCTCACTCTGCTTTAGTGCTTCCGTCAGTATACCACTTCCTTGTAGTCTGGATACAGATATCAGATATTCCAACTGCTCCCAAGCATAAAACAAGACGAGACTTGCTTAGTTGCTAACATGGACTATTTTATTTAGAATGAAAATTACAAGACTTTATATGCCGTTGGAACCTCCTTTAACAATACAACTGTAACCCAATTAACATGAGCTAGTTTACTAAATCATTTACCCAGACTAAGTGACTATTCAATACACATTACCAACACCCTTCGAACAAAAATCCATGGTTTTGTTGTCGGAAAGTCCGATCGTGTGTACGGGGCATAAGTGTTTACTAATCATTCCTCCACCAGCTACACCCCTAACAGCCAGTCATGCCGCTTACCATATTATCCCTCAACGCCAAGGTCTTAAATCACCCGGTTAAAAGACACTCCTTATGGCACATGGCTGAAAAGCTCAAAAGCGACGTAATCTGTGTCCAAGAGACACACTTACTGCCCACGTCAGTAGCACTTTGCTCCAACAACAACTACTCTCACATCTACCATGCTACTTATTCCTCCAAAAAAAGAGGAGTCCTAATAGCAATAAATTATGTGGACTTCCACCTGCTTCAAGGAATATCTGACCCTAATGGTCGATACTTAATTCTAACATGTACCCTAAACAAAACCACATACACACTGCTCAATGTGTATGGCCCCCAAAACCGATGAGATGAGTTTCCTCTGGAAAGCAATACGCAGAGCCCAAGCATTCCAACAGGGTCACTTACTTCTATGCGGAGACTTTAACCTGGTAGCAGATACACACATGGATATATATATATATATATATATATATATATATATATATAGTGTATTCAGTTTAGCTAGATCCATTCCTGTTATTCTCTTCTTACTACTGACAAGCAGGCAGGTGTTTTTACAGTATTTACAGCTACCTGAAGAAAATTGCTGGTGTTCTTCTGATCCTATTAGTCCTATTAGCTACAGTATTTACAGTTCGTGTAGTGCGTCCTCTGTGCAGTGTGCACCTAAAGCTACCTGAAGAAAATTAGTGTTCTTCTGATCCTATTAGTACAGTACCGCAGGCAGCTGCAGTATTTACAAGTTAGTGTAGCGCTGGTAGATTTGCGATCTACCATCTGATAGGTAAATTTAGTAACTTGTTCGTTAGGAAGGTTAGATTTGCCTCTGTTCCAGCTTGGCTGACGTTGCGTGTGTTTCCATACTGAGCCGTGGGTGTCGCTGTTACCGTTGGCTAGTCTTGGAAAGGCAGCGTGTCTAAGCGTATGGATGCTCTTCTGTTCCGGAGACAACTCGGTGGAGGTGGTCCTCCGAGTTGCATTCTGGGCGAGGGTATTTATGGGACAAATGCCATTTTTTGGGTTCGTTTTACAGCCACCTGCTGGCCCTCCTGGCCGACAGGTATGCATTAGAGAGCTATCTCGTGGTCCTCCGTTCCGGAGGCCCACGTCGCTGTGGCACAGGGGTGGGCCCAGAAGCTTGTCTTGGGGCCTGAGCTGTCTATCCAGAGTGAAGAAGCTGGACAACCGGGGAGATCCCAGGGGAGGACCCGTCATGGAAGGATCATGCAACGTGCCGGTCTGGAGAGGGGCCTGGTGACTCGGTTGGAGGACGTATCCTAAAGTAATTATACAGCATAGTGTTGCCGGGTTTGGCTTAAAGGTTCAAGCACTGTGACTGACATTCACTGCAGAAAAAAACAATACATCCTGTGGCAGAGGATCGTACGGGTTCATCGCAAACAAGTCTGTGGCAGAGACTTTTGTTCGTGCTACGTACTGGCTGCTAGGCAAGTGAGAGGCCTATCCAGGCTTGCAAGGAGTGTGTCCCACCAAGGGAGTGCATTCTACTGAAATATCTAACCCCAAAGGACATTTGTCAAGAATCTTACTAAAAAGGTATTTGAGTTTTCCTCTGCAGTTTTCCTTCTACCTCTTTCCTGATACTTCCTTCGTTGATGGTTTAATAAAGCATTGAAAATGCTGCCGGCACTTGAGGCAGAACAGAGGCAGGAAGAGGAGGACTTCCTTAGCACTCAAGGCCCCCTTTATCCAGACAGTGTTCCTGCGTGCCCGCCGATCACACAGGAAGAGGACCAGGAGGAGGAGGAGGAGGAAGAGGAGGATTGTGTCAGCATGGAGGTGGAGCCTGGCACTCAGCATCAGCAGCAGTCTTTAAGATATCATTTACAGTCCCAAGAAACCCATGGACTTATATGTGGCTGGGAGGAGGTGGCTGCGGATCATGTCGTCCTTAGTGACCCAGAGGACTGCGGACCGAATGCCTCAGCAAACCTACACTGCATGGCCTCCCTGATCCTGCAAAGCCTGCGGAAGGATCCTCGTATTTGTGGTATCAAGGAGAGGTATCAATACTGGCTGGCAACCCTCCTTGATCCACGTTACAAGGGTAAGGTTACGGACCTTATCTTGCCATCGCAGAGGGAGCAGAGGATGAAACATCTTCGGGAGGCCTTGCAGAAAGGTCTGTGCAACGCGTTCCCAGAGACTGGAAGGTTACAAACTCCTGTTCCTGGACAACGTGTCGCTGAGGCTTTGGTCAGTCAAAGAAGGAGCGGTGGAGAAGGTGGTCATCTGACCGATGCGTTCAGACAATTTTTTAGTCCGCAGCCCCAAGGTATGATTGGTTCCAGCAACCATCGCCAGCATCTGTTTTACACGGTACAGGAATACCTAGGGGCAAGATCTGACTTGGACACCTTTCCCCCCGAAAATCTTTTGGGTTACTGAGTCTTGAGGATGGATCACTGGCCGAAGCTTGCACAGTATGCAATTGAGCTACTGGCCTGTCCTGCATCCAGCGTTCTTTCGGAACGCACATTCAGTGCTGCTGGAGGTTTTGTAACTGATTACAGGGTGCGCCTGTCCACCAACTCGGTCGATCGATTGACCTTCATAAAAATGAATCAGTCTTGGATCACCACCAGCTATCAAGCACCTGATGCTGATGTAACCGAATAATTTTTTTTTGAAATGTCAGATCCCTTCAAGACTACCTATGCTGATGCTAAGTGACTATCCTGTTATGTTGAGTGACTATCCTCTTCCTTCTCAATGATCATGCTGATAGCTTGTAAGAATATTTTTGGTTCTGGGCACCGCCACCAGTGGCTAAGGCCCAATTTTTCAGCCCCTGTTTAACAGGGGCATGTAATTACAATTTTTGATGCCATATTTTGCAGCAGGGCTCGTTCCTGCACTCCAACTAGAGTATCTGTGAGGGGTTGCAGTGTTGTGGCACCAGCACCAGTGCCTAAGGCCCAATTTTTCAGCCCCTGTTTAACAGGGGCGTGTAATTACAATTTTTGATGCAATATTTTATAGGAGGGCTCATTCCTGCGCTCCAACTAGAGTATCTGTGAGGGGTTGCAGTGTTGTGGCACCAGTGCCTAAGGCCCAATTTTTCTGCCCCTGTTCAACAGGGACATGTAATTACAATTCTTGATCTAATATTTCACAGCAGGGCCCGTTTCTGCGCCCACCAAGAGTAACTGTGAGGACTTACAGTGTTGTGGCACCAGCACCACCACCACCAAAGGCCCAATTTTTCTGCCCCTGTTCAACAGGTGCATGTAATTACAATTCTTGATCTAATATTTAACAGCAGGGCCCGTTCCAGCTCCCACCAAGAGTAACTGTGGGGACTTACAGTGTTGTGGCAACACCACCACCACCACCAAAGGCCCAATTTTTCTGCCCCTGTTCAACAGATGCATGTAATTACAATTCTTGATCTAATATTTCACAGCAGGGCCTGTGCCCACCAAGAGTAACTGTGAGGGCTTACAGTGTTGTGGCCACACCAACACCTAAGGCTGCAATTTCTGCAGAGTATATAGGGCAGGCCCCTACTTTCAAACGTCCAACTTACAAACGACTCCAACTTGCAAACAGAAGGTGACAACAGGAAGTGAGATGAAATCTACCCCTAGGAAGGGAAATTCTCTCCTGTAAGAGTTAATATGGGAAAAACGTGTCTCCTCTCCACTGGTGCTTTATCACCAATCCTTGTTTCACTAAAAAACCCAAATTGTCAAAAAACATTTGTCATTGGGACAGAAAGTGAGGTAAAATCTTCTGAAGAGGTGCACAGACAGCAAAACAAATGTCACAGGGGTGATAACCCTTCCCTATGTTTTCCAAAAAGCTTAAAAATAGATTTTTTGGCTGGAGCTACACTTTAAAAATGTACCAGTTCAAAATTACAAACAGATTCTACTTAACAACAAACCTACAGTCCCTGTCTTGTTTGCACCGCCTGTATACTGCTGTTCAGATGGCCTGGGTCCCCACACCTTTCCTTTTTTTAATTTGGGTGCGGTGTTCCCCTTAATATCCATACAAGACCCAAAGGGCCTGGTAATGGACTGGGGGGGTACCCATGCCGTTTGTCTCACTGATTTTCATCCATATTACCAGGACCGGACATTACATTAAAGCCGTAAGCAGTTTTAAATGACTTTTATTACTTAAAAAAATGTCATTTTGTGCAGGGACTGTTCTAAGCACAGGAAACGCCACTTTACAGGCATACTATAGACACCCCCCCGGTACGATATTTAAAGGAATATTTCACTTTTTTTTTTCACTTTAAGCATTATTAAAATCACTGCTCCCTAAAAAACGACCGTTTTTAAAACATTTTTTTGCATTGATACATGTCCTCTGGGGCAGGACCCGGGTCCCCAAATCCTTTTTAGGACAATACCATGCAAATCAGCCTTTAAAATTAGCACTTTTGATTTTGAACGTTCGAGTCCCATAGACTAACGTTCGCGCCAATTTTCGGTCCGTTCGCAGGTTCTGGTGCGAACCGAACCGGGGGGGTGTTCAGCTCATCCCTAGTAAGCAAGTTGCATTTATATGTTTAACCCCCAAGTGCATTACTTTACATTTTTCTATGTTAAATCACATTTGCCATCTAGTTGCCCACTCCGATAATTTATTGAGGTCCTCTTGTAAGGTTTCTATATCCTGCTGTGATGTTATTGCCTTACTTATTTTTGTGCCATCTGCAAACACTGTAATTGTAATAATTTAGGTGCTAAGCATTGACCCAAAGAAAATGTGCTTCCCAGCTGACCTCAGACACAATGCATATACTATACGACATACAGATTATACAGTATTATTTGGCATCACCTTTCCTGAGCAAGGATCATTTGACAACTTTCCTAAAGTAGTCACGATTGAGGAATTTATAAACATTCATGTATGCATATTCTTATAAAGAAGCCACAAAAATATTTTCATTGCAAGAGCTGTGGGATATAAAACTTGAGACTTCCAACAGTGCAATATTTATATTTATACATAATTATTATCTGTGCTGGGTGATTGAAAACAAGGAATTGTGTGACTGTGGACTGGTAAATGTAAAACATGCCTCAAAGCTTGGCTTGAGCTCTTTACCCCAAGTTCCCCTTATTATTTGCCTGTCACACTTTTGAATGACAATTACTCAGTCATGAAATACTGTACCCAAATTAAATGTCTTATCCTTTTTGAGACAGATAGAGCTTTCTTTTGGTAGTATTTAATCACCCACCCACTGGGGTTTTTATACTGTGCCAAATAAACAGAAAAAATACCCAAAATTTTGAAAAAAAAAAATTTTTTCTTAGTTTCTATTATGGAATTTTGCAAATAAGTAATTTTTCCTGTTCACCTATCTGTTCAGTCAGGCCACACTGATTGGTAGCGATGAGCGTGTACTGATGGGAATTGATGAGGCTGCACTAATGGGCATTGGTGGACACTGATGAGGCTGCACTGATGAGGCGGCACTGATGGGCAAAGATAAGTTGCACTGATGGGCAATGATAAGCTGCACTGATTGGGCTGCACTGACAATCAGGGCACTGATTATCAGGGTAAATGTTGTACTCAATGTGCCCCCAGAGATTGGCTCTCCTTTCCTTACATGCTGTCTCCATGAGAGGAAAGAAGAGGTGATAGGAGCCGATAACTGGCAAACCGCTGTTTACATTGTGACAGCTGTGATTGGACACAGCTAATTACATGGTAAAGGGCCACTGTTATTGACCCTTTACCCTGCTCTGCAAGCAGCTGTGTCCAAAGCACACAGTGGTCAGTCCAGAGGGTGTGTGGAAGGATGTCTAGGAGCACCCTCCCAGAACTGGAGAGCCGCACTGTAGCCATCTATCGGCCTTAGTGTGGGCAGGAAGAGGTTAACCATGCTATGTGACCCCCCCCCAAAAAAAAAAAAATATTATACAGTATATATAATAAGATATATATGAATTAGAATATTAAATACATAGCAGATAACACCTTTTGTACAATCAGACAGCACCACCTTCTCTATCATTGGAATGTTACAATGTATCTTCTCTAGAAAATGTATTTCATGACACAATTGTAGAATACTGACAGAGACTTTGCTAAGGCATAGAAAACTCTTCTTGCAGTTGTTGAAAAGACTTCAAAGAACCATTACAATACAATTGCATACATCTCAAAACCCCTCTAACTTTGTTACTTCCTTATACAAAGAATTACCCAAAATAGGTGTAAAAGAAATAAACCCCCTTATCCCTAGTTGATTTTTATCCCTTCTCCAAACTCTATCAATAAGTATAAAAAATTCTACTTCAAACATGTACTTAACCACTGATGCAGAGGATAAGACCCCTTAAACCAACCCACAAAATATTGCATCTTTGTCGCTAAATAACATATCTAAAAATTTGGAATAACTATTCCTTCTTTCTCCACTGGACATTGTAATATGTGTATATGAGGGGTCTTCAAAAAGTTTATATACAACTTGTTATTTTTAATTTACTTTTTTTAATCCACACTGGTGAATCTGAAGTACATGTAATATCTGAGGCATTAAAATCATCTTTATAACACTAGATCTACCAGCTACTGCATATACAAAGAAAGCTAACACCATAAGCTACACTGTACCTAAAATCCAGTAATAAGTGGATCGCCAGTTAATAAAATGTATGTTATAGGGTTAACATAGATTATAATACCTAAATATTTTATAGAAATAATGTTCTTAATGGAAGCAGCAGAGTTGATGTAAAAGGAGCTTTAATTGTTCGAAACTTACTTCAATGTAATAAAAATTGTGACAAGTCAAGTACCCAACAGTGGAAATTGTAGTCATACCATGTGGCCTATATCACCTAAAAATAGAAAAAGCCCATCTGCACATAAAACAAATTTTTCCTCTGCAGAACCCCATTTAAAACCACTGATAGCCAAAGGATGTCTTAACATGGCTGTCAATGGATCAATGGTTTATGCAAATTATAAAATAGATAAAGGGCATCCTAACTAAATTGAGAATATAGTTATTTACTCTAATTCCTTTCCTGGGATTCTGATATGAAATGTGTACCAATTTATTACATTTAGAGACAGAATTCAATGCTTTTGAAGATGTACAGTATCTCACAAAAGTGAGTAAACCCCTCACATTTTTGTAAATATTTTATTATATCTTTTCATGTGACAACACTGAAGAAATTACACTTTGCTAGAATGTAAAGTAGTGAATGTACAGCTTGTATAACAGTGTAAATTTGCTGTCCTCTCAAAATAACTCAACACACAGCCATTAATGTCTAAACCGCTGGCAACAAAAGTGAGTACACCCCTAAGTGAAAATGTCCAAATTGGGCCCAATTAGCCATTTTCCCTCCCTGGTGTCATGTGACTTGTTAGTGTTACAAGGTCTCAGGTGTGAATGGGGAGCAGGTGTGTTAAATTTGGTGTTATCGCTCTCACTCTCTCATACTGGTCACTGGAAGTTCAACATGGCACCTCATGGCGAAGAACTCTCTGAGGATCTGAAAAAAAGAATTGTTGCTCTACATAAAGATGGCCTAGGCTATAAGATGATTGCCAAAACCCTGAAACTGAACTGCAGCATGGTGGCCAAGACCATGCAGCAGTTTAACAGAACAGGTTCCACTCAGAACAGGCCTCATCATGGTCAACCAAAGAAGTTGAGTGCTCATGCTCAGCATCATATCCAGAGGTTGTCTTTGGGAAATAGACTTAAGAGTGCTGCCAGCATTGCTGCAGAGGTTGAAGGGGTGGGGGGTCAGCCTGTCAGTGCTCAGACCATACGCTGCACACTGCATCAAATTGGTCTGCATGGCTGTCATCCCAGAAGGAAGCCTCTTCTAAAGATGATGCACAAGAAAGCCCACAAACAGTTTGCTGAAGAAAAGCAGACATGGATTACTGAAATCATGTCCTGTGGTCTGATGAAACCAAGATAAACTTATTTGGTTCAGATGGTGTCAAGTGTGTGTGGCAGCAACCAGGTAAGGAGTACAAAGACAAGTGTGTCTTACCTACAGACAAGCATGGTGGTGGGAGTGTCATGGTCTGGGGCTGCATGAGTGCTGCCGACACTGGGAAGCTACAGTTCATTGAGGGAACCATGAATGCCAACATGTGCTGTGACATGCTAAAGCAGCCTTTGGAGACTTTTCAACATGAAGAGTATTCCAACATGATAACAACCCCAAACACACCTCCCAGATTACCACTGCCCTGCTAAACAAGCTGATGGTAAAGGTGATGGATTGGCCAAGCATGTCTCCAGACCTAAACCCTATTGAGCATCTGTGGGGCATCCTCAAATGGAAGGTGGATGAGTGCAAGATCACTAACAACCACCAGGTCCGTGATGTTGTCATGGAGGAGTGGAAGAGGACTCCAGTGGCAACCTGTGAAGCTCTGGTGAAATCAACGCCCAAGAGAGTTAAGGCAGTGCTGGAAAATAATGGTGGCCATACAAGCTATTGACACTTTGGGCCCAATTTGGACATTTTCACTTAGGGGTGTACTCACTTTTGTTGCCAGCAGTTTAGACATTAATGGCTGTGTGTTGAGTTATTTTGAGGGGACCGCACATTTACACTGTTATACAAGCTGTACACTCACTACTTTTCATTATAGCAAAGTGCCATTTCTTCAGTGTTGTCACATGAAAAGATATAATAAAATATTTACAAAAATGTGAGGGGTGTACTCACTTTTGTGAGATACTGTATAACAAAATGTAGCACTAAAGTGATAACAAACCATATAAAGTGAAAAATGTCATACAGTGATGAACCATATAATAATGTGATACAACATACAATAGTGAGGAACATGGATGATAAATGATAAAGTGCTATTCAAATGAGAATAAAAATAGAAATAAAAAAAAACTAAACGATTCTATACTATTCAACACAGGCAAATCAAGGCGATATTTAACAAACACTGGAGAGTTCTCCAGAGTGATAGATACCTTGGTCCTGTTATTCCTGAACATGTGGGTATCATATACAGAGGGGCTCAGTCTATACAGGGACAAATTGCACCCAAAGTTATTGATCCCCCTGAAACCGTTTCTTTTTTCCATTAATGTAAGGGTTATTATCCATGTCGTAACTGTAATGTGTGTCTCCACAATGTTTGTGGGAGACGTAAAACAGACACATTTACATCTACAACTTCTCAACGTGCTTATTCTATGAAACACTTTACTACCTGTGCCACTAAGTTCATAGTATATCTGTTGACTTGTCCTTGTGAAAAGCAATACTTAGGACGCACCATAAGGACCTTCTCGGTGAGGGTCAATGAGCATTTGGTCAGCATCAAGAAGGATCGTATTAACCATAGCGTCCCCCGTCATTATTTGAAACATCATAATAAAGACCCCTCAGAAACCCAATTCCAAGTAATAGACACATTTGTTCCACATTGGAGATGTGAGTCCTGGTTACGTGGGGTCTCTCATCTTGAAATGTATTGGATACATGAGCTTAAGTCTTATACACCGTTCGGTATGAATGTAGATTGGGATATAAATTCATTTATTAATCAAGCCTAATTTCTACATTCCATGTTTCAGATTACCATTCGGTATACTGTTTATCTGTATGAATATGTTATTGTTCATTAGTTCAAAATTTAATGTATGTATGATCCAATGTATTGACTGTAAGACGTTCGCCATTGGGGCCGCCAATATACATTTTTTCTTTTTATTACAAATATTCATATATGCTTCCTATTTTGAGAGAGACACTTGGCCCAACATGTCCGCGTGTAGTCACCATTTTGTTTTAATTTCAAAACAAGGCTTGGTAGACCTGACTGAGGTTTGGCGCGCACTCTGTCACTGCATTGATGATGAGATTGCACTTTGGCCACATTGAGGCTTGGACATCACGTCTACGGCCATGTGACCGGCGTCGCTCCATTCATGGATTATCAGAGTGAGGCGTGCAACTCACGCCGATGGTAGCACTTCTTGTCTTGGCGCCGTATGTGGAGCCACGCCACTCTGATTGGTCCATTCTGTTTGTACATGTTCCCTATAAATATGGACAATGTGGTGGAGCTGTTCTATGCCCCAGTAGAAGTCCATTGAGACAAAACACAACGGATTTCGCTTTTTAGGCTCTCCATATTGCTTTTAGCTTGTGATCACAATTTTATATTTACATTTATGGATCAAAGTTGGTATTTTAAATAAAACCCATCCATTTTGATCTATACCATATGGAAGCATCTTTTTCTTTCCATATTCCTTTGGATGAGAGTGTCTGGCTTTTGGTGTTTGCACCTGGATTGACCACCATTCGAGTTCCAGCTTCATCTCCATCTGTTTGAGTTCCCGGGTTTGTTATTGGAGTTCCATATTCTGGCATTCTAAGCGAGATTGGTTCACTGTTGCTGACATGTGAGTCCACTTCATTTGGTAAGAGTATTTACCCCTTATCTTTGGTGGAGGTCGCATCATCCCTGGTGTTATGTGTGCTGTCATGGCTGTTCCATCCTACCTCTGAATACTAATTCCATCATAAGGGGGGACTATTCCCATGTTCTATTACATTTTGAACATACTTCACGATATAACGATCCACCATAGGTTCAGACCTTTGGGACTCTTAATTTCAATTTTTTATATCTTCCTTTTTTTTTATTTCTATTTTTATTCTCATTTGAATAGCAATTTATCATTCATCCTACATGTTTCTCACTATTGCATGTTGTATCACATTATTATATGGTTCATTACCGTATGACATTTTTCACTTTTTATGGTTTGTTATCACTTTAGCGCTACATTTTGTTGTACAGCCTCTTTAAAATGTTGTAAATGTTTTTGTTAGCTGCTGTCATCCCTATTTGGGTTAGCGCAGTAATTTCACATATTATTATTTCTATTCTTGACATTGTTTATTGCTGCTACCCTTTTTCCATTTTTCATAAATGTTTTTGAATACAGGACTGCCGTTTGTTTAATACGGATGGTGTATTTGTCACTACTAGTATGGACACTGAAATAGGTGGGTCATTCCTGAGGTTGAAAAAACTGATGGTAACCAAACTGCACCTACAATGGGATATAGCACTCCTTGAACAATACACTAAGGAGCATATGTTCCCAAGGGGTTTATGCTGGGATGCACATCCTCAGCAGGGAGACCTGGACCTTGAATCATGGTTCCGGTATTTTAATGAGGTAGGAATTAAATTCCTCGGTTTTCTGGCTGATAAAAAACAATTAAGACTGTCCATCATTGATAAAGAGATTAAAGATCTCAAAGATAAACTCACACCACTTAAAACCACGTCTGAGTATATTTCCCTTTCCACTAATTTAAAAAAACATTTGTAAAAAGAGGAATGGGAGAACCAAGAAACAAAAGAAATATAATCGAGATGTGAATGATTATAAGACTAATTTTGTGTTTAATTGGCAGAAAAAGGATAACCTGCCCATAGTTGCATGAGGGGAGACTTCCTCAATGGAGGTGTCTGATTCTGCAACATCAAGCACAGATAGGAGACTTGTCTATGAACCCATTTACCCTGAGGCATCTAGATTGCCTGAGGGTTGTGATGTCCCATGGGGTTCTAGACATGGACCTTCTAATTTTCATAGTAATTCCAATCAAGGGAGACACTTTCCAAATAAAAGAGGTAGAGGCCCCAAAAATAGAGGCAGAGGCCAACACCGTGGTAATTCGAGGGACTCTCACCGTAGTGAGAGATACAAAGGATCACCACGGGGCTGGCATAACAGCCGAGTTGACTATAACCAAGGAATAATTATTCCCAAAGAACACCTATCTATACACATAACAGGTTTTTTTTTCCATGTTTTTCCACGTTTTTTTCAAATTTTTATTGAATATACATAAGTAATGTTTACAAAACATACAGTATAACAGTTACAATGGGATCCAGAACAACTTAAATCAATATCTTTGTAAGGAGATGTAGAAATTGTATGAATATTTAACAAAGTATGAAGCTTAATAACATAGTCTATTATGGGTCATAGAATTCAATTGATATACATACTGCTATTGAAATCAGTGTCACCAGGTCTAACTATGACTATGTTCTATTCCTTTATCTTGACCACTGATTTGTCAGTGTATCCCCGATTAATAGTGATAGGGCACCTAGCTCTACAGGGTTAATGAGAGATGGAGGAAAGGGAAAAGCCCGAGAGAAAGGAAAAAGAGAGAGGGAGAAGATAAAAAAAGGGGGGGGGGTGGAGGGGGGGATTGGGGGCTGCCTCCCGATCCAGTCCCAGCTCAACCAACAGAGGGGGAGAATATCTAGGGGTATATTGAAACAATTTAGCTGTCTGTATGCAGAGTGGGAAAGTAGGCTCTGTAACTTTCAGTAGATTTGAAATGTGTCCAGCAAGCCCAGGTATTTGTGAATTTTTGTAATCGCTCTTGAGAAGTGTGGATCAGCTCCTCCATCTCCTCTATTTTAGATATTCTTGTCAACCATTCCCTGATTGAGGGGGTAGTTGTTGATCGCCAGTGCACCGGGATGCAGAGTCTGGCAGCGTTGACCATGAACATTGCAAGTGATTTGTAATAGGTACATTTGGATAAAGACGTATGGTGTAGAAGGTATTGTGCAGGCTCAAAATCCAGGGTATAGGTGGTAATCTGTAAAATTAGGGAGTGCACTTGCACTTCCCTCCAGAATGGTTGGAGGAGGGTACACTCCCACCAGATGTGGAGCATAGGACCTAATTCTGTTTTGCATCTCCAGCAAGAGTTCGGAATTGCTGGGGAAAATTTGTGTGCAATTGCGCTGGCGTTCTATACCATTTAGTGGCAATTTTGTAGCTATTCTCCTGTAGTGCTACATTTAGGGAGCCTTTATGTGCATATTCATATATATCCTCCCAGTTTTCGTCAGTGAGTGATAATTGTAGGTCCCTTTCCCAGGAAGTGCGCAATGCGTCAATCCCCTGACCAGGGCAGGGGGTCTCTTGGATTAGTGTGTAAATGTAGGAGATGAGGTGTCTTTGCGGTGAATTTCGAGAGCACTTTGGCCACATTGAGGCTTGGACGTCACGTCTACGGCCATGTGACCGGCGTCGCTCCACTCGTGGATTATCAGAGTGAGGCGTGCAACTCACACCGACGGTAGCACTTCTTGTCTTGGTGCCGTATGTGGAGCCACACCACTCTGATTGGTCCATTCTGTTTGTACATGTTCCCTATAAATATGGACAATGTGGTGGAGCTGTTCTATGCCCCAGTTGATGTCCATTGGGACAAAATACAACAGATTTCGCTTTTTAGGCTCTTCATATTGCTTTTAGCTTGTGATCACAATTTTATATTTACATTTATGTATCAAAGTTGGTATTTTAAATAAAACCCATCCATTTTGATCTATACTATATGGAGGCATCTTTTTTTTCCATATTCCTTTGAATGAGAGTGTCTGGCTTTTGGTGTTTGCACCTGGATTGACCACCATTTGAGTACCAGCTTCATCTCCATCTGTTTGAGTTCCCGGGTTCGTTATTGGCATTCCATGTTCTGGCATTCTAAGTGAGATTGGTTCACTGTTGCTGACATGTGAGTCCACTTCATTTGGTAAGAGTATTTACCCCTTATCTTTGGTAGAGGTCGCATCATCCCTGGTGTTATGTGTGCTGTCATGGCTGTTCCATCCTACCTCTGAATATTAATTCCATCATAAGGAGGGACTATTCCCATGTTCTATTACATTTTGAACATACTTCACGATATAACAATCCATCATAGGTTCAGACCTTTGGGACTCTTAATTTCAATTTTTTATATCTTCCTTTTTTTTTTTATTTCTATTTTTATTCTCATTTGAATAGCAATTTATCATTCATCATACATGTTCCTCACTATTGCATGTTGTATCACATTATTATATGGTTCATTACCGTATGACATTTTTCACTTAATATGGTTTCACTTTAGCGCTACATTTTGTTATACAGCCTCTTTAAAATGTTGTCAATTTTTTTGTTAGCTGCTGTCATCCCTATTTGGGCAGTAATTTCACATATTATTATTTCTATTCTTGACATTGTTTATTGCTGCTACATTTTTTCCATTTTTCATAAATGTTTTTGAATACAGGACCACCCGTTTGTTTAATACGGATGGTGTATTTGTCACTACTAGTACGGATACTGAAATAGGTGGTCTTTGCGGTGAATTTCGAGAGCACAGAGCTTCAAACTGGGTAAGTTGTCTACTCCAAGTGGTGGAAGAGTCCTATGTCATAAGGAAGTGTCTCAATTGTCTGTATGACCAGGGGGAGAAAGATTTGGTAGTCGACATGGAGACCAGATTGTCATATGTTCGTATTCGTCCTTTATGGAAAAGTTGATGAGCTAACATTTCCTCATGAGGCCATTCTTGTTGCAGGAATGATTGTAATTCCCCAGGAGGAAAATCAGGGTTGCCCCTCAGGGGAGTCAGCAGGCCTGGGTGTGAGGAGAGATTAGAGGGGCCTATTGTCTTTTTGAAGGCTGTTAAAGAGGGATATATGAGCAGATGTGCCTTTAGGGTCTGGGGCCAGTGTGAAGACTAGAGCCAGGGTTGCGAATGTAATGGGATATTCGTAAATGCATTCTCTAAGGGGACCCAGGCTTTCTCCATTTTATATAAAACACAAAGTGTAGCGCTAATGAATAAATACATAGAATTATCAAAGAGGGAATAAACCCAATAATCATAAACACATATAAATATATATATAATCAAAGTGTAATAAACCCAGTGACTGAAAATCAACATTTAAACAAAAGTCCAAGTGAAAAATAAATAAATAAATGAAAAATTGAGTTGAAGAGTCCCATAAAAAACTTTGTGTGAAAAATCTTGACAGTGGACAAATGTAAAAAAACTAAATTAGTGCAGCGCAAATGATGATAAATATATAAAGTCCATATGTTAAAAGAGAGCTCTCTTGTGGTAAAGCCAGTCCTTCTATATGAAACAGTTATCCTCTCCACTCAAACACATGTAGTATGCTTACCAGATAGAATGGACCTCTTAAGTTACAGGAGGTCACACGAGCATGGGTTCCATACAAACTGGATGGACGTAGCACGGCCCCTCTGGTTGTCAGCTCTTCAATGCAGCAATGAAGCAGGTAAGCCTCCAGTTCAATTAGGAATGCAGCAATCCCAAAAATAAAAAGAGGAAAAAAAACCTAAGAGCGGTCCGTTTGGTAAAGCAATATAAGGCAATTTATTGAAAAAGTATATAGAAAACACTTTAAAACACGTGCTGGTACAGTGCTAGTGAATCAATCTCAATACATGCTAAGAACAGACTGTTCGCATCCGAACAGCTGTGAGATGGCAGCGGGTGACGTCAGAACAAAAGCTCTGCCCCCGTACGCGGCGTTACGTCCAACAGGACTTCGTCAGCGAGGGTGGAGCCATACTGTCACCCAGAAGCCTAAATACATGCCGACTGTCAGCAGGGTGTGTGCCGTGACCGGAAATGGAAGACACTTCAGAATCGGCATGATTCTTAGAGACACCAGCTGAAGACATGGCATTTAGTAACAAAGTAAAAAAAAGGAAATAGATATAAAAATGGATATAATAATAAAATCTTCGTGGTTTAATAATGATCTCTAATGGCTGCAAGGATCTAATATAAACTCCATGAAAAATATACATATAGTTAAAAAAAATAGATAAAATAAAATATATCCCGGCCCTCCCCCCTATGTGAAATGGTAAGGGGGGTACAAAAGTACCCCTACCATTTCACTAAAAAACTGTCAAAAATGTTAAAAATGACAGAGACAGTTTTTGACAATTCCTTTATTTAAATGCTTCTTCTTTCTTCTTTCTTCTATCTTCTATCTTTTTTTTTTTAATTTTGGCTGGGGTTCCCCTTAATATCCATAGCAGACCTGAAGGGCCTGGTATGGAATTTAGGGGGACCCCCATGTCATTTTTTTTTTTTTTTTTATTTTGGTTCGGGGTTCCCCTGTGGGGAATTCCCATGCCGTTTTTATCAATGAACTTCTATGTGTATTGTCGGACCGGCAATGCATTAATAGCCGCGAGTAGATTTAAATTACTTTTTTTCCTTTGAAATGTCATTTTGCTGTCAGACTGTTCTAAACACGGGAAACATACGCCCCTTTACAAGCATACTATAGACACCCCCCAGGTACAACATTTAAAGGGATATTACACTTTTATTGTTTCACTTTAAGCATTATTAAAATCACTGCTCCCAAAAAAACAGCCATTTTTAAAACTTTTTTTTGCATTGATCCATGTCCCCTGGGGCAGGACCCAGGTCCCCAAACACTTTTTATGACAATAACTTGCATATAAGCCTTTAAAATTAGCACTTTTGATTATTCATGTTCGTGTCCCATAGACTTTAACGGTGTTCTCATGTTCGAACAAATTTTTTGCCTGTTCGCATGTTCTGGTGCAAACCAAACAGGGGGGTGTTCGGCTCATCCCTAAAGAAGACCTGGACATACTGGAAGAGTGTCGGTGTCCGCAGTGGTATATTTAGTACCAGGAAGCGCTTATTGACTTTCTTGTGAAGCTGGTGAGTGCGGTGCTTGGGGGAGAGTTTTCCAAACGCGCAGGGTGATTTTGCTTGGTTTACACATGGTGGATTCATAAGGAATTGCACAGGTCATCATTTGATTAGTGAACTCTGTGGAGGGAAGAGCACAAGCACACTAATATAGTGGACTATTCATCTAATATTCACTTATTTTAAAGAAGGTTTACACTTGTGACTTATGGTGCTTTGAGCAATGTCTTACTTTATGTTTTTTTGTTTATGAACAAATTTAACACTTGGATAAAGGCAGCAGCTGTATTATTTACTTCATCCTTTTGGTGCAAATTTTAGCGCAGGTGTTCCAATCACTTATAGATGAGAAACAATATTTAAACAATGACGATTCCAAAGATGACCTTCTGTAAGGTTATCAAGGTGAGCCTGGGTCTTAATCGTTCGATTATCAGAAGAAAAAGTATCCAAAGTGAGATCCACATGACAACGTGGTTAAAATGCAGTGTATGTATGCTAAAATACAATAGATAATCTAACGTATAAGCAAAATGAAGTACCAATACTAAAAATCTACAATTAGATGAACATGCTGTGTTAGTGATAGTGTTCCAAGTAATATGAATTACACAGAAAAAAGTAACTAGAGTGAAAAAGGAAAGTGTAAGGAGAAACAAGAAAAAAAAAGTGATACTATACTATAAAGCAGTGGTTCTCAACCTGGGGGTCGGGAACCCCTTGGGGGCTGAATTAATATTTGCCAGGGGTCACCAAATCCTCGGCTATTCCTGAATCCCACACCACTCTCCCAGCCTTCTCGCGGCCGCCAAGCAGGGCTGTCCCTGGAGCCTGTGGCCGCCCAGCTGGGCTGTTCCTGGAGCCCGCGGCCGCCCACTCAGTCTCCTCACAGCCGCCCATTCAGTTCACAGCATTGCTAGGGGGGCAGAGACTAGAGGTCAGCTGACTGGTGAGGAATGTGAAGTGGAAGGGGCTGGAGGAGACTCTATCTCCTGATTTCAGCATAGATGTCACTGCTGCAAGACACCACTGTAACGAGCCCCTTGCTCGCTCGGTTCCACTCTCCCGACACTTTTCTGCAGCTATTAAATCAGATTGCTACGTCTGATGGTTCGATCATCCGATGCTCCAGGATTAGAACTACAGCTATGTGCCGTTCTAGTCCAGTTGTGATAGCTCAGAACAAACGCCAGGCAGGCTGTATGTAAGTTCAAACAGGAATCTCCTTTATTCAAATATACAAGTTCTTTTATACACTAACAGTGGAGGTGCATACCTCCAGCTCATATTACTCTAACAATACACCTGTAACCTAATTAACCAAATTAACATGGGCTAATTAACTAATCCCTTTAGACAGCCTAGATGGCTCAGACATGACCTTTAGGCCAGACTGGCCGTCTTGTAGCTTAGAACCCCCAATCAACATTATCACAATAGCAGAGTTAATTAACACAAACAACAATGGGGATCTAATGACTCTTAGATCCCATACTAAAGACTTATTTACAATACACATTCTAGCAGGCAACAGACAGACAGGCAGCTGGAATTGACATTAGCATCTCCTAACAGTATTTGTCCCAGCATTATGAATCAGCCACTATTTCTAATATGGCAAATCCAGGGTCCCCAGAGTCTGTGTGTCCTGGGGGACCAGGACTCAAATCCATAGTAATACCACCTCAAGGGTCCCCAGGCATACAGCTCACAAAGAGCACCGTTCCCCCAAATGCAAGGGCCCATGATCGATTGGCAAGAGGCTAGCATACATTCCCCTCCAAAAGTCTCTCTCCCAGCTAGGTCTGTCACAACCACAAAGTCTGAGACACAGTAAAGCCAGAGACACAGTGAGTAACACTCCCTGCAATTATAGTTGCCATTAAAAGTCCCCACTATAGTTCTCAGATCAGCAGATGACCTTCATCAAGAGCACCTAAGTTGGCTGATCAGAACTCCCCTCAGCACTGCCCCTGATCCCACCCACCACCAGCAATGCCACTCATCCCACCCCCACTGCCCACTCATCCCATTCCCCCCACCAAGGAGTAAGAGAAGGAATAAAATTAGAGAATACATGGAAGGGAGAGGAAAAGAGGGGGAGGAACAAAGAAAAGGGGAGAGAAAGAACAAGAAAGACGGCTAGAGAGAGGGATGGGGAAAAAAACACAAGAAATTAGGATTGAGAGAGATAAAAGGGAAAGAAAGGAGAACAGAGTGGTACATCCTAAAATGTACCATAAGGGGTTTTAATACTGTACGAGTGGAAGGGACTCAGGGAGCGCCTGAATGTCTGTGGTTAGGGGCACAAATTACTTGTCATGCCTTGGGTGCCGACAACCCACGCTACGAAAATAATTTTACTGTTAGAGGTCCCCACAACTTAGGAAATGTTATCAAGGGTTCAAGGCATTAGAGGGGTTGAGAACCACTGCTATAAAGACTATAACAAGTGATGAAAAAACATAAAGTAAAACACTAGTTGTGAATGATACTTACCCGATGTGTGCTTTCTTCATAAAAAAGGAATTATAATGTGTGCACCCAATGTGATGGGAAAAAAAAGTAAAAAAGCCCAAATACAAAAGCTACCTATTTACAAAGCCAAACCTCCCAGAAATCCTGTAAATACTTAATCTTCATTAAGATCTCAGGAATTTACTATATCCAGTTTGAAAATCCATTTTGCTTCTTTCTGAATTATGATCCTAGTGATACCTACTCCTCAGGGATTTTCTTTGAGTTGTTCCACTTTACATACCATAAGTCTAAATGAAGAACCACCACGCTCTTTTAAAAAAGTGATTTGCTACTGTTGACAGTAGTTTCTTCTGCTCCAAGCTTCTGAATCTGTCAGGAATATCGAGAGCAGGCATCCAGCAGTATTGATTGTAGATCTGTGTATCTGAACTCAGGAAAATAAAACCAGACTGTGTATAATCAAGCAAGTTTATTACCAGTGAAATAAAACACATCCAAACACCTGCAAACATA
This sequence comes from Aquarana catesbeiana, assembly GCF_042186555.1. NCBI lineage: Eukaryota > Metazoa > Chordata > Amphibia > Anura > Ranidae > Aquarana > Aquarana catesbeiana. The sequence continues at coordinate 262,766,291 of NC_133326.1, forward strand.
ATATACAGCAAACAGGAAGATATTAGTGAACCATAAACTCATTGACAAAATGCCTAACTAGATACCAAATGCAGCGAAGAGAAGGGAAACAATTCCTTGCAGCACAAGATCTATTTGATGTTTGGAGATGTCATCATGGTTCTATAAAGCACCACATTTACTTCTCCCCACATCATAAATCATATTCGAGAATAGACATGTTCCTCACAGACAAGTGGTTGTTACAAAAAATTTGTACATCTGTAATCCATACCATGACGTGGTCAGACCACGCTCCTGTCACAATTTCCACAAATGACACTAAGCACCAGCGGAACTTTCCTCTGGCGTGCAAACAATTACATACTACAACATCCAAAATACTCCCAGGTCATTAGAGACCACCTCATTGAGTACTTCAACCTTAATAACGGATCAGTGGCTGACCCCAGTATGGTGTAGAATGTGCACAAAGCTGTTATTCGAGGCACTATAATGAAATTAAGTGCTATATGTAAAAAGAAGAGGACGCAGAGTATTGATAACCTCACCTCACAAATTGCCCATATCGAGACCCAACACAAAGCTGACCCACACCCGACACATTTGGCCCAGCTAATGAAACTGAGACAGGAATTGAGGTCACTTCTCCTCCATTCCTTTGAACACGTACAACTTAAGATTAAAGCCACCTCTTATTCTACATCTAACAAAGCCGGTAAAAAAATAGCGCAACATCTCAAAGGGAAAAAGACCAAATCTAAAATTACTCATTTATTCTATCCACACACTAAAGAAAACCTGACTAACCCCCAGGACATAGCAAATGCGTTCAGTGACTATTATAGTGACCTTTACAATGTTAGACAAGATCCCTCCACATTTCAACCCTCAAACGACAATATCAACGCATTTCTACATCAGTTTACATGCCTTACACTGACTGAGGCACAACTGTCTTCTTTGAACGAGCTCTTCACTGACCTAGAAATCCTCTGCACGATAACCTTGTTACCCTCAGGGAAAGCACCGGGACCTGACGGTCTGACTGGAGAGTACTATAAGCAATTCTCCAATCAAATAACTCCACACTTTTCAACAATGCTGCCTCCTTTTCAAGGTTCACTAAGGAATCGTTAAATGCTATTATTATCACACTCCCAAAACCAGGGAAGGAACTGACCTCCCCTCAAAATTTTCGTCCCATATCACTACTGAACACTCATTTAAAAATCTATGCTAAGACCATTTCCAGATGCTTGATGGAAATCATGCCAGACCTCATCCACATGGACCAATCAGAGTTCACTAAAGGGAGACAAGCACCAGACGCCACAAGACACCTGATTAACTTGATACACCATGCTGAATCCAGCGGAACGCTTTCTCTGCTGCTTTCCTTAGACACAGAGAAGGCGTTGGATATGGTACACTCGTCCTATCTCCAGAAGGTACTCCTTAAATTCGGTTTCAAAGATCACATATGCAGGGTCATCATGGAACTTTACTTCAATCCATTAGCACAACTATACTGAGCAGATATGATATCTCAACCGTTCAACATAACGAATGGTACTCACCAAGGGTGCCCTCTATCACCAATAAAATTTAACCTGATGATGGGACCTTTAGCGGAGCACATGCGCTCGAACCCTTTAATCACAAGTTTAATGATAGGCAAAACCTCACATTAGATTAGTCTCTTTGCGGACGACCTGATACTGATTCTTACTAACCCAGCCTCTTCCCTGGCAGAAGTTCCAAAAACACAAGAGTGGTTCAGACAGATCTCGTATACCTATAAACTAAATACGACCAAATCGCACATTCTAGATCTTAAATTAGACGCTACAACCAAAAACTTACTACAGGTCCAATACCCTTTTGCCTGGTCAGACAAGAACATATCATATCTTGGGGGTCATCTCACAAGATCGGTCAAACACCTCTTCTCAGCTAATTTCAAACCACTCCTTACCAAACTGCGAATAGAAACCCAATCCATAACAAAGCTAGAACTATCCTGGTCCGGCAAACTGGCAGCATTCAAAATGCTCCACCTGCCACAAATTCTTTACTTATTCAGGACTCTTCCCATTCCCATGCCCAAATACTTTTTCAAATCTCTCCAAACCTTATTCAACAAATGTATATGGAAAAATACCAAACCTAGAAGCGCACATTCGACACTCATGAAACACAAATCAGCGGGAGGTTCAAGAGCCAATGACTTTGAGAACTACTACTTAGCATCAGCACTGGACCAACTCATCAAATGGTTCCACCCTAGTCATGGTAAGCTGTGAGGCTGTGTTCATCGCTACTGCATCCAAATTTACAATGGTGGCTAATGAGCACCCCTTTAGGATCACAAATACGGTAGGCATTACCCCCTAAAATGAAAACCTTGGCTATTGCATGGAAAATACTGGCCCAAACTAGTCATACCTCCCCTAACACCCCACTGATACCAATCCCAATTGGCTCCTTTCACTACCTATCACCAGACTTATCGCTGTTCATGTGGTCCCGTCAGGGAATCAAATCCATTTAAGACTTATTCCAAAGCTCCTGACCAAAACCCTTCCCTCTTCTACAACGCAAATTTAAACTACCGCATATGGATCTATTCATGTATAGTCATGTCAAACACTGCCTTGATACAATACATCTTCCCCTATTTACAATACATCCAAAATCATGGGAATTTTTAACAAACCTGTCCCCAAAAGCAAAAGGGATATCTCTATACTATAATATTCTACACCAAAAACTCTGATTCACAAAGTCATCGCCCCACATTCACTGGGAAACTGATTTAGGACAAAAATACACAGAACACCAATGGCCACAAGCCTTACAATTAGGGATGAGCCGAACACCCCCCTGTTCGGTTCGCACCAGAACATGCGAACAGGAAAAAAATTCGTTCGAACACGCGAACACCGTTAAAGTCTATGGGACACGAACATGAATAATCAAAAGTGCTAATTTTAAAGGCTAATATGCAAGTTATTGTCAATAAAAGTGTTTGGGGACCTGGGTCCTGCCCCAGGGGACATGGATCAATGCAAAAAAAAGTTTTAAAAACGGCCGTTTTTTCAGGAGCAGTGATTTTAAAAATGCTTAAAGTCAAACAATAAAAGTGTAATATCCCTTTAAATTTCATACCTGGGGGGTGTCTATAGTATGCCTGTAAAGGGGCGCATGTTTCCCGTGTTTAGAACAGTCTGACAGCAAAATGACATTTTGAAGGAAAAAACTCATTTAAAACTACCGCGGCTATTGCATTGCCGACAATACACATAGAAGTTCATTGATAAAAACGGCATGGGAATTCCCCACAGGGCAACCCCGAACCAAAATTAAAAAAAAAAAATGATGTGGGGGTCCCCCTAAATTCCATACAAGGCCCTTCAGGTCTGGTATGGATATTAAGGGGAACCCCAGCCAAAATTTAAAAAAAAAATTGACGTGGGGTTCCCCCTAAATTCCATACCAGACCCTTCAGGTCTGGTATGGATTTTAAGGGGAACCCCGCGCCAAAAAAAAAAAAAAAAAACGGCGTGGGGTCCCCCTAAAAATCCATACCAGACCCTTATCCGAGCACGCAACCTGGCAGGCCGCAGGAAAAGAGGGGGGGACGAGAGTGCGGCCCCCCCCCCCTCCTGAACCGTACCAGGCCACATGCCCTCAACATTGGGAGGGTGCTTTGGGGTAGCCCCCCAAAGCACCTTGTCCCCATGTTGATGAAGACAAGGGCCTCATCCTCACAACCGTGGCCGGTGGTTGTGGGGGTCTGCGGGCGGGGGGCTTATCGGAATCTGGAAGCCCCCTTTACCAAGGGGACCCCCAGATCCCGGCCCCCCCCCTGTGTGAAATGGTAAGGGGTTACTTACCCCTACCATTTCACTAAAAAACTGTCAAAAATGTTAAAAATGACAAGAGACAGTTTTTGACAATTCCTTTATTTAAATGCTTCTTCTTTCTTCCTTCATCTTCTTCTTCTTCTGGTTCTTCTGGCTCTTCTGGTTCTTCCTCCGGCGTTCTCGTCCAGCATCTCCTCCGCGGCGTCTTCTATCTTCTTCTCCTCGGGCCGCTCCGCACCCATGGCATGAGGGGAGGCTCCCGCTCTTCTCTTCATCTTCTTCTTCATCTTCATCTTCTTCTTCATCTTCTTCTTCTTCTTCTCTTCTTCATCTCTTCTTCCTTCTTCATTTCTTCTGCGGGCCGCTCCGCATCCATGCATGGAGGGAGGCTCCCGCTGTGTGACGGCGTCTCTTCGTCTGACGGTTCTTAAATAACGGGGGGCGGGGCCACCCGGTGACCCCGCCCCCCTCTGACGCACGGGACATGACGGGACTTCCCTGTGGCATTCCCGTGACGTCACAGGGAAGTCCCGTCAATTCACCGTGCGTCAGAGGGGGGGGCGGGGTCACCGGATGGCCCCGCCCCCCGTTATTTAAGAACCGTCAGACGAAGAGACGCCGTCACACAGCGGGAGCCTCCCTCCATGCATGGATGCGGAGCGGCCCGCAGAAGAAATGAAGAAGGAAGAAGAGATGAAGAAGAGAAGAAGAAGAAGAAGATGAAGAAGAAGATGAAGATGAAGAAGAAGATGAAGAGAAGAGCGGGAGCCTCCCCCCCATGCCATGGGTGCGGAGCGGCCCGAGGAGAAGAAGATAGAAGACGCCGCGGAGGAGATGCTGGACGAGAACGCCGGAGGAAGAACCAGAAGAGCCAGAAGAACCAGAAGAAGAAGAAGATGAAGGAAGAAAGAAGAAGCATTTAAATAAAGGAATTGTCAAAAACTGTCTCTTGTCATTTTTAACATTTTTGACAGTTTTTTAGTGAAATGGTAGGGGTAAGTAACCCCTTACCATTTCACACAGGGGGGGGGCCGGGATCTGGGGGTCCCCTTGGTAAAGGGGGCTTCCAGATTCCGATAAGCCCCCCGCCCGCAGACCCCCACAACCACCGGCCACGGTTGTGGGGATGAGGCCCTTGTCTTCATCAACATGGGGACAAGGTGCTTTGGGGGGCTACCCCAAAGCACCCTCCCAATGTTGAGGGCATGTGGCCTGGTACGGTTCAGGAGGGGGGGGGGGCCGCACTCTCGTCCCCCCCTCTTTTCCTGCGGCCTGCCAGGTTGCGTGCTCGGATAAGGGTCTGGTATGGATTTTTAGGGGGACCCCACGCCGTTTTTTTTTTTTTTTTTTGGCGCGGGGTTCCCCTTAAAATCCATACCAGACCTGAAGGGTCTGGTATGGAATTTAGGGGGAACCCCACGTCAATTTTTTTTTAAAATTTTGGCTGGGGTTCCCCTTAATATCCATACCAGACCCGAAGGGCCTTGTATGGAATTTAGGGGGACCCCCACATCATTTTTTTTTTTTAATTTTGGTTCGGGGTTGCCCTGTGGGGAATTCCCATGCCGTTTTTATCAATGAACTTCTATGTGTATTGTCGGCAATGCAATAGCCGCGGTAGTTTTAAATGAGTTTTTTCCTTCAAAATGTCATTTTGCTGTCAGACTGTTCTAAACACGGGAAACATGCGCCCCTTTACAGGCATACTATAGACACCCCCCAGGTACGAAATTTAAAGGGATATTACACTTTTATTGTTTGACTTTAAGCATTAATAAAATCACTGCTCCTGAAAAAACGTCCGTTTTTAAAACTTTTTTTTGCATTGATCCATGTCCCCTGGGGCAGGACCCGGGTCCCCAAACACTTTTTATGACAATAACTTGCATATAAGCCTTTAAAATTAGCACTTTTGATTTCTCCCATAGACTTTTAAAGGGTGTTCCGCGGCATTCGAATTTGCCGCGAACACCCCAAATTGTTCGCTGTTCGGCGAACTTGCGAACAGCCAATGTTCGAGTAGAACATGAGTTCGACTCGAACTCGAAGCTCATCCCTACTTACAATCAATATACAAAGCAACTAAATGCTCTGCTTTATGGGAACTCACCCAAAAACTGTCCCTTAGATGGTACTTAACCCCTTAAAAACTTGCATTGTTTCCCAGACATATGTTGGAGATGCAATTTAACCAAAGGTGACATGCTTCACATATTTTGGCAGTGCAACCATCTCAAAAATGATTGGAAAAATATTTTCCAAGTCCTAACGGATATTGCAAAACAACATATCCCCCCGTCACCTGATTGGTGATCTTAAACCTCAATATAGACTCTGTACTACAGCCCTTCAGGCATGTATATGTATATAAAATGTGCCGCGGTACTCCTAACCAACAATCAATACAACCTATGCTGGAAAGCAATCTGAATGAAATGTGTATCATAAAACAGTGAATTACAATAAAATAATACAATCATAATATAAAGTGCTCATGCTCCGTGAATCACACACAGTCCATAATAATATAAAAATAATCACCACACAGTCCATATAAAGTGATAAGGTGTCTTCATGCAATGTGCACTCCTCCCCCTTCAGTTGTACCCTCACCTTAAGAGCTTAGAAAATAAGCCAAAAGATATTTTCAGCAGATATCCTGGACTATCTTTATGTTTCCTATAAGTATACTGGCTGCTGTGTGCTGATACTCCTCACTGGTCACCTCCTGCTCCAGATAATAGCCCAGCTTAAAGAGGATACCAGTTTCTCCTGGTCACTTCCAACAAGCCTCCTCGCATATGCCACATAGGAAGAATAATAGAGTCATACAATAGTGTGATACCGTCTGAGAAATGTTTAATCTAAAAAAACGCTCAAAGTACATTCAACTCACATTTACATAGTAAAAGAATGCTTGTAAAGTGCTGTAATGCTGTGGTAGTGAGGGGGGGATAGGGTCACCTGAATCCCGGATCTGCAGCCCCGGTTTTGCAGCGTTCAGTCTATCCTGTGCCTCCTCTCCAGACCACTTCCTGCTTCCCACACGTCAGACAATCAGGCTCCTCCTACCGGTTTCATCACAGATCTCGTGACGAAACCGGTAGCAGAGGAAGTCCCAGAGGAAGTCACAAGATCTGTGATGAAACTGGTAGGAGGAGCCTGATTGTCTGACGTGTGGGAAGCAGGAAGTGGTCTGGAGAGGAGAATGACAGACAGTGAAGAGGAAGGCCACTCATCTGTCAGATTCAGACTCAGAATACGAACCTGTAGACAGCAGCGGCACCCTGAGAGATAGCTCTGACGACAGAGTTGTGGTCCTTGTCAAGGTGTGGCGTACCAGACCCTGTTCTTCTGCTGTCGTTGAGGTGCAAGAACCGCAGGGCTCTCGTATGGAGTACAGAGCCAGTACTAGCGCCGCTCATCCTTCTGGTGAACTGGCAAGCACCAGCGGCCTAGTACACCCTGGTGGTACATCCAGCACTGCAGTATCACGTGGTGGCGTGGCGAGTCCCATAAGTGCAGTTCAAGCTGGCGAGGTGGCTAACAAGAGTAGAGTCCCGCAGCCACCAAGAAGACAAAGACAGACCCGTCAAGCCCATAGTGCCCTTCCTGCTGCATTTACCAATCCTAATTGGGAACCCACCACTTCTGCAGCACCCGTGCTTCCCCCATTCACTGGCCAATCCAGAATTCAGGTGGAAACAGTTGATTTTACGTCACTTGATTTTTATTCGCTGTTTTTCACCGAAGATCTCTATAGCTCTATTGTGGACCAAAGCAATTTGTATGCTGGTCAGTTCATTGCCGCTAATCCCCATTTGACCTTGCCAGAGATTGGAGACCAATTACGGTTTCCAAATTTAAGACCTTTCTGGGCCTATCCCTCCTCTTGGGCATAACCAAAAAGAGTGAGTTGCGGTCATATTGGTCCACTGACCCAATTCACCATATTCCCGTGCTCTCTGCTTCCATGACCAGGGCACGATATGAGAAGATCTTGCGTTTCACACACTTTAACATCAATGAACTCTGTCATCCTCGGGGTGAAACTGAATTTGATCAGCTCTACAAAATTTGTCCCCTCGTAAACCACTTCAACCAACGTTTTGCAGCCTTGTTTACTCCCCATCAAGTCGTCTGCATTGATGAGTCCCTGATTAAGTTTTCTGGCCACTTGTCTTTCAAACAGTATCTTCCCAGCAAGCGTGCCAGATATGGGGTCAAGATCTATAAGCTCTGTGACAGGTCCACAGGCTATACATATAGTTTTATGGTTTACGAGGGAAGAGATAGTTATGTAGAGCCGGAGAACTGCCCAGATTACATAGGGAGTGCTGGTAAGATTGTGTGGGACTCGGTGTCACCCTTATTCGGAAAGGGCTACCACTTGTATGTGGACAATTATTACACGAGCGTGCCACTTTTTAGTCACTTGTTTGATCATAAAATTGGCGCATGTGGCACTGTGCGATCTAATCGCCAGGGCTTTCCCCAGCGGCTTGTGGATTCCCATCTTAGGCTGGGGGAGAGAGCCTGCTTGAAGTGTAATAACTTTCTTGCTGTGAAATGGAGGGATAATAAGAATGTTTTCATTCTTTCCTCCCTTCACGCAGGCACGATGGTCCAAATTCCTACAGTGACTGGTTTTGTGGAGAAACCCTTCTGTGTCCACAAATATAACCTTAATATGGGAGCGGTGGACCTTAACAACCAGTTGTTGGCGCCGTACCTAATTTCCCGTAAGGCCAGACGCTGGTACAAAAAAGTGTCTGTATATTTATTTCAATTGGCTCTCCTGAATGGTTATGTGCTATACAAAGCTTCAGGAGAAAATGGATCCTTCCTTAAATTCCAGGAAGAGATCAACACAGCCCTTTTGTTTACAGACGGTGCCGTGGCCCAACTTCCCAACGCAAATGCAGTAAGCCGGCTGCATGGGAGGCATTTTGATTATGTCCTCCCTGGTACCCCTACCCAATGAGCCCCACAAAGAAAATGTTGTGTCTGTAGAGAACTCGGATATAGGTGTGACACCCGCTATTATTGTCCCTCCTGCCCTGACCATCCTGGTCTTTGCATTGGTGAATGTTTTGAATGCTACCACACACTAGTGGAGTTTTAGCGTAGGTTATAGCACTGCACAGACTAGGACACACATTCACAGGGTCTCCAAAGATGCCATCGCATTTTGGGAGACCCGAACCTGGAACCGAACCGTTACAACCGTTACAGTTACAAAAAAAGTGTAAAAAATATATTATTATTATTAGTCTCTCTCTATTGTTCTGTTCTTTTTTTACTGTATTCTACAATGCACTGTTTTATTGTTACTATGTTTTATCATGTTTGTTTTTTTAATCCAGATCTCCTGTTTATTTTTTTATTTATTTTGATCTCCATAATTGTTTTGGGTGTGTTTTGTGTGTCAAGTTACCACAACATCATTATTATCTTGTCTTTTTTAATCTCAAGGAGGTTGCTTGGTGTTGGTGTCCCTTGTTAATTTGACATTGTATTTTGGAAATGTACCTGCCTACTCACAAATAGGGATGAGCCGAACACCCCCCGGTTCGGTTCGCACCAGAACCTGCGAACAGACCGAAAATTTGCAGGAACTTTAGAACCCCATTGACGTCTATGGGACTCGAACGTTCAAAATCAAAAGTGCTAATTTTAATGGCTAATTTGCATGGTATTGTCCTAAAAAGGATTTGGGGACCCAGGTCCTGCCCCAGGGGACATGTATCGATGCAAAAAATTTTTTTAAAACGTCCGTTTTTTCAGGAGCAGTGATTTTAATGATGCTTAAAGTAAAAAAAAAAAAAAGTGAAATATTCCTTTAAATATCGTACCTGGGGGGTGTCTATAGTATGCCTGTAAAGTGGCGCGTGTTTCCCGTGCTTAGAACGGTCCCTGCACAAAATGTCATTTTTAAATGAAAAAAAGTCATTTAAAACTGCTTGCGGCTTTAATGTAATGTTGGGTCCTGGCAATATGGATGAATATCAGTGAAACAAATGGCATGGGTACCCCCAAGTCCATTACCAGGCCCTTTGGGTCTTGTATGGATATTAAGGGGAACCCCACACCCAAATTAAAAAAGGAAAGGTGTGGGGCCTCCAGGCCCTATATACTCTGAACAGCAGTATACAGGTGGTGCAAACAAGACAGGGACTGTAGGTTTGTTGTTAAGTAGAATCTGTTTGTAATTTTGAACTGGTACATTTTTAACGTGTTTAGCTCCAGCCAAAAAATCTATTTTAAGCTTTTTGGAAAACCTAGAGAAGGGTTATCACCCCTGTGACATTTGTTTTGCTGTCTGTGGTCCTCTTCAGAAGATTTCACCTCACTTTTTGTCCCAATGACAAATGTTTTTTTGAAAATTTGGGGTTTTTTGTGAAACAAGGACTGGTGATAAAGCATCAGTGGAAAGGAGAAAAGATTTTCCCATATTAACTCTTACAGGAGAGAATTTCCCTTCCTAGGGGTATGTCACGGAACGTCCCTCACTCCGCTTTAGTGCTTCCGTCAGTATACCACTTCCTTGTAGTCTGGATACAGATATCAGATATTCCAACCAATCCCAAGCATAAAACAAGACGAGACTTGCTTAGTTGCTAACATGGACTATTTTATTTAGAATCAAAATTACAAGACTTTATATGCCGTTGGAACCTCCTCTAACAATACAACTGTAACCTAATTAACATGAGCTAGTTTACGAAATCATTTACCCAGACTAGGTGACTATTCAATACACATTACCATAAACATCAACACAGGGTTAATTAGAACAAATAACAATGTGTGGAATACCCTTAGAACCTGTGGTAAGCCAGACTAGACTGTTTGTCTCCTAGCCAGTCCTGGAGGCTAATGTGATCAGCTCACTCAATTAACAGGTTGAGTTCAGAATCAAACAAACCAATAATAGTCTCTACATACATCCTGGGAGATATTGTGGACAAATATTACTGTCCCATTTTAAGTAGTCCAAGATATATTTTCTCACTCACCCTGTGCCAGGATAGTACAGGGTGACTTAGACATAAGAGGTGTATGGGGAGCTGAAACAAGGGCATCCCCTACTTTCCAAGGGATTCTGAGTTCCACGGGTCCTCCTGTCACAGGTTAGATTTCATCTCACTTCCTGTTGTCTCCTTCCGTTTGCAAGTAAGAGTCGTTTGTAAGTTGGATGTTTGAAAGTAGGGGCCTGCCCTATATACTCAGCAGAAATTTGGGCCTTAGGTGTTGTTGTGGCCACAACACTGTAAGCCCTCACAGGGCCCTGCTGTGAAATATTAGATCAAGAATTGTAATTACATGCCCCTGTTGAACAGGGGCAGAAAAATTGGGCCTTAGGCACTTGTGCTAGTGCCACAACACTGGAACCCCTCACAGATACTCAAGTTGGAGCGCAGGAACTAGCCCTGCTGCAAAGAATTGCATCAAAAATTGTAATTACACGCCCCTGTTAAACAGGGGCAGAAAAATTGGGCCTTAGGCACTGGTGCTGGTGCCACAACACTGCAACCCCTCACAGATACTCTAGTTGGAGTGCAGGAACTAGCCCTGCTGCAAAGAATTGCATAAAAAATTGTAATTACATGCCCCTGTTAAACAGGGGCTGAAAAATTGGGCCTTAGGCACTGGTGGCGGGACTGGCGGCGCCCAGAACCAAAAATGTTCTTACACGCTATCATCATGATCATTGAGGAGGAAGAGGATAATTACTCAGTATAACAGGATAGTCACTCAGCATCAGCATAGGCAGTCTTTGAAGGGATCTGACATTTCAAAAAATGTTATTCGGTTACATCAGCATCAGGTGCTTGGTAGCTGGTGGTGATCCAAGACTGATTCATTTTTATGAAGGTCAGTTGATCGACCGAGTCGGTGGACAGACACACCCTGTGATCAGTTACAAAGCCTCCAGCAGCACTGATTGTGCGTTCCGAAAGAACGCTGGATGCAGGACAGGCCAGTAGCTCAACTGCATACTGTGCAAGCTCTGGCCAGTGATCCATCCTCAAGACCCAGTGACCTAGAGGATTTTCGGTGGGAAAGGTGTCCAAGTCAGATCTTGCCCCTAGGTATTCCTGCATCATGTAAAACAGGCGCTGGCGATGGTTGCTGGAACCGATCATACCTTGGGGCTGCGGACTAAAAAATTGTCTGAACGCATCGGTCAGATGGCCACCTTCTCCACCGCTCCTTCTTTGACTGACCGAAGCCTCAGCAACACATTGTCCAGAAACAGGAGTTTGTAACCTCCCAGTCTCTGGGAACGCATTGCACAGACCTTTCTGCAAGGCCTCCCGAAGATGTTTCATCCTCTGCTCCCTCTGCGACGGCAAGATAAGGTCCGCAACCTCACCCTTGTAACGTGGATCAAGGAGGGTTGCCAGCCAGTATTGTTCCTTCGCCTTGATACCACGAATACGAGGATCCTTCCGCAGGCTTTACAGGATCAGGGAGGCCATGCAGCGTAGGTTTGCTGAGGCCTTCGGTCCAGAGTCCTCTGGGTCACTAAGGATGACATGATCCGCAGCCACCTCCTCCCAGCCACGTACAAGTCCATGGGTTTCTTGGGACTGTAAATGATCCCTTAAAGACTGCTGCTGATGCTGAGTTCCAGGCTCCACCTCCATACTGACACAATCCTCCTCCTCCTCCTCCTCATCCTCTTCCTGTGTGATCGGCGGGCACGCAGGAACACTGTCTGGATAAAAGGGGCCTTGAGAGCTAAGGAAGTCCTCCTCTTCCTGCCTCTGTTCTGCCTCAAGTGCCCTGTCCATTATTCCATGCAGCGTGTGCTCCAACAGGTGGACAAGTGTCACTGATGCATGCACTGTCACTGCTCACCATCCTCGTGGCCTCCTCAAATGGTAACAGGACAGTGCATGCAGTGTCGCACAGGTACTTATTGATGGCCCTCTGCTGCATGTGCAGCCGCTGCAGCATGGCCAACGTTGAGTTCCACCTGGTGGGCATGTCACAGATTAGGCGGTTCTTGGGCAGGTTAAACTCCTTTTGGAGGTCTGCCAGCCGAGCACTGGCATTATAGGATTGGCGGAAATGCACACAGACTTTCCTGGTCTGCCTCAGGACATCCTGTAAGCCTGGGTACCTGTCCAAGAACCGCTGAACCACCAAGTTAAGGACGTGAGCCAAACAGGGCACATGGGTCATTTGTCCCTTTCGGAGGGCAGAGAGGAGGTTGGCGCCATTGTCGCAAACCACCATTCCTGCTTTAAGTTGGTGTGGTGTCAGCCACCTCTGAACCTGCCCCTGCAGAGCTGACAGGACCTCTGCCCCAGTGTGGCTCCTGTCCCCCAAGAACACCAGCTCAAGCACCGCATGGCATCTTTTGGCCTGCATACTTGAGTAGCCCCTTGAACGCCTACAGAGCACTGCTGGTTCTGAGGACAAAGCACAGAAAGAGGCCATGGAGGAAGAAGAAGAGGAGGGGGTGGAGGAGAGAGGTGTGTCAGAATCATTAGTAGTGGCATTTTGGAGGCGTGGTGGCGGAACAACCTCCAACACTACTGCACCTTGTCCTGCATCCTTCCCAGCTGCCAGCAGAGTCACCCAATGCGCCGTGAAACTTAGGTAACATCCCTGTCAATACCTGCTGGACCATGAGTCAGCGATAATATGCACCTTACCTCTGACTGCCCTGTCCAGCGAGGCATGGACATTGCCTTCCACATGCCAGTAGAGAGCCGGAATCGCCTTCCAGCTTCTATCAACTGAAAAGGTAGCAGTTGAAGTGCTAGCAATTTTGCCAAGCTAGCATTCAACCACTGGGCATGTGGATGGCTGGGAGCGAACTTCTTTCGGCAGTGCAGCAGGTGGAGTAGGGAAATTTGCCTGGTGCAATCTGGTGTCGGTGTACCGAAAGCAGATTGCCCACAAGTACTTGCCTGTGACACACCTAATTCTACACCTTCATTCCTCTCAGTGCAGTTCTCAGAGAGGACTGAAGGTATAGTGGGGTTGGAGATCTCAGCTTATGAGGATCAAGGAGAGGTCCTCTTTGTTCTTTGGTGTGGGTCTTTTAGATATGCTTGCCAACAAACTGCATGGCAGGTCAACATATGTCTGGTCAAGCATGTGGTGCCCAAGCGGGAGATGTTTTGGCCATGCGAGATACTCTTGAGACATATGTTGCAAATAGCAGCGGTGCGATCTGATGCACTCGTCTCAAAAAAGGCCCACACCAAAGAACTTTTGGAATAACGCACAGAGACAGCAGCGCCCTGCACATGCCAGATTGCTGTCCTTCTTGGGCACCCCCTCTGTCCGTGCTCACGTTACTGCCTTCATCTAGCTCAGTATCATCATCAGAGCCTTCTAAACACTGGGCATCCTCCTGGAGCATGTACCCAACACTGTGGTCAAACAGTTCGAGGGACTCCTCAGGAGGACATGATGGGGCTAGGGAAGGAATCATTGATGCCATTGAGTCGAGGGAAGAGGCCTAGTTGGCAGTTGCTTTGCCAGACAAAGTACCCTGAGCATGGGTGAGAGAGGATGAGGAGGGTGAGGACGGCTTGGTCATCCACTCGAGCAAGTCTTCCGCATGTTGCGGCTCAACGCGGCCAGCTGCCGAAAAAAAGGTCAAGCGCGTCCCATGGCCACGTGCTGATGAGGATGCACCGTCTCCACAACCAGCACTGTTGCCTCTAGACACAGAGCCTGCTTGCCCTCTTTATTGGCTTGTGACTGTCTGCCTCTCCTTGTTGGCCTTCCAGACATACTAATGGCCTGCAGTGAGATGTAGCTGCACTAAGCTGGGATATATATATATATATATATATATATATATATATATACTGATACTGCAGCTAGCAAAATCAACTGCCTGCCTGTAGTATGAGAACACCACCAATCTTCTACAGGTAGCTTTAGATGAACACTGTGCAGAGGTTGCACTACACTAACTTGTAGCTTTAGCTGAAGACAGTGCAGAGGACGCACTACACCAACGTTAAAATAATGTAGCTGCCTGCAGTAGTGATAGGATCAGGAAAACACCACCAACCTTCTACAGATAGATTTAGCTGATCACTGTGCAGAGGACGCACTACATTAACGTGTAAATAATGTAGCTGCCTGCGGTAGTGATAGGATCAGGAAAACACCACCAACCTTCTACAGGTAGCTTTAGCTGAACACTGAGAAGAGGATGCACTACACTAATGTTAAAATAATGTAGCTGCCTGCGGTAGTGATAGGATCAGGAAAACACCACCAACCTTCTACAGTAGCTTTAGCTGAACACTGTGCAGAAGTCGCACTACATTAACATGTAAATAATGTAGCTGCCTGCGGTAGTGATAGGATCAGGAAAACATCACCGACCTTCTACAGATAGCTTTAGCTGAACACTGTGAAGAGGACACACTACACTAACGTTAAAATAATGTAGCTGCCTGCAGTAGTGATAGGATCAGGAAAACACCACCAACCTTCTACAGGTAGCTTTAGCTGAACACTGTGAAGAGGATGCACTACACTAACGTTAAAATAATGTAGCTGCCTGTGGTAGTGATAGGGTCAGGAAAACACTACCAACCTTCTACAGGTAGCTTTAGCTGAACACTGTGCAGAGGTCGCACTACACTAATGTGTAAATTATGTAGCTGCCTGCGGTAGTGATAGGATCAGGAAAACACCACCAACCTTCTACAGGTAGCTTTAGCTGAACCCTGTGCAGAGGTCACACTACACTAACTTGTAGCTTTAGCTGAACACTAGGGATGAGCCGAACACCCCCCTGTTCGGTTCGCACCAGAACTTGAGAACAGGCAAAAAATTTGTTCGAACACGCGAACACCGTTAAAGTCTAAGGGACACGAACATAAATAATCAAAAGTGCTAATTTTAAAGGCTTATATGCAAGTTAATGTCATAAAAAGTGTTTGGGGACCTGGGTCCTGCCCCAGGGGACAAGGATCAATGCAAAAAAAAGTTTTTTCGGGAGCAGTGATTTTACTAATGCTTAAAGTGAAACAATAAAAGTGTAATATCCCTTTAAATTTCATACCTGGGGGGTGTCTATAGTATGCCTGTAAAGGGGCGCATGTTTCCCGTGTTTAGAACAGTCTGACAGCAAAATGACATTTCTAAGGAAAAAAAGTCATTTAAAACTACTAGCGGCTATTAATGAATTGCCGGTCCGACAATACACATAAAAGTTCATTGATAAAAACGGCATGGGAATTCCCCACAGGGGAACCCCGAACCAAAATTAAAAAAAAAAAAAAACGTGGGGGTCCCCCTAAATTCCATACCAGGCCCTTCAGGTCTGGTATGGATATTAAGGGGAACCCCGGCCAAATTTTTTTTAAAAAATGGCCCGGATCAAATTAGGAGGGCGATTGATATCATCTCTTTTGCTATCGCTAGATTTACAAAAGACCTTTGACTCCCTCTCTTGGTCATACCTTTTTACAATCCCCCCGGAGATGGGGGTTTGGAGAATTTTTCATGGGGTTATTACAATCCCTGTATTCTAATCCGGTAGCCAGGGTTAAACTTCAGGGCTTCGTTTCTAATCCCATCACAATTTCAAGAGGAACTAGGCAGGGTTGTCCTCTGTCTCCAATAATTTTCGCTATAGCGATTGAAACTTTGGCCATAGCATACTTGGTCCCTACACAACATCTCTTGGATAGGTAAAATTAATTCCATTAAAATGACCCTATTACCTAGATTACTTTACTTATTCTGATCCCTTCCAGTATCTACTAGGAAAGATCATCTTAAGTCATTTCAAGGCAAGATAATTAAATTTATATGGGGCAAGAAGGGATACAGATTAGCTAGAAGGATTCTTTACAGCCCCAAAACACGAGGAGGACTGGGTCTTCCAGAACTCTTTAAGTATTATCAAGCAGCTAGACTAGCTCAACTTTCAATGGTTTACTTTAGACACGAGATACCGGACGGGATCAATATAGAAAGACAGGCAGTACCCAGATACACGTTAGATTTTCTTTTATGGAGCCCCCGCAAATCTAGACCACCTATTATGTCCCCCACTCTCTCACAATCCCTGCTATTATGGGATGACATGAAACACTTACCTTCTCTGACATCAGAAACACATCCGTTGGCTCACATTTTTCATAATCCCCTCTTCAGACCAGGTATATCAAATCCTTCCAATGGTGGTTGGATAAGGGGATGTATCGTATCGGTCACTTTTTCACTCAATCAGGCCCAATCTCACTGAAATTCTGCAACGATAGGCTAGACCTACCCGATACGGAGAAATTTAGATTCTTTCAAATTTCCCATTTCCTATCCTCAATTTGGAAAAACAAACCTGCCCCCCCGGCCTTCTAAAACTATGAATGCTGGTGCGGTCAGGGTACAGAGCAAAAAGGGGGTATTTCCACAATCTACACCTCCTTATCAGAACCCACCTCCAAATTTTCATATATGGAAGCCTGGGAAAAAGACTTGCAGTAAACCTGGGACCTGGAGGAATGGCACAGAAGAGGAACAAGAGCTCATAAAGGTATAGTAAACATCTCACTAGTAGAAGCTAATTGGAAAGTTTTATCCAGATGGTATCTGGTACCGACAAGACTGGCTAAGATATTCCCCTCTTCCTCCCCTCTATGCTTTAGGGATTGCCAAGCCCAGGGAACCATGCTGCATATTTGGTGGGAATGCCCAAGAATTAGAGGTTTTTGGAACAAAATTTTTAATCTCATCCGTAGAGTCACAGGCCTTCCGATACCTAAAAACCCACAAATTGCTCTGCTGAATGCGCAAATCCCCAAAATTTCTAAATATTCCCATCGATTGATAACTTTCATGTTGCTTGGAGCGAAAATCACGATCGCTAAAGCTTGAAAGACACTGAAAATTTCCATCGTAGCCGCTAAAAGAAAAATCTCTTGGATCATGTCCCAGGAAAGAATAGTTAGCACCATACTGGACAACACCAAAGCATTTGAGGCAACTTGGGAACCTTGGGCTGGGCACTTAGGCATATCCCTTATACCAGGGATCACCACAGTATGATAGCTATACTTGTTCTGAGTGCTGGCGACACCCCCCCTCCCCTCTCTTCCTACTCTTTCTATTCTTTTCTTCCTTCTCTTATTAGTTGTTTTTAAGATAACGTCAGTTTTAATCGGTTATTAAGCAACCGAAGCTTAATTAACATTATCCATTTTGTTTTATGTGAGATCATACATGCTTGCTCCTCATAACATTGAGGCGTACAACCATAGGGGGGCGGTCTTGTTTCTCTGGAACATTACTGTAGTTCCAGAGAGGCAATACAAGTCCCATCCTTCATAGAGAACTCATTTCTTGTCTTAATAGGGTCAGACCTTGACACAGTGTGATCCCATACGGGGTGCCGGGTTGGTCCCAATTCCATAGTGCTCGATTATACTTAAGCTCTTGCAATTGTTTATTTTTTTTGTTCTATTTCATATTTTGTTGTCCTTTTCTCACTGGATGATCTCATTTGGTGTTTTTTATTATTACAGCATACTAAGATGGATATACATTGTACTGTAATATTTCTCAATAAACGACTTAAAATGAAAAAAAAAAAAAAAAAGAAAAAAAGAAAACCTGGCTGTGTTCCATCCAGTGTCCTGTGTTTTGGATTTTCATTAGCCTTGTTTGGCATGCTGTGCATTGAATTTTTTTATTCAGTATGGGCTGCAGGACTGGACCTTTGGGTTCATTCATTTAATAAATGATCATGATTCAAAAAAAAAAAAAAAAAGAAATGGGAAAGGCCGTCTGCTCATCTTATAAACTCAATAACATTTATAGTAAGTCAGACAGTAGGAGCCCTGTTAATAATGGCAAAAGAAAGTAAGCAGGTAAACAGGAACAACTGTCAATTGAAATATATAAAACATTAATAATAATAGTAGAGCCCCATGGGATGGGAAGGAACTCTACCCCAAACAGGAAACAGGAAAGACATAACACTTTCGTGGACCAGAGCAGTGAAACTTCGTTTCCTTTCCTCTTAATCTTGAAAAAGAAAAAGAAGAAATACAAAAGAAAAACGGAAATGCAAAAAGCAGTAAAGCGTGGATCCATAGAGAAATATACTGAAAAATTCAAGGAGGTTGCTTGGAGGTATCTGGACGTTGGCGTGTAGAAAGATGCTTCTTGGATTTACCCCTCACGGGAGTCCAGATGCGGCTGGGAGTGTTAGAAGGTGGGCGAACCTGGGCTAGAGAAGGAATCAAATCCTCTTCCGGCAGAGGACACAATCTTTCAGGAAAGCCTCACCCTCCTGCAGTTCATGCAAGGTATATTGGACTCCATTTTTGGATACAGCAAGGCGAAAGGGAAATCCCCAATGTTATGGTATCTTGTGGTGTTGTAGGTGTGAGGTGATTGGACGCAGGTTTCTGCATTTGGTAAGGGTGATGGGGGAGAGGTCGCTAAAAATATGCAGTTTTGCCCTCTTGTACATAATTTGAGATTTATTGCGTGTAGCCAAGGTTAGTGCCTCTTTGCTTTCAAAAAAATGAAACCTCATTATAACATCTCTAGGTCTGGCTCCAGACGGAGGTTTAGGGTCCAGAGACCGGTGTGCCCTATCTAGGCGCCAGTCTATATCCACTACTTTGGGGGCCAAAGTGTTGAAAAGGCCCAGGAGGTAGGTGCGCAGGTCAGGGTCCCCCACTGTTTCCGGGATACCCCTGAAGCGCAAGTTCTGTCATCGTCCTCCTGCTGTATTTGTAGTTGGGAAATTGAAAAACGTAGGTTATGGTTTTCCTCCTCAATAGCCTGTACATAGTTAATCATCTCATCAAATTTATTTTCAAGGTTGTCTGTATGCTCTCAAATTTGGTTTATTTCTCCTCTCAGTTCTGCGGCTAATTTCCTCACCTCCGCCGAGACATTGCTTGTGATTCGTTGGAGTAAGAGCTGCAACTTAGGATCCAACTTAGCATCCAGGATGTTGGGGGTGAGGATCTTATGTGGAGAGGGTGGTTCAGAGTCTGGACCCTGGGTGGCAGCAAGTGGAGAGGTTATAACATTCTCCGTTCCCAGGGCTGGATCCATTGTGGCAAAAGGGTCTGCGAGGTGATTTGAGGTCGCAGATTGCGACCTAGTAACAAAGCGTTCCATATTTAGTCCCTGAAAAGGCCTGAACAAAGGCTTATAATATCGCTGTTGCTGGCCAACTTTGCCCATGGGATGCCCAAGAAATGTAATGAACGATCAGGCTTACCCCCAAAGCTGTATATGGCTAGAGTAGCATCTCGGAGGTCTCGGAGAGCAGACGGGACCTTGAGCTCATTTAAATGGTAATCTCCATAGTAGCCGCTATTCCTTTGCTAAGCACACCAGTAAGTAGTAAGGATGACCCCTATAGCAGTAGTGTAAGAGGGGTTAATAGTTCCAAAGCTGCACTAAAACCTGATGTGGAGAAAGCTACGCGTCAGGTAGAGTGAGGTAGGGTGTACTGGGAGCAGCAAGATGGCCACCGACTTCCGAGGGTAGGCCAAAGCCGCTGACTTTCCTGAGACTGGCGGCCGGCCTAGTGAATTCCGCTCCGTGTAGGCCCCGAGTTTCTCCGACCGGATCAGGGAGCGGAACCCCACCGATATACAGTCACCTCCGGGGTATCAATTAAGTGACCAGCAGGCCCACTACTCACCGCTTCCAGGAGATGTGAGAGGCCGGATCAACAGGCCGACAAGATGGCGTCAGGCCATGGGAGATCGGAGCCCAGAACAGGGATCCACAGGCACCAATTCTTCACCGGGCGGCCATCCTATACCCTCTGACGGTACAGCAGCAGATGTGCCAGATAAAGTTCTTGGCTCCCGGACCACGGGAACGGAGAGCGGAGGGCTCCGAACGATCGGCCGGCCTCAAGATGGTGGAAGACCTATATGGTACGGGCCTAGTTGCAGGCCTAAAAAACTGGTGGAGCTGGCCAGGCTCCGCAGATAGTCGGCTGGAACAGTAGCTGGGGAAGCCTGGAGGCTTTTCCTGGTGGAGTGGAGTTTCCCCAGATGAGTTTGGGCAAGGATGGCTGTGGATTTCCAGCTGTCTGTGTGGAGCTCAGCACCCACAGGTCCTCCCTGCTTTTCGTGCCTGGAATTTTGCCTCACAAAGAACTACTTTTGGTATGACAGGCAGTTCTATCTTCAAATCATGGGCTTAGCTATGGGGGCCAAGTTTGTCCCAAGTGTGGCAAATTTATTCATGGCACTGTGGGAGGAGAAGTCTATATTTCATGATCACGCTGGGCAACTCGTCTGCTACAAACGCTATATCGATGATCTGATCATGGTCTAGGAAGGGGATCAACAAAGCCTTGAAGCATTTCTGCTTAGGCTGAATAATAACACCAAAAAAAATACTTTTATCATGGAATATTGATACTGAGCATCTGGTGTTACTAGACCTTGAAATTTTCAAGGAGGGTGACCACTTCAAAACACAAAATTTTTTAAAGCCAACGGACAGAAATGGGTACATCCCATTAGAAGATAGCTGTCATCACAGCACTTGGCTTTGCAATATCCCTAGGGGCCAATTTATTCGTGTTAGGCAAAACTGTGCTCTGGACTCTGATTACCAAGTTCACTCACAGGTCCTTGCTGTTTTTTCAGAAGGGCTATCAAAGAGAAAAAAATTATTGTGGATTGGGAAGAGATAGGGCAAGTTGACAGACATATATTAGTTGCTGATTGTTCTAAGGGAACAAATAAGGATGTTAATAATCAGGAGTATAAAATCATCTTTAACTACAATGTACAGTATAAATAATTTTATTGGATTGTTCTGAAACATTAAGAAGTCCTCAGGAAAGATAGGCTACTAGTGCGGTTCTCCCTAGTCAGCCCCGTTTCATTAATAGAAGGGCACCGACCTTACGAAATGCTATCGTGACGGTGATAGATCCTCCAATTATAAGAGAAAACTGATTTTTTTCATTTCTGCCTGGTTTTTACGCTTGTGGGAGATGCCCAGCCTGCAAACAATGTAAATGCAATATCAAAAAACAGAAGGATTTTGTCTCTACCTCCAATAATTGGAGGTATCAGATTAAAAATCTGATCACATGCAGCACACAGGGAGTTGTCTATATGCTGGAGTGCAACTGTGGGCTCCAGTATATTGGCAGGACATCTAGGCCCCTAAGTGTGCGCATTGGGGAGCATGTGAACAATGTTAAAAAAGGACTAAGATCTCATAGCATTTCAAAGCATTTCAGAATGCATCATAATAGGCATTCCCCAGGACCCCAGGGTTCTCAAATTTTGGGGTATTGAACACGTCACAAAACACTGGCGGGGGGTAACTACATTTGTCGCCTTAGCCAGAGAGAATCCTTGCAAAGGTTCTTTCTCCTGAAGGGTTAAATATTGATTTTGATTTTAAATTGTTTCATTTCTGACAGATCATTTTTTTCCCTTTTGTGATTGATATTCTGTACTATTAACGGAGGTTTTTGGAGACTCAGGAAGACAGCGGGTTTTGTTGGTTTTTATTTATCTGAATATACCATTTTATTTATATATATTACTTATCTGTTTAGTGAGTCATTTTTTTAGCCACTAGGGGTCATAGTTTGACCTTCTGGTTGACTTGTGTTTTATAAAGTTTTTTACCATGCTGTGGGAGTGATGTAGCCACGCCTCCCGATTACATCAGGGTAACCATGACATGATTTTAAGAGGACGGGTGATGCGCGTAGGCTCCGCCCCACTGATGAAGTCCTTTGAACGTAACGCATACGGGGGAGGAGCCACGCGCTGACGTCACCCGCTGCCGTTCTGTATCTCTGGCACCTCCAGCTTTGCTGTGGAAATGTGTGTTTTGCAACAGTCCTTTCTACCAGCCCACAGTGTGCACTTAGATTATTTTTGTTATCACGTATGTTTACCCTGGGGGAATCATTTGGAGTTCCTGCCTGTCTCTGGAGGATTTTTTCCCTAATGGGACCTGCTTTACTGACCATCTGTTAGTTCAGTGATCTGTCATTTGAGGTGAGTAAAGCGAGTGTGTTGGAGGTGGAGAGTCTGTTACCATCTGTCACTTGAAGTATGCCCTTACACATGGAATCTTCCCTGGTGAATGCTGGGACTTGTAGTCCTCCTCTCTGTCTGCTGGATTACATTGGACTTTTCCATTTTATTTTATTCAATTTAATCTATTCATGTGCTGCACCTTTTTGTATAACTTTCTATCTGGATTATGTGATGATCTTTTGTGCTAGCTGCATTTATTCATTCTTTAGGGGTTGGGGTTTTGTTTGAGCTGATTCATTTATTGGATTTACCATTTCTACAGTATGTAATTACATGAGATCATATACTGTATATTTTTACAACATAATTCACATCAAATTTATTAGCAAAGTTTTTGTGAAACAAACTTTTTTCTATTTCTGTTGATGCAGGCGAGACTTGTAAACTTATTCTACTTAACAAAAGTTACTAGAGGCAATCAAACACTCACAGGAAAATGACACGAGTCTGACATTTACTTTTGTTATGTATAAAATCATTTTACAGACAAATGACTCAAAGTTTTTAAAAGCAATGAATGTTTTTTTGAAACAAGAAAAAAAAAACAGCTTTCAGACTTAAAACTGTACTTTAAATATGCTTAAAATAGCTGCCATTCTTAAAGCCCCACTCCAGGCAAAAACTAGCTTTTTACCACCCCTACCCATGCTCTAACCCATTCTATTAGGCTTTTTTTTCACTTATTTTGTAAAGGTAAAGGGCTTTGCTCACCTTGGTACCACCATCGAGGTCCCTCATTGTAACCAATTCTGGGTGTGCTAATCAAGCTATGCGATGGTGCCAAGATGGTGCCAAGTTGTTAAGGAATGGGCCACAAAATTTATACCAGATCCTTATCCAAGTATGCAGCTCGGCAGGTCAGGAAAGGGAGGAGACCCCCCTCCTGAACCATAGCAGGCCACATGCCCTCATCATGGGGGGTTACTTTGGGATGGGGGGAGACATGTTGTGGGGACAAGGGCCTTTTCCCAAAAACCCTGGCTGGTGGTTGTAAGGGGTATGCGGGCAGGGGGCTTATTGGAATCTGAAAGCCCCCTTTAACAAGGGGGCCTCAGATCTCAGCCCCCCCTTTTGATTAAATATAGGGTACATAATACCCCTACTTATTCACCAACAAAAAAATGTGTACTGTAAAAAAAAGACATTAGACAATTTTTGATAAGTCCTTTATTTAACTGCATGCTGATCAGCCGCCGCAGTTGTACTGCGGCAACATGACTCAGCTGCGTGAATTGCCGTCATGTTATGTCGGTAACATAGACGGCCACTAGGGCACTCGCATCGACTCCACGGGTGAGCAGGGGGCACGCGCGTGGCTCCGGCGGCGCGCATGCACCCCCTGCTCGCCCATGGAGCTGATGCAAGTGCCCGGCGGTCGCGATCACCGTCGGGCTCCCGCGATCACTGCCGGGCTCCTGCGATCACTCGGGGCACACCGAGAACCGGGATCTGTGTGTGTAAACACACAGTTTCCGGTTCTCTGAGGGGAGAACAGACAGATCGTTTGTTCATACAGAATATGAACAGCGATCTGTCATCTCCCCTGCACAGTCCCATCTCCCCTTCAGTTAGAACACACACGAGGACACACTTAACCCCTTCACTGCCCCCTAGTGGTTAACCCCTTCACTGCCAGTGACATTTTTACAGTAATCAATGCAATTTTAAAGCACTGATCGATGTAAAAATGCCAATGGTCCCAAAAATTGTCCGACGTGTCCACCATAATGTCGCAGTCCCAATAAAAATTGCAGATTGCCGCCATTACTAGTAAAAAAAAAAATAATAATAAAAAAGCCATAAAGCTATCCCCTATTTTGTAGACGATATAACTTTTGTGCAAACCAATCAATATACGCTTATTGCGATTATTTTACCAAAAATATTTAGAAGAATACATATCGGCCTAAACTGAGGGAAAAAAATGTTTTTTTATATATTTTTGGGGGATATTTAGTATAGCAAAAAGTAAAAAATATTGCGTTTTTTTTTAAATTGTCACTCTTTTTTTGTTTATAGCGCAAGAAATAAAAACCGCAGAGGTGATCAAATACCACCAAAAGAAAGCTCTATTTGTGGGAAAAAAATTACGTCAATTTTGTTTGGGTGCAATGTTGCACAACCACGCAATTGTAAGTTAAAAATGACACAGTGCCGAATTGCAAAAAGTGCTCTGGTCAGGAAGGGGGTAAAATCTTCTGGGGCTGAAGTGGTTAAAGTGCATGTAAATCCAATTCATGAAATTTGATCTAGGCACATATACTGTATCTGTAGAGTTTACTTGTGTCTCTCCAAAGCTCTGAGTCCCATGGCTTTCTGCTGTTTCGTTCCTTTGTTATCAGAATGATAACTTCTGACAACTTCTCCGAAATGGGAGATAAAAGCAGCCTGAAATGTGTGTCGGGAGTGGGTGCTATAAATCGACTAGCAGAGAGCTTGCCTTGTCACAGCACAGCTCTGAAAGTATCTTTGTTCTTCTGCCTATGTGTAGTGGGGGGCTTTCCTCCAATCAGCTGTCACACAGAGTAAGCCAAGACTACACTCCCACTGCTGAATGAGGAAGTGAAAATTCTAACACGATGTAAGAATTCTGAAGAATATAACAAGCTGAAGACAACAGATATGCATGTAAAACATATGTAGGGAGATTTGTTTCATCCCTGTGTATCATCTGAGGCTGTTTACTTTACTGTTTACATCCACTGTAAAAAAATTAAAAATATAAATTATTAATTCATGTAATTTATTTGAAAAATAAACCCAGTGACGTCACCGGGCAGCATCACCCCTTAGTTATTTAAGAATGGTCAGGCGGCAGAGCTGGCAAATGATGGGAGCAGATTTTTTTTCTTTTTTCGGGACAGTGGTGGTGGTGGGCATCATGCTTGAAAATAGCTCTACACTAGGCGACATTTTAATACATTTTATTTTTTAAATAAAGGACTTGTCAAAAACTGTCCAATGTCTTTTTTTACACTACACCTCTTATTCATTTACATAGGGGAACAGGAACTGGGGGCCCGCTTGTTAAAGGGGGCTTCCAGAGTCCGATAAGCCCCCCACCCGCAGACCCCTACAACCACCAGCCAGGGTTTTGGGGAAGAGGCTCTTGTCCCATCAACATGTTGAGGGCATGTGGCCTGGTATGGTTCAGGAAGGGGGCATTCACTGGTCCCCTCCCTTCCTTGACCTGCCAGACTGCATGCTTGGATAAGTGTCTGGTGTGGATTTTGGGGGGACCCCAGACCATTTTTTAAAAGCATTTTGGTGTGGGGGTTCCCTTTAAAATCCATAACAGACCCAAAGGAGGGGGGAAACCATTTTTATTCTTTATTTTTATTGCTGACATTTGTTTACATACAGCTGTTGGCAGGGAATTCTGCTGACAGCTGATGACTTATTGGTTGTTAAGGATGTGGGGGCTGACCATTCCTTAACAACCATGACCGTTACTGGTTGTTAAGGAGGCCAGCAGCCGTCCCCTGCTTGACAACCAGCTAGTGAGAGCTTGTGGTAAGGACGCCGGCTTCCACCGGTGGTAAATTACAGCAGGCTTTCACTACTAAAATACCGCATGACGGGGCGTGGTGACCGTGCTTGAAGATAACCACATCTCTCTAGAGCTCCACTCCACTGCCGGGGGAAACCATCGCACATCAGGCTCCTCCACCCGCACAGCTGCCATCCACCTTCACCCAGAGCTCCCACTATCCCTCTGGCATGACACGCCGCAGAAAAAATCAGCTGCTGCTGAGTAAGATAGCATGCTTCTTCACAGCACAGAGCCGCGGGCTACAACAAAATGGTGGTGGCGCCTGTGATCACAGCAAGGGAGCCAGCATTCAAACAACACAAGCTCCAAAGGATACACATCCTCCGGCCCTGATAGTGAGAGGTCATCTGGGATCTCTACCCCAACCACACGTAGCCCAGCTAAGTCCAAAGCCTGCAAAGACTCTCTTAACAGGGGCAACATGGCTCAGAACATGGAGGTTAGTGCAGCCCAGGCTTCAGGATCTGCAACCCACCCTGATCCCATAGCTTACCTTTCCTACCCTGGGCCAGTCGGTTTCAGACACTGTCCTGAAGGACATGTTATTATCCATACACTCATCCCTCCACTCTGATATGCTCTCCTGTGTACACCAATTCAAAGCTAAAATACAAGATTTGTGAGAGTGGGTGGACGAGGTTGAAACAGCCATGTGTGATACGATAACGTCATTCAATATTATGGTAGATGCCCAAATGGCCCAATCTGAGGAAATTGCCTGGCTTAAGAATAAAATGGCTGACCTAGAGGAGAGGTACAGAAGGAACAACCTCAAACTCTGGGGAATCCCAGAGTCAGTGTTGCCAGACCAATTGCTGCAATTAGCTCAAACCCTCTTTTCCTCCCTAGTGCCTTCCTTGTCAACCACAGATCTCCTCATTGATAGAATCCACAGGTTGCCTAAGCCTTCCTTTCTCCCACCAGAGGTCCCGAAGGATGTCCTACTCAGAATACACTTCTTTCATGTAAAAGAGAAGATTCTGTCTGCTTCCTGACAGACGGGAAGCCTTCTGGCACCCTACTCTTCTGTGCAGTTGCTCCCGGACCTGTCGCAACATGCCCTCCAATGCCGCAAAAACCTAGCAACAGTGTCACGGTGCTGACAGCAGGAGAAGGTCTTTGGGACCCAGCATCTGTCAGGACACCAACAACAGGAGAAGGGCTCTAGGACCCAGCTTCCCCAGCAGCACATCACATGGGCCTTTATAAGAAAGTGTACCAGTGCTTGAAGTTGCTGACTGATCTCAGCTTGTTACCTGTGTTCCTGTGATTCCTTGCTCCTGTGTTCCCTAGTTTCTGACCTGGCTTGTTCCCAACCTGTCTGCCTATCTCCAATTCCTGACCCCAGCTAGTCTCACGGACATCCTCTGCCTGCTTCTCATATTTGACCCGGCTTCCACCTGACTTCGTCTGCTCTGCTTTAAACCTGGTTCTGATCTTGGCTTGTGTTAACTACTCTATTATCTCAGTGACTTTACAGACCTGTCTCACCTTACAGGTGCCACCTGCCTGCAGACTCTGTTCATTACAACAGCAGCATTCCTGAGCTTTCTGCAAGCAACTTCACAGACAACCTGTGCTACTTTGTGCCCTACTCCTCCTTTCTCACCTTCAGGGGAGTCTGGAACTTAGCTGCAAAGGAAGCCCTCTCTCCATTGGCCTCCAGCACCTGGTACATGATAGTATCAGTCAGCCATTATGTCTGAGGCTGAGAGAGGTGCCTTTGCCCTGGAAGCTCTGTGTCAATAGATGACAGCCCTAACACAAGACGTCAAAAACCTGCAAGATGGATACGTCCAGCTCGAGGAACGTCTCCATACCTTCACTACTTTAATGGCTCCCGCCGAACCCGACCCGGCCACAAGCTCCGCCTCTGCAACAGCACCCTCCAGTTCAGCTGCTGCTGCTCCACCTGTTATGTTATTGCCTCTCCCAGAACCCAGAGTCCCCATTCCAGAACCCTTCTCCAGGGACAGAAGGTTCAGGGCCTTCAAAAATGCCTGCGAACTTTACTTCGCCCTGCAACCTAGGACTTTCGCACTTGAGACCGTCCGAGTGGGGTTCATCGTCTCCCACCTATCTGATGAACCACAATCCTGGGCTCATAACCTGCTTGAAAAGAGGGATGACGTGGTAAACTCAGTCACCACATTCTTTGAAACCATGGCGGTGTTATATGACGACCTGCAGAAAACCATAGGTGGGCAGCTGATACAGGTTAAAATGATGCAGCCCTAGGATTGGAATTCCACCTAGGCCTGTCCGCCTAGGATGAGCTAGCCAGGTCTGAGGCTCCTGCTACACTTGAGGCTCTCATTCAAGTTTCTATGCAGATGGACAGGCACCTGCGGGAGCAGCACTCTGAGCTATCCCAGAACTTTAAGCCAACTTGGGTATTACCCAAAGTCCCGGCCCCAGCAGTCCCTGGCTCCATTCCTCCAACCTCCAAAACATCTGATGTAGAGACTATGCAGATAGGTCTACTCTGATCCTCTTTGAGCCCGGAAGAAAGGGAACGTAGGTGCCTAATCAACCTATGCATCTATTGTGGAGCTGCAGGCCACTTCCTATGTAACTGTTTTTTTTTACATAATTTTCCAGATCTCTTTGCAGGTGGCTGGAAAGAAGGACAAATTACGGGAAATCGTTGACTCAGGAACATGCAGCTGCTTCTTAGATTTTAAGATAAAGACTTACATATTCCTCTCCTTTCCAAGAAAAAAAGACTGGACATACACCTCACTGATGGCACTCCACCTAGCTCAGGGCCTGTTACGCAAGAGACAGTCCCCATTCTTGCATCCTCAGACACTGGTCATCAGGAATTTCTCCGCTTTGATATTATCAGATCTCCCATTTTCCCAGTCATCCTGCGGATACCTTGGCTGCAGGCCCACAAGCCATCAATCAACTGGTCCAAAGGGGAGGTCACCTTTTCCTCTAGCTACTGTCTCCAACACTGTGGCATTCCCATACAAGTCGACCCACCTGCGTGCCTAACCATTCAACCTTCTGACAGATACCAGTCAGCTCATTCCCTCAGCTTACCATGACTTCCTTGATGTCTTAGACAAGAAGAAAGCCGATACCCTGCCTCTGCACCGGCCCTACAACTGCCCCATTGAGTTGCTTCCTGGAGCAGAGATTCCTTTTGGGCACATCTTCCCATTATCCAAGGTTGAGTTGGAAGCTCTCAGGCAATATATTGATGAGAACCTGGCCAAGGGTTTCATTTGTCCTTCCTCCTCGTCTGCAGGAACAGGCATTTTCTTTGTTGAGAAGAAGGACCACTCCCTCCGGCCATGTATTGACTACAGGGAGCTCAACAAGATCACTGTCAAGAACAGGTACCCTCTTCTCCTCATTCCAGAGTTGTTCCAGAGGTTCCGAGCAGCCAGAGTGTTCACTAAGCTGGACTTGAGAGGGGCCTACAACCTGGTCCACATTAGAGAGGGGGATGAATGGAAGACGAATTTCTGAACCCGCTTTGGTCAATTTGAGTACCTCGTGATACCCTTTGGGCTATGTAACGCCCCTGCAATGTTTAAACACCTAGTGAAGGATATCTTCAGAGAGTACCTTGATCTGTTTCTGATCCTTTACCTGGATGTCATTTTGATCTTCTCAGCCTCACTAAAACTCCACCGGGACCATGTCAAAAAAGTACTAAACACCCTGCAAAGTCATAACTTGTATGCTAAATCAGAAAAGTGTGAATTCGAGAAGCAGTCCAACCAGTACTTAGGGCTCATAATCTCCACTGAAGGGATTTCAATTGACCCCCAAAAGGTCTCAGCAATCCTCGAATGGCCCGCACCCTCTAATAGAAAGGGAGTCCAAAGATTTGTTAGTTTTGCCAACTTCTACCGGAGGTTTATCAAAGGCTTCTCGACCATTATCTCCCCAATAACTCAGCTTACTCGCCTTCATACCTGTTTCCTCTGGAACCAGGAAGCCCAGGCAGCCTTTGAACGTCTGAAGATCTTGTTTACCTCCGCTCCAGTATTGCAACACCCGGACCCGGTACCGATACCGGTCCGGTATTCTCACACGCTTTCGGTTGATGTAGAGTGGCGCACCATAAAACCATAGGGTTTTATTGTGATTAATAAACTGTTGAAACTATATCACACTATCAAGTCCTTTTTTCTACTAATAATCTGAGGTATTGCGCTGATGGGTCCAGGATTCCGGTAATACTGCAGAGCCCAGAGGTGGTTCACAGGCGTGTATTGACTAAGCTTAAGTGCAAAGTCACAACCTCTGAGGTGAGCATTTATTACCTAGGGGGGGAGCACCTGAGTGAGAATACTGCGTCTTGCTTTGCATCACCCACACATTAGTTTCCGAATCGCATGGACTTTAAAGAAGTTTTGAACTGACAGAACTGGATGTCACATATATACACAGGAGCACTTTATATTTTTTTATTTTAGCCAATTAGGGGATCAACTTTTTATATATGATCCTATGAACAATATTATAACTGGTATAATTATTAACCACATGGATGCATGCTAGCACTTTATATAAATATCTCTGTTTATTCTAGTTTTTGTATGTTTATTTATTTATTCATCATAAGGAATTTTTATATATATTTTTTACCTATTTTTTGCACCATTGTCACTTTTTAATTTCAAAAAGTTTTTATTTTGTAATCAAACATGTACAAACATGTGTAACAGCAGGTTGACAGTGTATAAAATTCAATAACCAATACAAATAGTTAGTCTTCGAGATATAGCTAAACCTAGCTGTAATACAAAAGAAGGAAGACTGAGTTGGTCGGGACAGTGTCCCGTCTATGCATAGAGTTGTTAAAGGAACCTAGAACAGTTACAACTTGCAAACTGAAAGGTGGGTTGTGTAACTGAAGTAAATGCCCTTATGGCAGTACAATGGTAGAGACAGGAAGGGCCAAGGGATCCCTTTTATACACCCAGCACCCCCAAGGGGATCAGACTGTGCTGGGTGGGGGTCTCGACCCCAGAACCCCCTCCCCCCACCTTGTGACCTAGGGTCGGCATAAAATGGTTCTAGAGTTCCTACATGCATCTGGAACTCCGGGCTGGTGATTTGTATGTGTTCCACTGTCATCCCTTTTAAACAAGGATAAAAGAGGAAAGAGAATAGGGTAGAGTTGAGAGAGTAAGAGATAAAGGAGAGGAAAGGAGAGAAGGAGATGCTGCTTGGTGTTGTCTATTGTTAATAATTTTGAGATTGGGATTTTAAAGTCTCAGTCTGGCCTACTGACAGGGAGGAGGGAGATACCCATGTGCTGAGCCCACGGTTCCCATGTGGCTTCAAATTTAGTGCAGGTGTCTGACAGTATACTAGATCATTTTTCTTGATTCATAATCCATGAGATCTTCCTCTAGGCGGCTTTAATGGAGATGTTTGGTTGTTTTTAGGCTTTAGCTAGTTTAGCGCCCACTAGTATGAAGTGGATTAGCTTCCTAGTATGTGCAGGGGTTTTTTGAATCTGTTAGTTGAGAAAGGCTATTGGCGACCGACCAACTTGTCTATAATGTTAAAGATTTTTCTGCAGAAGGGGCGTATCCTGGGGCACTCCCACTAGATGTGGGCCATTGTACCTGTAAGTTGACATTCTCTGAAACACAGAGGATCTGCAGAGGCATACGTGGATGCTAATTTGAGGGGGGTATAATACCACCTCGAAATTACTTTTATACTGGCCTCTGTGAGTGATGTGTTCAAGATACCCTTAAAGGATTTAAAGCAGGCAGATTGCCGGGCCTCCAGATCCCAACTGAATTGTAGCTCCTCTTCCCACCTCATCATGAAAGGAGATTTAGAGTCTGGGAGTACCAGTGATTAGGGATGAGCTTCGAGTTTGAGTCAAACTCATGTTCGACTTGAACATCGGCTGTTCGCCAGTTCGCTGAACAGCGAACAATTTGGGGAGTTTGCGGCAAATTCGAAAGCCGCGGAACACCCTTTAAAAGTCTATGCGAGAAATCAAAAGTGCTAATTTTAAAGGCTTATATGCATGGTATTGTCATAAAAAGTGTTTGGGGACCTGGATCCTGCCCCAGAGGACATGGATCAATGCAAAAAAAGTTTTAAAAACGGCTGTTTTTTCGGGAGCAGTGAGCATGTTTCCCGTGTTTAGAACAGGCTGACAGCAAAATGACATTTCGAAGGAAAAAAGCCATTTAAAACTACTCGCGGCTATTAATGAATTGCCGGTCCAACAATACACATAAAAGTTCATTGATAAAAATGGCATGGGAATTCCCCACAGGGGAATCCTGAACCAAAATTTAAAAAAAAAATGACGTGGGGGGTCCCCCTGAATTCCATACCAGGCCCTTCAGGTCTGGTATGGATATTAAGGGGAACCTCTGCCAAATTTTTTTTTTAAAATGGCGTGAGGTCCCCCTCAAAATCTATACCAGACCCTTCAGGTCTGTTATGGATTTTAAGGGAACCCTGCACCAAAATTTAAAAAAAAATGGTGTGGGGCCCCCCAAAAATCTATACCAGACCCTTATGCGAGCACGCTACCTGGCAGGCCTCAGGAAAAGAGGGGGGACGAGAGAGCGCCCCTCCTCCTGAACTGTACCAGGCCACATGCCCTCAACATTGGGAGAGTGCTTTGGGGTAGCCCCTCAAAACACCTTGTCCCCATGTTGATGGGGACAAGGGCCTCATCCCCACAACCCTTGCCTGGTGGTTGTGGGGTCTGCGGGTGGGGGCTTATCGGAATATGGAAGCCCCCTTTAACAAGGGGACCCCCAGATCCCGGCCCTCCCCCCCTGTGTGAAATGGTAAGGGGGTACAAAAGTACCCATACCATTTCTCAAAAAAACTGTCAAAAATGTTAAAAATGACAAGAGACAGTTTTTGCCATTTCCTTTATTTAAATGCTTCTTCTTTCTTCTATCTTCTATCTTCTTTCTTCTATCTTCTGTCTTCCTTCGGTTTCTTCCTCCATCTTCTTCTTCTTCTGGTTCTTCTGGTTCTTCCTCTGGTGTTCTCGTCCGGCATCTTCCTCAGCGGCGTCTTCTTTCCTTCTTCTCCTCGGGCCGCTCCGCATACACGATGGCATGATGGGAGGCTCCCACTGTGTGACGCTTCTCCTCTTCTGACGGTTCTTAAATAATGGGGGGCAGGGCCACCCGGTGACCCCGCCCCCTCTGACGCACGGGGACTTGACGGGGACTTCCCTGTGGCATTCCCCGTGACGTCAGAAGGGAAAACTGTCTCTTGTCATTTTTGTCATCAAAATGGGGACAAGGTGTTTTGGGGGGCTACCCCAAAGCACCCTCCCAATGTTGAGGGCATGTGGCCTGGTACGGTTCAGGAGGGGGGTGCTCTCTCATCCTGAAGGGTCTGGTATAGATTTTGAGGGGGACCCCACGCCATTTTTAAAAAAAATTTTGGCAGGGGTTCCCCTTAATATCCATACCAGACCTGAAGGGCCGAGTATAGAATTTAGGGGGACCCCCACGTCATTTTTTTTTTAAATTTTGGTTTGGGGTTCCCCTGTGGGGAATTCCCATGCCGTTTTTATCAATGAACTTTTGTGTGTATTGTCAGACTGGTAATTCATTAATAGCCGCAGGTAGTTTTAAATGACTTTTCCTGACAGACTCCATGGCAGCCTACGTGTGGGTTAACCCCGCCTCCTCTCCAATGCTATAGGACCCCATTCCCATAAATGAGTACTCACCACTAGCTACTGCGTTCCTTTTTTGTCCTCCTCTATGGACCTACACATGCTGTTCGCATCAGGATTGAATGGATCCAGGATTGGCATACCTGTGCGGTGCAGCTCAAAAAGCCCAGCCATGGGCGGGCGAGTAGCTTAAAGAGGCTTGAATGTTTCCCCTTGGTGGATGGGTGGTCGCCTCTGTATGCCCGGCGGACAGTTCTCATCAACGGCTGGCAAGGTCTGTGGCTGTATTTCATACTCCATGGCAGTGTTTTTATGTGTAGTCTGTGTTTCCCTGGTGGTCCAGTGTGTCCTGTCCCCCTCATGGCGGCTGGTTCGCGTGGGTTCCAGCCCGCCACGGCACTTCCGGGTTGCGGCAGTCTCCGCCGCTGGCACCTGCGCTGTAGCCACCTTGAGAGCGAGGCTTGGCTCGCGCATGCGCAGTACGGCGGTTCGTTCGTCGGCCGCGCAGGCGCCGTACGGTGGTCTCCCAGTGAGCGTGCGCAGTAGGAGATAATGACGTCATGAGCGGGGAATTTAAATTCCGCCCTCCTGTCCTGCTGTGTTGGGATCTCCCTTGGTAGGGAAAGGAGGAGCGGATCCCTTCTGGTCTCCAGGTGAGTGGCTGAAACCTCTGCTTGTCTTAAAAAGAAAGAAAAAAAAAAAGGAGTATATATTTATATATGAATAGACTAATGATTGATTTTTTTGTGGAAATAATATTCTTAAAAAAAAAAATATATATATATATAAATAATAAATTTTTGTAGAAAATAATGGAAAGTATTCTTTCATAAATATCATTATATATATATATATATATATATATATATATATATATATATATATATATATATATATATATATGCGGCAGGAAGTAAAAAGCAGAGTTTTTTCCTAAAAACCTTCTCATGTTTGGTGCCTAGGTTTTCTTAGACCATTATCCCTGCAGACTATTTAAAGTGACATTCGCGTCCTAGGTTATGGACAATTCACCGCCTTTTAGTGGCCAGCCCTCACGCACAAGGTATGTGCTCGTGAGGGGTGGGGATGAGATTTATGCACAAATGTAGTCGTGCTGATACCATGTTCTGCTTTCTTCTCTCCCCTTCCCCTATTCTTTTTTTTCCAGCCCTTCTAGGTCGGACCCACTAAACGTGGTCCAGAATGCCAATGACCTTGCCAAGCCACAATATAACTCATCTTCATCCAGACGAGACTCCCAGTCCGGATCCCACCAGGGGAGACGCTCTCGTTCCTCCTCAAGACACCGCTCCCACCGCCATGACAGCCGCTCAGACCACAGAGCCTGCTGGGGATGTAGGACACGAGTCCCGGAGGGCAAGTCCTTATGTGACCGTTGTTTTGCCCGTGCGGTTGGGGAAAAAGAGACGGAAAACCAGCGTTTAGAGTCTCTTGTGAAACGAGTGGTGCAGCAATCCCTAATGGAGAGGGTGGCACCTCGTACATTGAGTCAGTCTACCACCGTGTCTGGCCCGCCGGCTGAAGAGGCCCGTGATGATCCGGGTACTTCTCAGCCCTATGTTGCCTCTCCTGACTCCTCAGAGGACGAGTCTATTAATGAGGAAGTCATTGGAGGGTTCGACTTCGCGATGGTTTCCCCTTTAATCAAAGCAATCAAGGAAGCCTTGAAGTGGGAAGACCCTTCCACTCCCCCAGCCAAGCAGAAAAAATTCTTCAAGCACCTGGGGAAAGAACGTGCAAACTTTCCGCTCCTTCCGGAGCTAAAGGAAATCATTGAGGAAGAATGGAGTAAAACAGAGAAAAAGTCTTCCATGTCTAATAAAACCTCCAGATTGTACCCCTTCAAGTCGGAAGAAGTAAAGAGTTTGGAGAATACTCCCCTTGTGGACGCAGCTCTTATGCGTCTGGCCAAACATGTGACTCTTCCTCTAGAAGACGCAGTATCTTTCAAAGATGGGCTCGAGAGGAAGATAGATCTAGATCTAAAAAGAATCTATGGGCTCGCTGGTATGGCCTGTAAACCAGCCCTGGCACTAGCGGCCATGTCCAAGGCCATGGAGGCCTGGACGGAGAACGTGGAGTCCTTCCTTAAGGGCGTATCAGAAGAGCTGGCCGGAAGTTCAGCAGCCGCAGAGCTGAAGCTTGCAGCGGTCTTCCTGGGGGAGGCGTCCATTGACTTGATCCGCCTTCTGGCTCGTATTATGCTGTCCTCAGTTACGGCCAAGAGAGCCCTCTGGTTGCGTCCCTGGCTTGCTGACCCAGGTTCTAAGCAAGCATGGTGTAAAATTCCGTTTGAGGGGTCCTCACTGTTTGGCAATAAGCTTGACGATGCCATTTCGCGAGCCACAGGTGGTAAATCGGGTTTTCTCCCCCAGGACAGGCGCATGCTGGGTCGAAAGAAGCCCCAGTTCAGAAGACGAAGCCCAGAGCGCTCCAGGGAAGCACGCTCCTACAAGCCTGGCCGGGACTTTAGGAAGAATTGGAGCAGAGGGCAGACATCCTTCCGCAAACCTGTTAAAAATCAAACGTCCAGTGCTCGTGATCAGGCTAAATCTGTTTGAGATTACGCCCGCCCAGGCGGGCCGGGTGGGGGCTCGTCTGCTCCTCTTCCGGCACGTCTGGGTGGCCTCGATCTCAGACTTCTGGGTCATAAGGACGGTCTCGTCAGACCACAGATGGGCCTTTTCCAGTACTCCTCACCCAAGGTTCGTCTCCACTCTTCTCCCTCGGGCAGAGGATCAGAAACAAATTTTGCTGTCCTATGTGGACCTCCTGAAAACTCAAGGAGCAGTGGTACATGTCCCACAGGACGAATGGTTCCAGGGGATATACTCCCCTCTCTTCTTAGTGCAGAAAAAGGGGGGCTCTTGGCGCCCAGTCAAGACCTCACATATCTCAACAAATTCATAGAGAACGGAAGGTTCAAAATGGAAACCTTGATGACCATTCAGAAAGCTATACAGCCAGGCGACTGGATGTTATCGATCGACCTGAAGGATGCGTACTTCCACGTCCCAGTGGAGAAAGATTTACACAAATACCTCCGTTTCCAAATAGGGTTGAATCATCTACAATTTATCTGCCTCCCCTTCGGCCTGACGACATCCCCCCGAAGGTCCTTCTGGCTACGGTGGCACTCATAAGATCAAGAGGGGTACGTCTTTACCACTACCTCGACGACCTGCTGGTGCTATCTCAGAACAGGGAGCAGTTGCTGGTCCATCGGGAACAAGTGATTTCCACGTTGTCCAACTTCGGGTGGCTCCTAAACTTAGAAAAGAGTCAACTGACCCCAACTCAGCGTCTAATATATCTGGGAGCTCAGTTCGATACAGTAGCAAACACTATCTCCCTTCCTACGGTTCGAGACAGAGTCTCTCGGGCCCTACATGTCCGGCAAATGAAAGCCTCTCAGTGCCTGAAAGTCGTCGGCACGATGGTTTTCACGACTCCCATGGTAAAATGGGCCTTATTCCAGGCAGGTCTCCTTCGACAATGGAAGTCGGGAGACAAGAATCAGGTCATCCGCATAACTTCTACAATGAGGAACAGCCTCTTCTGGTGGCTTCAGCGCAAGAACCTTCTGACCTGCCATTCCATCGCTCCCATCTCTTGGGTGACGGTCATGACCGATGCCAGCGGTACCGGTTGGGGAGCCCTCTGCGGGTCGAATCTGGCTCAGGGCAAGTGGGGTGCATGTCTTCCCAACCCAGGGTCGAACATCCTGGAACTTCGAGCGGCCTGGTGTGCCCTTCAGTCCTTCTCTCATCTCCTCATAGGGGAGTCAGTACTGTTAAAGATGGACAACACCACAGCGGTGTCGTATGTGAAGAGGCAAGGGGGCACTTGGAGTCCCACTCTCCTGCGGGAAGTCGAGCCCATCCTATCATGGGCGCAGAAAAACCTTTCCAACATTTCGGCAGTCTTTGTCCCAGGGGTCCAAAACACTCAAGCGGACTTCCTATCACGGACCGAGTTGGACAACAACGAATGGTCTCTTCACATAGAGATGTTCAGGTGGATCTTGTCGCTCAAGACCGATCCAGAGGTGGATCTGTTTGCTTCCCCCTGCAATTGCAAGCTGAAGAAATTCTACACCAGGGGTCTCTGCAGTCAAGCCATCGGGACAGATGCCCTGACGGATCAATGGAGGTTCAAGCGTGCATACGCCTTTCCGCCACTGCCAGTCATGCTGAGATTCCTGCAGAGGCTCCGAGCAGAGCCAGTGGAGGTGGTGACAATAGCTCCCTACTGGCTGAACAGGCCTTGGTTCCCTCTCCTGGTCCAGCTCAGTTGTCGGGACCCAGTGCCTCTCCCTCTCAGACCGGACCTTCTTTCTCAAGGGTCAGTCCTGCACCCTTGTCCTGCAGTGCTGAGACTGATGGTCTGGTTCTTGAGAGGGAGAGGCTGGAATCCCTAGGTTGTGCCTCAGAAGTAATATCCACTCTCATGAGCTCAAGAAGATCTAGTACAAATAAAGTCTATGGAAGAATTTGGCCCAAATTCGTGGAGTTCTGCTCTCCCCAGGGCAGGTCTTTTAGACATCCAAAAGTCCAGGACGTTCTCAGTTTCCTCCAAACGGGCCTAGATTTACATCTATCTGTCAGCTCTCTGAGGGTCCAAGTTTCGGCACTTTCGGCCTTCTCCGGCACTTCGTGGGCAGTTCATCCTTTGGTTAGACAATTTTTTCGAGGTGCATCGAGGCTCAAGCCCCAAAGAAAGCCTAGGTTCCCCAAATGGGACCTTCCATTAGTCCTCGACTCGATCTCTGGACTCAGTACTACGGGGCCCTCCCCGCTCTCTATCAAGGTCTTTTCAGCAAAGGTGGCCTTCTTAGTAGCCATTACCTCAGCCAAAAGGGTCTCTGAGATTGCATCACTTGGTCATGAAGAACCCTTCCTAGCGTTTTTCCCGGACCGGGTAGTCCTCATCCCTATGCTGGGTTCCAACCCGAAAGTGTCTTTGGTATTCCACGTCAATCAAGAGATCGTTTTACCTACATTTAGGACCCCAGGGTCCACTGAAAATCACCCTCTAGATGTAGGCGAAGCTATTAAAGAATATCTCAAAGTTACTTCTCCCTTTAGACGTTCTAGTCATCTCTTCGTGCTTCACTCAGGCAGCAATATAGGGAAGAAAGCCTCAACCAGGACTATCGCGTCCTGGATCGTACAGACCATACAACAAGCATACAGGGCTAAGGGCTTGGCTCCTCCAAAGGCGGTGACAGCCCATTCCACCAGGGGAATGGCAGCCTCATGGGCAGAGGCTCGACGCATGGCTCCAGATACCATCTGCAAGGCAGCTTCATGGGCTTCTATTAATACCTTCATGTTGCATTATTGTATAGAGCCTGCCTCAGTATCCTCTGTAAACTTTGGGTTACAAATCCTATCGACCGATAGGACAAATTAAAATTTATGTTTGTTCACCATACCCACCCGTGTGGTTGGCTAGTTATTTCCCACACGTAGGCTGCCATGGAGTCTGTCAGGAAAAAGGAAAATTTATTGTCAAATACTTACCGTAATTTTCCTTTCCTGATGGACTCCATGGCAGACGGAGTTCCCACCCATTGGTCAACGAGTAGGCTAGTTACGGAACGCAGTAGCTAGTGGTGAGTACTCATTAATGGGAATGGGGTCCTATAGCATTGGAGAGGAGGCGGGGTTAACCCACACGTAGGCTGCCATGGAGTCCATCAGGAAAGGAAAATTACGGTAAGTATTTGACAATAAATTTTCCTTTTTTTTCCTTTGAAATGTCATTTTGCTGTCAGACTGTTCTAAACACGGGAAACATGTGCCCCTTTACAGGCACACTATAGACACCCCCCAGGTACGAAATTTAAAGGAATATTACACTTTTATTGTTTCACTTTAAGCATGATTAAAATCACTGCTCCCGAAAAAATGGCCATTTTTTAAACTTTTTTTGCATTGATCCATGTCCCCTGGGGCAGGACCCAGGTCCCCAAACACTTTTTATGACAATAACTTGCATATAAGCCTTTAAAATTAGCACTTTTGATTATTCATGTTCGTGTCCCATAGACTTTAACAGTGTTCCCGTGTTTGAACAAATTTTTTGCCTGTTCGCAAGTTCTGGGGTGTACCGAACTGGGGGGTGTTCGGCTAAATGATCAATATTCCTCCTCTCTGCTCCGAGCCCTGTCCACACCATAGTTCATATGCTGTGTATATAGGCGTTAGTGGTTTTTCCGACCATATGGTGTGCAGAAAAAGTGAGATTTGTTGGAATCTGAAGTGTTCTGTTGTGGGTAGCTCCAGCTTATGAATGCAATGCTTAAGGGAGAGAGGGTGTGCAGGAGAGAAGAAGTGCCCAGTTTGGTATAACCCTTGTCCATCCACCATTTGAATGCCACAATGTTCTGGCCTGGGGGGAAGTCGGGGTTGTTAAATAGATGGGATAGAGGTTTGCTGACTGAGGTTAGGGCTTTAGACTTGCATAACTTGTCCCAGGGCGCTAGGGAGTAGGAAAGGGTCAGTGCCATTATCGGCGGACGGCATTTTGGGGAAGACCACATTAAAAAGTCTATAGTGTGGCGGGGTATTGCTTGTCTTTCAATTTGCATCCAATCTGGTTTTTCGTATCTCGAATATAAGATTGAGATTTGAGCTAGTCTAGCTGCGAAATAATATTGAAGTAAGTTGGGGAGCCCTAAGCCCCCCTTTTTTCTATGGCTATACATGGAGCCTTGTGGTATCCTATAGCCTGCCTTGCCCCAAGTGAATTGTAGGATCTTACTTTGAAAGGATTTAATGCGGCCCCTGTTGATTGGTATGGGGAGGGAGCGAAACAAGTATAGGAGTTTGGGGAGAAGAGTCATCATTATAGAATTTGTCTTTCCTATCCAG
Source organism: Aquarana catesbeiana (assembly GCF_042186555.1). Lineage (NCBI taxonomy): Eukaryota > Metazoa > Chordata > Amphibia > Anura > Ranidae > Aquarana > Aquarana catesbeiana. The sequence continues at coordinate 262,807,291 of NC_133326.1, forward strand.
GAGAGGTTATGGCTATCCCACATTGGAGTTCCGTTTCCAGTTTCTGGAACACGGGGGGATAATTGTTATTATAGAGAGATTCTATCTTGGGTGTTAACTTGATTCCAAGGTATTTAATAAACTTGTTGTATTCGAAGGGGAAGGATTTTTGGAGCAGAGATACAGTTTGCAGATGGAGCGATATATTCATGGCTAGAGACTTGGAGTAATTCACTTGAAGCCCTGAAATGCTTGAAAATTCCTCTAAGGTCTGACGTAAATTTGGTAGGGACGTGATGGGTGAGGTGAGGAATAGGAGAATGTCGTCTGCGTAAAGTCCGCACTTGTGAGTTTGTGTGCCGCATGTTACTCCTTTTATGTTTGGGTTCTCCCTAATCGAGATGGCGAGGGTTTCAATTGCCAAGGCAAAGATTAGTGGGGATAGCAGGCAGCCTTGCCTGGTGCCTTTTGAAATATGGATGGGGTTCGAGTAGTGTCCCAGGAGCCGTATTCTTGCTTGGGGTTTAGAGCAGAAAGATCTGATTAGCCCCATGAATCTATCACCAAACCCCCATCTTTCCAGCAGAGTGAAGATGTATGGCCAGGATACGGAATTAAATGCTTTTTTAAATTAAAAGAGAGTAACATACCTTCTTGTTTGGGTCCCCCTTCCCAGTTAGATTGAAGGATATATATTATGTCGATCGCCCTCCTGATTTGGTCTGGGCCTTGTCTGCCTGGGATGAATCCTACTTGGTCTTTGTATATATATTTAGTTATGAAGGAAGCAAATTGATTGGCTAGGATTTTGGCTAGTATTTTAAGATCACAGTTAATAAGAAAGATCGGGCGATAGTTGCTAATTTCTTCTGGGTTTTTATCCGGTTTGGGGATCACCACTATGAATGCGGAGTTGAGCTGTATGTCTAGTGGGTCTCCTCGGGTCTTGGCATTGAAAAATTTGGCTAAATGCGGAGCTAAGATGTTAGCAAAGGATTTATAATAAGGATTACGCCCTGTATACACGATCGGACATTGATCGGACATTCCGGTCACAAAATCCGTCGGATTTTTTCTGACGGATTTTGTGCCAAACTTGTCTTGCATACACATGGTCGCACAAAGTTGTTGGAAAATCCGATCGTTCTGAACGCGGTGAAGTAAAACACATACGTCGGGACTATAAACGGGGCAGTAGCCAATAGCTTTAATATCTTAATTTATTCAGAGCATGCGTGGCACTTTGTGCGTCGGATTTGTGTACACACGATCGGAATTTAAACGATCGGATTTTGTTGCCGGAAAATTTTATATCCTGCTCTCAAACTTTGTGTGTCGGAAATTCGGACTGGAAAAAGTCAGATGGAGCCCACACATGATCGGAATTTCCGACAACACAATCCGATCGCACTTTTTCCGTCGGAAAATCCGACCGTGTGTACAGGGCATTAGAAAGTCCATCCAGACCCGGGGCAGATCCGCTTCTAATGAGTTTTTATGATCCTGGGACAAAAGTGGGATGGGTAAATTATCTATGAAAGTTTTGAAGGCGGAGAGGCTGTGTACAGTTTCGTGTAGAAGGTCTGTAGAAGGTCTGAAAAGCGTCTAGAATTTTCACCGGATTGACTGTGAGGCCGTGTCCGGGGATTCTGATTTGGGGCATTGTGTTTAGTTGTATTCTGGGGGATAATTTAGCTGCCAACATGGAGCCAATCCTATCCTTCTGTGTATAGTATTTGTTTTTACTCCATGCTTTTTTCTGCTTGTGCTGTGAGAGCTAAATTAGGTTCCAGTTTGATTTTATCTATTTGTGGTATATTATTATTCAAGGGCGTTTTTTGTGTTGGGATCTTAATGCAGCATACTCCCTTTCCAGTCTCTCAACTTCAGCGGTTCTTTCCCTTTTTATTTGAGTGGACATTTGTATGATTTCCCCCCTAATGAAAGCTTTGTGAGCTGCCCACACAGCTTCCATTGAGGTGTCTCCTGTCGTGTTAAATTTGAAGTATTCTATCAATGACTTTTCAAGCATCATGACTCTGATTGGATCCGCTAGGAGGGATTCATTCAGTCTCCAGAGTTTTAGTCCTGATTTTGGGGTTGTAAGTTGGAGGGACATGCTTACTAACGCGTGATCTGAGAGGATCATGTCTCTGATTCGGGATTGGGTGACTGCAGGTATCGATTGTGTGTGTAATAGAATGTGGTTTATTCTGGCGAATGTGTTGTGAGGGGCCCAGTAGTGTGTGTAGTCTTTGGTGGCTGGATTCAGTTCTCTCCATATGTCGGTCAGTCCCTGAGTATGAATCAGTTTAGCTATTTTGTGGCTGGCCTTGAGGGGGCGTGTTAATTGTTGTCCCTGGGGCTTTGATCTGTCTAAGCCTTGATCAAAGGCAACATTGGAGTCGCCTCTGAAGATAACTGTTCCCTCTAACATGGGGTTAAGGGTGCAGAAAAGGCGGGCAAAAAATGTCGCTTGTCCTTTGTTAGGGGCATAATAAAAAATAGGGAGTACATTTGTCCCTCCATCGTGCCTTTGACTAATATGAACCTGCCTTCCATGTCTCTATAATCAGAGGTCCAGTTAAATTTACAAGATTTTGAGAAGAGTATGGCCACTCCTTTGGTTTTATTTTCGGCGTTTGCAAGATAGAATTTAGGATACTGCCCGTGGATGAACTTAGGACTGTACCGAACCGAGAAGTGTGTCTCCTGTAGCATAATAACGTCTAGTTTGAGGGATTTATAGAAGTTGGAAATTTTCTTGTGTTTCAAAGGGGAGTTCATGCCTTGCACTTTGTGAGAGGTGACCCTTAAAGTGTTTGGTGTGAAGCTAGCCATGGGAGCAGAGGGGAGGACTGTGGATACATTCATCATCACTTACCGTGGGAGGTCTTCTTTTGTATTCGGTAATACTTGTGGAAACCTCTTTGGGCCTTTTCGAGTGCTGTTTGTTCAGAATCCGGGATACGGCGGTAATTGCTAGAGATGTAGTAGTTGGTGGTGTCATGATAGACAATACAAGGGGGTAAACATGAAGTGGGAAAGAAAAAAGAAAAGAAGGTCTTCTCCCTAAGAAGATAGTAGGTCCCAGGGGGGGAGAAGGAAACCCTAGGAGCTATTGAGTCCAAAAAATTTTGGAAAATGCCCGAGCTTGACATCTCGGATGTCCTAGCCCCTGGAAGCCAAATGGATTTCAGGGGATAGTCGGAGGCACATGTGTACCCCCCCAGACCAGGGCGCTCAATATACAGAGAAGAAAAACGATATAATTTGGCTATGATACATGCATTCACGTATAGTCGTCAGGAGGGTATACTGAGGTAAAACATTTCAACCAGAGAACCTGAAATAATTGGGGAAGTAAAACTACACAAACGGAACCTTGACTTTGAACAATTAGACCCGTCATTTGTCACACCAGAGGGATTTCTTGTTATTCCGGGTGCCCATTATATCAATGTAGGAATGCCACAGTGATGTTTGAGGAAATACAGGTCCCTTGAGGAAACGGGGTTAAATTGGAGTGGGGGGGAGGGAGTGGGAAGGAGGATGAGTAGGGGGGGAGCAGAGCATTAGAGGTTGGGAAGATGTATATTCTACGGTTCAAATTACAATGTAGCAGAGAAAAGCAGACTCCACAGTATCTGTGTGACAAATGTGTCCGTTCTTAAACCTGTAGGATAAAACGTGAACCGATATAAAGGGGGTCAAGACCAGGGTGGGGGGAAAAAAAGGGGGGGGTAAAACTGTGCCGCATAGTGCACTTAGGAGCAAACAACAGTAGTGTGGGAATGGGTTAGAAGCTTGTTGTTTTCGGGGGCCCTAAGTAAGGTGTCAGGAGAACTGACAAACATTAAGGCAGGATCAGTTGTGGAGACCTTCAGGTAGGGCTATTGTCCCCCGATCTTCTCGACTTCAGCTTTAACCATAGGGGGGTCGAAGGGCTGACGGTGGAGGTCTCTTAGTTGAGCTTGTAGAAGCAGAGGACATGTCCATTTCCCTATCTTGAGAAATAATTTTCAGGCGTAGTAGAAGCTTTTCTCCAGCAGCAAAGTTGGAAAAAGAGTGGGTTTGGCTTTTTTATGTGAATTTTACCGCAAATGGGAATGTCCACTTGTATTTTATGTTTTTCTGGGCCATGGCAGTCAGCAAGGGCTTCAGGGTGCGTCTTCGTTGGATGGTTGAGGGTGCAAGATCTGCAAAAATCTGTATCGCATGGCCTTGACATGTCACCTAGGTTAAAGTGCGCGCCTGTTTCATAACGGCCTCTTTTACGGCATAGTGATGCGGTTTGTCTCTCGGCAAGCCATCTTTCCTGGAGGGGACCCAGGGCTTTGTGAATCCTGTCCAGTTCTAGGCGCTGTTGATTGATGTTAGGCAGCAGAATTTTAATCAGGTCTTGGGTCGCTGCAGATACATCTGTCATGGTCTCTGGTAGTCCCCTGATCCTGAAATTGTACTGTCTGGATCTGTTCTCGAGGTCGTCTATGCGTGATAAGGCGGTTTCTAGTTGGTCTAGTTGGTTTCTAGTAGTGTTTGAATCATATCAGTATTTTGGTTAGATACTGCGGCAGTGAGTTCCAGATTGTTTTTTATTGCCTCCATTCTGGAGCCTATATTTTGTAGGTCAGATTTAATGTCCCCTGTTATTTTAGCTGCTGTTGTGGCCAATTCTCTTTCCAGGAGGATAGAAAGCTTGTCATATAGATCCGCTGTGGAGAAGCAGTGATTTTGTGGTTGCAGGCCTGGTGTGGAGAAGTCAGAGTATAATGGCCTGTTAGGTCCTGTGGGGGAAAGGGCCTGTCCTGTCATAGTGTGGTCTATAAGTGATTCCCTGGCAGGGGGTGAGGGGGTAGAAACCTGCTAACAGTTCCCAGGCAAGAGAAGGGTGTATGTCAGGGTAGCTGGAGTCAGGACTTGCCTGTTCTCTGGGGCTCCCTCTGTGCTGGAAGCATGAGGCTGCTTGCTTGCCTCAGCCACGGCAGCCATCTTGGTACACCCAGCATGGGTGGATGCCTCGAATTGCAGGCCCAGGTTGCTGCGTGCAGCCGCGTTGTTCATCCGAGGGGGTCTCCGGAGGTTCGGGCGGCAGGTACCCTCTTTGTTCACCCTCTTAGGGTGTGCAGAGCCGCACTAGGAGCACCATTGGTCTTGCGGGGTGCGGAGGATCAGGCTCTCTGGGCCATCTTGGATCCCTCACACATGCGCACTCCCATTGTCACTTTTTACAGTCGGTAAAGACTGTTTACCACTGTATGATTTGCATGTGTATTTATGCACTTTGGTTATCACATACACGGAGTGTATAGTCTCTTTGGAAGCGCAGCGTATATATTTGATTTGCTTATATCTGCATGATTTTATGAGATGTGTTTAATGATTGCAGCTGGTCTATGGTGTCATTCAGGCAGTTTATAGTAAGTGGAGGCTCACAGGACGTTTTATAAATTAGTGACATAATACATCTCATAAGGACTTTCACATTTGCTTCAATCAAAGACACGTTCATGATACCTTTGTAAGCTCAATTTACAGAAAAAAATGGAGAGCCAAACGGCTCTAAATGGGACTTTACAGGCAAAATGGACAAGAGTATAGTAAAAAATATACTTTTTTAATCAATAATTTTTTATTGAGTTTTTCACATAGTATTAGTACAGAAGGTTGAGATAGGTGGCTTAACAACATTGTTTAGTAAGTAGTATAGCATACAGTATCGACCTGTATCACAAGTAACAAATGAATACATAACCATATTGTGTTGAACCTAATGCCTTAGGAATGACACAGGTGTTTTACTGGTGGGGTCAGCGCCGCTTCCACTCCCCGACACCCTATTTTGGGTACACACTGTGCAATGGGATAGGAGACGGCTGCATCAACCACCAGCCATCAACACCTATATAACTGGCATAATCCTAAATAATACACGTCTGCAGAAATTAATACTCATGAACAGAAAAAAATCTTGTAAACCTGCTTGATAAGTATATAGATTGCAGTGAAGAATCATTACTTGATGCGCCTCTAGTAAAAAAAGAATTTATGTGGAGCAGTCATTCAGTTGCAGAGCGCATATATTAAATATGTGTTAGACGTAAGGGGTTGCAACTACATGTCGAGTGGAAGATTGGCAGTACCATAGGGTTCCATTTTTAATTTAGAAGAGTTGAGGATTATTGTAGTGTTGTGCTCCTCGGGTCAGAGATCCAGGGTTCCCATTGGAGGAGAAACGATGCTGTGGCTAAGTTAGCTTTGGCGAAGGAGGCTTCCATTTGGAAGTGAATGTTCAACAGAATGATAACATCTGATCTGGAGGGCGGTTGCGATGATTTCCATTTTCTTGCTAATGCTAAACGAGCTGTGATTAGAATGTGGGTCGCCACAATTATGACCTTTTTTTGCCAATTTGGGATATTGAGACCCAGAAGAAGGTCCAGCGGCTGTATTGGTGACGGGACTTTGCAGACCGTTGAAATGAGGGCAGAGACTTCTCGCCAGTAGTCTCGGACATCAGGGCACTCCCACCAGATGTGCTGAGTGGGTACCCTTTCCCATGCAGTTCCTTCAGCATTGAGATGAAGCAGAAGGGTAGATTTTAGACAATCTGGCCAGGGTGAAGTACCACTTATGGAACAATTTTTGTGTGGATTCCCAGTGGGAGATACAGTGCGATGCTCGAAGAGGGAGGATCAAGGCTTTATGCCATAGTGGGGGCTGTGGTGGGGAGTTCGTGAGAGAGGACCAGAAGGAGATGGACGAAGAGGTTTGGTCTTCAGAAATCGTCGTCAAAAGGTTATATATCCACGCGATACCTTTTACTGCTGGATTAGGGGTGTTGTAGAATTTTAAGATGCTATCCAATGAAGTGTTGTGCCCTGTGATATCCAGAGGGGAGAGAATGGATCGAAGACGTAGGTATACAAAGAATGTCGTGGCAGGTAGATCAAATAGATGTTGTAGTTGAGAGAATGGGTGTGGTCCTGAAGTGGATACGAGTTGTCCCAGGTTGGTAAGTCCTTTTTGTATCCAGGTTTTGAGAGGTAAGTCCGGTGAAATCAATGCCATTGCTTGGATATGGAGTTTGGTGAGGATAGCTTTGGGTATCCCTTTGGATCTTTGTGTAATGGTCGACCACACTCATAGTGCTGCAGTTACAGACTGTAGAAAGTGATGTTATGGTTTCAAAGTGAGCATGGCAGCCGTCAAAACATGTTTCAGGTTAGCAGCAAGAGCCACGGATTCAATTTGGGCCCACGTTTTGTTCGATGTGAATAACCACCATTCTCGTAATTGATCCAGTACCACTGCTTTGTAGTATGCTTGCACATTTGGGGCACCCATCCCTCCATTTTTTTACAGGGGATAAAAGAATGTTTTTTTAGTCAGGGTCATTTTCCGTTGCCAAATATGTGCGTTGCTTATTCCTTGTAATTGCCCTATTTGGGTAGTAAAGGTAAAGGGATTATACGAAACATATACAAAATATGGGGCATTAGATACATTTTGACTTGAGCTATTCTATCAGCCCAAGAGACATTGAAGTTACTCATATCTTTGGAAAAGAGCAGAAGCCTCTCTCGTAGTTTCAACATAGTTCATTGTGATCAGTGACTTGCTCGGGAAGGTTAGGTGGATCCCTAAGTATGGGAGCGATGAGATTTTGGACCATGTGAAGGGTGTTTTCTGTGATATATGATGTTTAGTTTGAGGGTCTATCCCCAGGTTCAGCATTGTGGATTTACTGTAGTTTATTTTGTAAAGAGAGATTTAACTGAATTGTTCCAGGGTTGTTTGAACACTAGGGAGGGAAGATTGAGGGTTCGTCAGGGTGATGATAACATCATCTGCATAAAGACATATTTTATGTTCAACATACCCTATTTTTCGCTGGCGTGGATCTGATGAGTTGTGCAAGTGATTCCATCACCATGACGAAAATCAACGGGGAAAGTGGGCACCCTTGTCTCGTGCCATTAGTAATATGAAATGGGTCAGCTGTTATCCCTGACGTCCAAACTCGGGCGCTAGGGGATGAGTATAGATTAAGTTTGGCTGTGAGGATGTTCCCTGTCAGTCCGAACTTGAACATGACTTTTTCCATATACTTCCAATGTACTCTATCAAACGCCTTCTCTGCATCCAGTGAAAGTAAGAGAGAAGGCGTTTGACTGTGTTCCACCCACTGGATTAAGTCAATGAGGCATCTAGTGTCATCTGACGCTCGTCTGCCGGGTACAAATCAGACTTGGTCAGGATGTATTATTTGGGGGATGATCCGGGATAGGCGTTGCGCTAGTAGTTTTGCATATAATTTAGTATCGGTGTTCAAGAGTGAAATCGGCGGTAGTTGGCCGGTTTGTCAGGGGGGTTGCCCGTTTTAGGTAAAGTGACTATTAGGGCTTCCAGGGCTTCCTTGGGAATTCGGCCAGTAGAGGTGTACTGGTTAAAAGTATTACATAGGTGTAGGGTGATCAAGTCAGAAAAGTGTTTATAGTACTCATTAGGGAAGCCATCAGGACCTGGAGCCTTGTGAAGGGGCAATTGTTTAATAGCTGCAAGAATTTCTGCAGAAGAAAAGGGCGTAGAGATGGATTCTAGTTGCGCAGCAGATATAGAAGGGAGGTGAATGAACGAGAGAAATGCATCTATGTCCTCAATTTTAGGATTATTTGTTTGTTCTGAGTCCTTAAGGTTGTAAAAGTTTGGAGTAAAATGCACTGAATTTGTTCGCTATAGCTAAAGGATTATTTAGCCGTTTACCTTGAGAGTTGGTCAGGAACTGTATTTTATTGGTGGCTAGGGATGAGCTTCGAGTTTGAGTCGAACTCATGTTCGACTCAAACATTGGCTGTTCGCAAGTTCGCCGAACAGTGAACAATTTGGGGTGTTCGCGGCAAATTCGAATGCCGCGGAACACCCTTTAAAAGTCTATGGGAGAAATCAAAAGTGCTAATTTTAAAGGCTTATATGCAAGTTATTGTCCCTTCAGGTATGGTATGGATATTAAGGGGAACCCCTGCCAAAATGTAAAAAAAAATGACGTGGGGGTCCCCCTAAATTCCATACCAGACCCTTATCTGAGCACGCAACCTGGCAAGCCGCAGGAAAAGAGGGGGGGATGAGAGAGCGCCCCCCCTCCTGAACTGTACCAGGCCACATGCCCTCAACATTGGGAGGGTGCTTTGGGGTAGCCCTCCAAAACACCTTGTCCCCATGTTGATGAGGACAAGGGCATCATCCCCACAACTCTGGCCGGTGGTTGTGGGGGTCTGCAGGCGGGGGGCTTATCGGAATCTGGAAGCCCCCTTTAACAAGCAGACCCCCGCATCCCGGCCCCCCCTGTGTGAAATGGTAAGGGGGTACTTTGTACCCCTACCATTTCACACAAAAAATGTCAAAAATGTTAAAAATGACAAGAGACAGTTTTTGACAATTCCTTTATTTAAATGCTTCTTCTTTTTTCTTTCTTCTATCTTCCTTCATCTTCTTCTTCTTCTGGTTCTTCTGGTTCTTCCTCTGGCATTCTCGTCCAGCATCTCCTCCGCGGCATCTTCTATCTTCTTCTCCTCGGGCCACTCAGCACCCATGGCATGGGGGGAGGCTCCCACTCTTCTCTTCATCTTCTTCTTTTCTTCTCTTCTTCTCTTCTTCATTTTCTTCTCCAGGCTGCTCCGCATCCATGCTGGCATGGAGGGAGGCTCCTGCTGTGTGACGGCGTCTCCTCATCTGACGGTTCTTAAACAACGGGGGGCAGGGCCACCCGGTGACCCCGGCCCCTTCTGACGCACAGGACATGACGGGACTTCCCTGTGGCATTCCCCGTGACGTCACAGGGAAGTCCCGTCAAGTCACCGTGCGTCAGAGGGGGTGGGGTCACCGGGTGGCCCCGCCCCCTTTATTTAAGAACCGTCAGACGAGGAGACGCCATCACACAGCGGGAGCCTCCCTCCATGCCAGCATGGATGCGGAGCGGCCCGGAGAAGAAAATGAAGAAGAGAAGAAGAGAAGAAGAGAAGAAAAGAAGAAGATGAAGAGAAGAGCGAGAGCCTCCCCCCATGCCATGGGTGCGGAGCGGCCCGAGGAGAAGAGGATAGAAGACGCTGCAGAGGAGATGCTGGACGAGAATGCTGGAGGAAGAACCAGAAGAAGAAGAAGAAGATGAAGGAAGATAGAAGAAAGAAGAAAGAAGAAGCATTTAAATAAAGGAATTGTCAAAAACTGTCTCTTGTCATTTTTAACATTTTTGACAGTTTTTTAGTGAAATGGTAGGGGTACAAGTACCCCCTTACCATTTCACACAGGGGGGGCCGGGATCTGGGGGTCCCCTTGTTAAAGGGGGCTTCCAGATTCCGATAAGCCCGCCGCCCGCAGACCCCCACAACCACCGGCAGGGTTGTGGGGATAAGGCCCTTGTCCTCATCAACATGGGGACAAGGTGTTTTGAGGGCTACCCCAAAGCACCCTCCCAATGTTGAGGGCATGTGGCCTGGTACAGTTCAGGAGGGGGGGCACGCTCTTGTCCCTCCTATTTTCCTGCGGCCTGCCAGGTTGCGTGCTGGGATAAGGGTCTGGTATGGATTTTTGGGGGGACCCCACGCCGTTTTTTTTTTTTTTGGTGCGGGGTTCCCCTTAAAATCCGTACCAGACCTGAAGGGTCTGGTATGGAATTTAGGGGGACCCCCACGTCATTTTTTTTTAAATTTTGGCCGGGGTTCCCCTTAATATCCATACCAGACCTGAAGGGCCTGGTATGAAATTTAGGGGGACCCCCACGTCATTTTTTTTTTAAATTTTGGTTCGGGCTTCCCTTGTGGGAAGAAGAAGAAGAAGATGAAGGAAGTTAGAAGAAAGAAGAAAGAAGAAGCATTTAAATAAAGGAATTGTCAAAAACTGTCTCTTGTCATTTTTAACATTTTTGACAGTTTTTTAGTGAAATGGTAGGGGTACAAGTACCCCCTTACCATTTCACACAGGGGGGGGGCCGGGATCTGGGGGTCCCCTTGTTAAAGGAGGCTTCCAGATTCCGATAAGCTCGCCGCCCGCAGACCCCCACAACCACCGGCAGGGTTGTGGCGATAAGGCCCTTGTCCTCATCAACATGGGGACAAGGTGTTTTGGGGGGCTACCCCAAAGCACCCTCCCAATGTTGAGGGCATGTGGCCTGGTATAGTTCAGGAGGGGGGGCGCTCTCTCGTCCCTCCTCTTTTCCTGCAGCCTGCCAGGTTGTGTGCTCGGATAAGGGTCTGGTATAGATTTTTGGGGGGACCCCACGCCGTTTTTTTTTTTGGCGCGGGGTTCCCCTTAATATCCATACCAGACCTGAAGGGCCTGGTATGGAATTTAGGGGGACCCCCACATCATTTTTTTTTTTAATTTTGGTTCGGGGTTCCCCTGTGGGGAATTCCCATGCCGTTTTTATCAATGAACTTCTATGTGTATTGTCGGACCGGCAATGCAATAGCCGCGAGTAGTTTTAAATGGCTTTTTTCCTTCGAAATGTCATTTTGCTGTCAGACTGTTCTAAACATGGGAAACATGCGCCCCTTTACAAGCATACTATAGACACCCCCCAGCTACGAAATTTAAAGGGATATTACACTTTTATTGTTTCACTTTAAGCATTATTAAAATCACTGCTCCTGAAAAAATGGCCGTTTTTAACACTTTTTTTTCCATTGATCCATGTCCCCTGGGGCAGGACCCAGGTCCCCAAACACCTTTTATGACAATAACTTGCATATAAGCCTTTAAAATTAGCACTTTTGATTATTCATGTTCGTGTCCCATAGACTTTAACGGTGTTCGCGTGTTCGAACTAACTTTTTACCTGTTCGCATGTTCATCCCTATTGGTGGCACAATGTTTTTTCATTTGTTTAGCCAAGAATGCGCCCGATTTGTTGGCCGAGGAGTAATATTGGAGCCTAAGGCGTTTTATATAATAGTCACATTTTTTGTGTAGGTGTTCGCTGAGTTGGTACCTGATATTTTAAGTTCTAGGGATAGTGTGTTGAATGGTGTTTATTTATTGGCATGTTAGTGCCCTTATTTGTTGTAATAATTTTTCAGTGGCAGCTGCGTGTTGCTTTTTAGCTTGAGCCCAGAATTTTATTAAGATGCCACGTGAGAAAGCTTTATGCGCATGCCAAATAATAGATTGGTCATCAACAGATTGCAGGTTATTATCAAAGTAGGTCTCAATCTCAGATCGAATCTCTCCTTAAATCGCTGGGTTAGTGAGCAAAGATGTTTTCAGTCTCCAAATATTGTGTTCTGTAGATTTTCTGCAATTGAATAACGTTTTAGTGAGGTGATTTTGACGGCCATGACCTTGGAAAGTACCCTGAGATGGTGACGAAGGAAGCGAGACTCCGCCCACTCTGTACCTCTTCCCACCCACGTATGGGGGAAATATCTGAGTGTGCAAATACACCAAGCAGGTCTATTATAGGTAGATCTCTACTGTATATACCGTTGGGGGCTATATGAGCCCGTTAAAATGTCAGATTATGGTAGCAGGTAATTCAATCGATAAGAAAAGTAGGTGTTCAATAAACCAAATTACAAAGAGAAAAAAGAAAAAAAAATTGAGGAAGATATAGTTACAACTATAACAACAATAGCAGTGTGCGTGGCACACTATAACCTGAGGGAGTGGATTCGGTTGTGTGACTGCACTCTGATGGGATCCTTTTAATGTGGAGGACCCAAGGCCTTCTGGTTGTTGAGGATATCACCGTGCTCATGCAGCCGGTTCCGGGATGGCGGAGGATGCAAGTGGGAGCCACTGTTCCCTGTCTCAGTGGCAGCAAGTGGAAGAAAACCCCAATTGGTCAGTTTTTTGTATCCATCTTTGGGAGTAATAATGGGGATTATTTGTTGCTGGTACGTTACCAGGAGTTTGGTCGGAAAACCCCACTTATATGTAATTTTCTTTTCCTGTAACAGTGAAGTTATAGGGGTGAATGCCCTTCTCATCTCCATAGCGGCTTTGGAGAGGTCACTAAACAAGAGTACATTCGTGTACAGTGCTGGTAGCGGTTTAGTGGACTTGGCCACTTGTAGTATTTGTTCCTTAACGTGGAAGTAGTGCACTCTCGCTAGAATGTCCCTTGGGATATCAGGGAAGAGGTGTGCTGGTTTGGCGATTCTGTGCGCCCTGTCAATTGTGATGTCCCGCGCGTTCAAGCCAGGTAGCAGTCATGAGAATAGTTGTTGCAGATATGGAGTGATTTCATTTGGTTTAAGAGATTCGGGGACACCTCTGAATTTTATATTGTTCCTCTTGTTCCAAATCCGCTAATTTCAATTTTATGTGGTGAATTTCAGACGCATGGTGGTCATGTGCATCCAGTAATTCATTATGTGCTCTGACATGATCTTGCATGTTTTCCTTAAGAACTTTCGTTCTCCCTTCAAGGCAGTCTACCCTGTCATGTATCTAAGAGACAGAAAGTTGTAATTCCCTATGCAGATCTTTTTGTAGTGTGAGGATCATGGATTTTAGCATAGATTCTGTCACAGGGTTGTCTGATGCAGGAATGGCCGCCAGAGCTGGGATGTGTGCTGTGTCAGCCCACTGATGCTTCTTATACTGTGGCTCTTTGCTGGGGGAGATGGCTGGGGAAGAAGCCAGTCTCTTACCTCTGTCTGCAGTGAGTTGTGAGGAGGAGACATCTGGCAATGGCAGGGTATCCATGTTCTCCCTGTCACTATATTCAGGTGGCTGTGTTGGGTGATCCTCCTGCGGAGAGGCTAATTGCTGTGCCTCAGTGTGTGTAGAGCGGGATGCCTCTGAGGTATTCTTCCCGGTGCTGGCACCATCTTGGGCCTCGTTCATGGCTGCGTGTGTGTGTAATAGTCCGTGAGGCAGCGCTGTGCTGGCGGCTTGTTCCGCCGTCTAGACATGCCCGGGATGGTCCTACTATCTTCCCCTCTCCGTGTGACCGGATTGGAGGTCGGATCATAGCCTGAAGTTGCTCCGGATCCTGTCAGTGGTGCGGAGCTCTGGATTCAAGCCTCCATTGTGGTCCGCTGCAGGCCACGCCCCCCAGTAAAAAATATACTTTATTAACAGTTGATCATAACAGACAAGTCAAGTAGAAAAAGAATTTAAAAACATACAATTAAAACATAACGGTTGTAAATGTATGGCGTGAACAAAATGTTGACACCAAGACAGCAGTGAGCCCCTGTGCAGGTCCTGGGCCAGGACCTAGGTCACCAAACACTTTTTATGACAATAACTTGCATATAAGCCTTTAAAATGAGCAATTTTGTTTTTTCACATGTTAGTGTCCCATAGACTTTAATGTGGGTCCGCGGCTTTCGAATTTGCATAATGTAACGTCCAAACAACCAAAATTCAGCCAAAATTATGCTCGGACCGAACCGTTCGCCCATCCCTATTAGTGAGGATAGTTTGTGTAATGTGTCACAAAAGGTGAAAGAATGGGATAAGGTGGGAGCTAAAATTGAGGGTCTCGATGTGGGATTGCACCATAGCAGATAATCAATTGTGTTGCGGGGGGATTGCTTGCCTTTCCATTGTGACCCAGTCAGGTTTAGGCCCACCAGCATACACTACGGAGAACTGTACTATTTGGGCAGCTTGGTAGTACCACCAAAGGTTGGGGAGACCTAGACCTCCCTGTTTTTTCCAGCGAAAGAGGACATCCTTCGCGCACCGATAACTGTTGTTCCCCCATACAAAGTGAGTAATATGTGATTGGAACTCAAGGAGCAGCTGTTTCTTTATAGGTATAGGGAGGGATCTGAAGAGGTATAAAAGACGTGGTAACAATGTCATTTTGATGGCATTTATCCTACCCAGCCAAGAGAGACCACATCTTGAGCAAGTTTGTAAGTCACCTTCTAATTTCCGAAACATCGGAGGGAAGTTAACCGAGTATAGGTTGCTTATGATCCATGGAAGTCTAACTCCAAAGTACGGAATGGAGTCAGAGGACCATGTAAAAGTGAAATGTTGTTTTAATCGTTCCACCAAATCAGCATGTACCGATATATTTAATGCAACGGATTAGGATATATTAACTGGTAGACCCGAGATAGCGCTGAAGTCCCTAAGTAGCTGTTGTAATATGGGGGTGGATGTCAGTTGAGGAGTGATAAATAGGAGTAAGTCATCCGAAAAAAGAGCGCATTTGTGTTCTTGAGGGCCGCAGCGCACTCCTCTAATGTCAGGATGAGTTTTCATTTGCGATAGCCAGAGTTTTGATCGCAATCGCAAAAATGTAAAGGGAAAAGGGGGAATCCCTGTCTGGTTCCTCTTCTAATATCCAAAGTATCCGAGTATCTGCCCATTAGGCATACCTGCGCACTCAGAGTCAAGTACATAATACTTCTAAATCCAGGGCCGAACCCCCACCTCTCCAGAATTACAAAGAGATATACCCCTCACATTTTTGTAAATATTTTATTATATTTTTTCACGTGACAACACTGAAGAAATTACACTTTGCTACAATGTAAAGTAGCGAGTGTACAGCTTGTATAACAGTGTAACTTTTCTGTCCCCTCAAAATAACTCAACACACAGCCATTAACCGGTTCAATACAGGGCATTTTCACCCCCTTCCTTTCCTGGTCAATTTTTAGTTTTCAGCACTGTTTTGAAAAAAACACAGTATTTTTTACTTTTTGCTATAATAAATATCCCAATTTTTTTTTTTTAAACAAATTTTTTCCTCAGTTTCGGCCAATACGTATTCTTCTACATATTTTTGGTAAAAAAAATCACAATAAGCGTATATTGATTGGTTTGCGCAAAAGTTATAGCGTCTACAAAATACGGGATAGATTTATGGCATTTAAAAAAAAATATATTTATTTATTTTTTTAGCGGCGATCGCGATTTTTTTTCATGACTGCAACATTATGGCGGACACATCGGACACTTTTGACACGTTTTTGGGACCATTCACATTTATACAGCGATCAATGCTATAAAATTGCATTGATTACTGTGTAAATGTGACAGGCAGTGAAGGGGTTAACCACTAGGGGGCGGGGAGGGGTTAATATGTTTCCTAGGGAATGCTTCTAACTGTAGGGGGAGGGGACGTACAAGGGGAGGAGACTGATCAGTGTTCCTCCGTTCTGGGAACACAGATCGGTCTCCTCTTACCTGACAGGCTGTGGATCTGTGTGTTTACACACACAGATCCACAGTCCGGCCCGGTTAACGGGCAATCGCGTGTGCCCGGTGGACATCGCGGCCACCGGGCACACGCACCGGGTCCCGAGCAACGCGGCAGGCGCGCGCGCGCCCCCTAGACGGCCGGGAATCCCAGGACGTCATATGACGTCCACCCAGGATCGGAGATCCCATCCCAGGATGTCATATGACTATGGCTGGGTAGGGAAGTGGTTAATGTCTAAACCGCTGGCAACAAAAGTGAGTACACCCCTAAGTGAAAATGTCCAAATTGGGCACAATTAGCCATTTTCTCTCCCTGATGTCATATGACTCGTTATTGTTATTAGGTCTCAGGTGTGAATGGGGAGCGGGTATGTTAAATTTGGTGTTATCACTCTCACTCTCTCTTACTGGTCACTGGAAGTTCAACATGGCACCTCATGGCAAAGAACTCTCTAAAATCTGAAAAAAGAGATGTTGCTCTACATAAAGATGGCCTAGGCTATAACCCTGAAAATGAGCTGCTGCACGTTGGCCAAGACCATACAGCGGTTTAACAGGACAGGTTCTATTAAGAACAGGCCTCACCATGGTCGACCAAAGAAGTTGAGTGCACATGCTCAGTGTCATATCCAGAGGTTGTCTTTGGGAAATAGATGTATGAATGCTACCAGCATAGCTGCAGAGGTTGGGATGAGCTTCGAGTTCGAGTCGAACTCATGTTCGACTCGAACATCGTCTGTTTGCCACTTTGCCGAACAGCGAACAATTTGGGGTGTTCGCGGCAAATTCGAAAGCCGCGGAACACCTTTTAGAAGTCTATGGGAGAAATCAAAAGTGCTAATTTTAAAGGCTTATATGCATGGTATTGCCATAAAAAGTGTTTGGGGACCTGGGTCCTGCCCCAGGGGACATGTATCAATGCAAAAAAAAGTTTTAAAAACGTCAGTTTTTTCAGGAGCAGTGATTTTAATAATGCTTAAAGTCAAACAATAAAAGTGTAATATTCCTTTAAATTTCGTACCTGGGGGGTGTCTATAGTATGCCTGTAAAGGGGCGCATGTTTCCCATGTTTAGAACAGTCTGACAGCAAAATGACATTTCAAAGGAAAAAAAGTCAATTAAAACTACTCGCGGCTATTAATTAATTGCCGGTCTGAATATACACATAAAAGTTCATTGATAAAAACTGCATAGGATTTCCCCACAGGGGAACCCCGAACCAAAATTAAAAAAAAAAAACTGGCGTGGAGGTCCCCCTAAATTCCATACCAGACCCTTCAGGTTTGGTATGGATATTAAGGGGAACCCCGTGCCAAAATTAAAGAAAAAATGACATAGGGGTCCCCCTCAAAATTCATACCAGACCCTTCAGGTCTGGTATGGATTTTAAGGGGAACCCCACGCCAAAATTAAAAAAAAAAATTGGCGTGGGGTCCCCCCAAAAATCCATACCAGACCCTTATCCGAGCACGCAATCTGGCAGGCCGCAGGAAAAGAGAGGGGCAAGAGAGCACCCCCCCTCCTGAACCGCACCAGGCCACATGCCCTCAACATTGGGAGGGTGCTTTGGGGTAGCCCCCCAAAACACCTTGTCCACATGTTGATGACAAGGGCCTCATCCCCACAACCCTTGGCCAGTGGTTGTGGGGGTCTGCGGGCAGGGGGCTTATCGGAATCTTGAAGCCCCCTTTAACAAGGGGACCCCCAGATCCCACCCCCTTGTGTGAAATGGTAAGGGGGTACTCCTATCATTTCACAAAAAAACTGTCAAAAATTTTAAAAACGACAAGAGGCAGTTTTTGACAATTCCTTTATTTAAAGTCTTCTTTTTTCCATCTTCTATCTTCTTTCTTCTTTCTTCTATCTTCGTTCGTTTTTTTCCTCCATCTTCTACTTCCTCTGATCCTCTGTTTCTTTCTCCGGTGTTCTCGTCCGGCATCTCCCTCCGCGGCATCTTCTTCTCTTCATCTTCTTATCTTCATCTTCTTTTCGGGCCACTCCGCATCCATGATTGGATGGAAGGCTCCCGCTGTGTGACACTTCTCTCTTCATCTATTTCTCTTCATCTTCTTCTCTTCATCTTCTTGTCTTCATCTTCTTTTCGGGCCGCTCCGCATCCATGATGGCATGGAGGGAGGCTCCCGCTGTGTGACGCTTCACGTCTTCTGACTGTTCTTAAACAGGGGAGGGCGGGGCCACCCAGTGACCCTGCCCCCTCTGATGCACAGGGACTTGATGGGGACTTCCCTGTGGCATTCTCCGTGACGTCAGAGGGATGGGTGACCCCGCCCCCTCTGAAGTTACGGTGAATGCCACAGGGAAGTCCCCGTCAAGTCCCCATGCATCAGAGGGGGGGTGGGGTCACCGGGTGGCTCCGCCCCCCCCATTTTTTAAGAACTGTCAGAAGAGGAGAAGCATCACACAGCGGGAGCCAGTGGTTTAGACATTAATGGCTGTGTGTTGGGTTATTTTGAGGGGACAACAAATTTACACTGTTATACAAGCTGTACACTCACTACTTTACATTGTAGCAAAGTGTCATTTATTCAGTGTTGTCAGGTAAAAAGATATAATAAAATATTTACAAAAATGTGAGTGGTGTACTCACTTTTGTGAGATACTGTAGGGCCAGGACACAGAATCAAATGCTTTCTGAAAGTCAATTGAGAGGAGGAAGCCCTCTTGCGGTGGTCCCCCGTCCCAATGGGAGTATAGTAGGGAGATTACGTCTACAGCTCTTCTAACTTTATCTGGACCTGTCTTCCCAGAATAAAGCCTACCTTATCCTTGTGTATATATTTAGCAAAATTAAAAACTAGACATTCTTGTGGCAAAGATTTTGGTCATAATTTTGAGATTGTTGTTTATAAGAGAGATTGGGCGATAATTACCAACCTCGCTTGTATTTTTCTCTGGTTTGGGGATGACTGAAATATAAGCTGAATTTAGATCTGTGCCTAATGGGGCTCCATCTCTGAGAGAGTTGAAGAACCGGGCCATGTAAGGAGCTAGACAGTGACCAAATTTCTTGTAAAAGCAGACCGAGAAGCCATCCGGTCCTGAAGCGGAGCCTGACTTAAGAGATTTAATTGTTTTTAGAATTTCCTCTGATGTAATTGGTTTCTCAAGGAGATCGCTATGGCTATTGGTGAGTTTGGGGATGGGGAGGTCCCCCAAGAAGGTCTCCAATTTATGACGGGAGAGGGGACAGTCGGTATTGTAGAGTTTTGAATAAAAGCCTTGGAATGCTGCCATAATCCAAGCTGGGTTCTGAGTCAGGTCTCCTGTTGTGGTGCAAATTTTCAGGAATGTTAGGTTTTGAGGCTGAGTCTGATTGCCAGTTTAGACCCTATCCTGTCCATCTAAGCTGTTTCTCTGCTGTTGTGATTAAGGCAAGGTTAAGAAGAACTCGTGCAGATTCTAGCTGTGCTAAGGTGTCTGAGTTGGGATTACGTTTACGTTGCGCAGTTAGTGAGAGTTAAGCCTCGGTCAGTTTCTGGGTGTCAGCTCTGTGTTTGCGTTTTAATTTGGAAGCGATCTGAATGAGTTTACCCCTCATGACCGCTTTATCAGCCGCCCATGAAGTTTCCGGTTTCACTGGGTCACGGTCAATGTTTACAAAGTATTCTGCCAAAGCAGATTCATACACTGAACTGGGTCACTTAATGGGCCTTTGTTAAGTCGCCCTTCACCCCCTAAGGATCGTTTGGTAGATAAGGTCATGATGGAGTGTGCCTGATTTTGGAAGTCACAGCCATAGGAATACAGGTGGACTGCAAGAAGATGTGGTCAATCCACATCTTCTTGTTGTGTGGGGCAAAAAAATGCGTGTAGTCTTTGTGCGGATTCAGTTCACTCCATATATCAACTAATCCGAGTGAGTGTAAGAGCTGCGCTATTTTTATGCTTTGTCTGGGTGGCCGTTTGGATTTTGGTTTCCCCATGTCCTGATTTATCCAAGGAGAGGTCGAAGGCTATATTGGAATCGCCTCCGAAAATGACTGTGCCCTCAAAGTGAGACTGTAGTGATTGTGTCAGGGATAAGATATGAAAGTGTATTTCTCTACATCAACAGTACCTACAACCAGAATATGCCATCCCTCCGGGTCCTTGAGCACCCTAGAAGGGGAAAAATGGAGGCGTTTGGAGAAGCATTGCCACTTCCTTTGTTTTATTCTCCGTGTTAGCTATGAAGAATTGGGGATAGCGCTGCTGGAGAAAGGTGGGGTTGTATGATATGGGGAAGTGAGTCTAATGTAGAAGGAGAACATCGGATTTCAGGGATTGATAAAGTTGGATAACTTTCCGTCTCTTAACTGGGGAGTTAAGCCCTTGTACATTATGGGAGACAATCTGAATGAGTGTGTTGGTAGACATTGTGTTAGTCATGGATCAGAGGGAAGAGAAACTCATAAAAAAATGAATGCTTACCCATTGTGGACAGAATTCCTGGCAATGCAGAGTCACGACGGACCTGTTTGAGCTCCAACCCTGGGAATGGGAGAGATGGAATTTCCTGGTAGAGCTGTAGAGAGAGAGAAGCTGAGAGAGAAGAAGTAGGGAGAAAAAGGAGAAGCTAATGAGACTATGAAGGCAGTTAGTGAATGAACAATGTAACCCATGAGCCCCAAAACCCACCCGGGTTGGGAAGGGACCCATCACTCCCCAGCCCATGACTTGAAAAGGTCTATGAACCTTGGAAAAGGAAACCTCAATCTGTCTCTGAAAGGAAAACATATGTCCCGCAGAGGCAGATGGAGGCGTATTGAGACCGCTACGGTCACCCCCGCCTTAGAACAATCCTGAGACTAAAACAGTATAGTCAACTGAACAGAGTGTCTTTAACTAGAAGAATGTGGTTAGAGCCTGGCCAGTGTAATGGTGTCCTCGCCTCCCCAAAGCCCCCCTCACAGACGGCCACCGCAACATACGGCGCCCCCTCGGGAGGACGACAAGGAAACCACCACACCCGGCCCTAAGTAGCATTCCAGTGTAACTGAAGAGCATCTGGTGGCCTATAGTAGAGCCCAGTACTGTCCACGAAGAAGGGGAAGGCCCTGGAACCTTCCAGGGAGCTCATTGTGGTCACACAGAAACAGTATTAATGAGATTCAGATCTAAATGGGGAACTAAACCTCTTGTGCAACCATAAAGCAACATGTAACTAGACTTTTGGAGAGAAGACACATAAAACTTTTTGAAATCAAAACTTTTGAACTTAATTCTCACGCCCTAACCCACCCCAAAGAGATGTCTCCTAGAAAAAAAGTAAAAATAAAAAAATAAAAAGGGTAGTTAGTAGACATCCAGGGTGAAGATGGAGCGGCAGTCAGCCAAGGAAGGATGAAGCCATGAATGCAATGACATTGCCCTGTGTGATGATTTCATGGTGGCTGGGATTTCTTTCGACCTCTTGGTCTGTTGCTTCTGCCAGACTTGTGTGAGTGGACTGGGAGTAGATGGTCTTTTTTGTAGATGAGGATGAACTTCTGCTGGTCGATGGAGGATGGATTTCCTGTGATATTAGGCCCAGGTGTAGAAACAGACGTTCTCCTTCCTGAAAAGAGGCAAAGCCATAGCCTTTGTTGCTGTAGGAGAATATCAGACGTAACGGAAAGGACCATCTGTAGGAGATTTCTTTTTGTGCCATTATGTGGAGGAGAGGTTTTAGTGACCACCGTTTCTGTACGGTGTAAGGGGAAAAATCCACGAAGATCTGGATTGGATGACCTCGGAAGACAAGCGTTTCTGCTGCTTGTGACCTTTTCATCACTTCTTCCTTCATCGCATAAAAGTGGGGCTTAAATATGATGTCCCTTGGGAACCCATCTGTACGTGGCAGTTGTAAGGCTCTATGAGCCCTGTCCAGCTCCAGGCGATGATCCGGGATGTCTGGAATTAATTCTTTAATAAATGACCGAATAGCTGGGTGTACCTCTTTCAAAGATTCAGGCAGGCCTCTGAGTCTGAAGTTATAGTGCCTGAACTTGTTTTCAAGGTCATTCATTTTGGAAAGTGCAGTTTCTAATTGATCTTGTACATCCTGAATTCTGGCTGAGTTTTGGTTAATTTTTGCGACAGATTGGTCAGCTTTCTTTTCTATAACTTCCATCCTAAAACCCAGTTGCTGCAGGTCTGCATGGATAGAGGAAGTTATCTGGGCTGCAGTTTGTGCCAAGCCTCTGGATAGCATTTGGAAGAAGGCGGTCATCATGGAAGAAAAGTCAGTGGGAGAGAGGGGGCAGTCATAGTTTCCATTTGCACAGGAATCTAGGCCAGCCTGTGGGTCATGCATAGGGGTGAGAAGGACCCTGCCTACTGTCCTCCCGATCAGGCATGTATTGGATGCTGGGGAGCGTGCAGTCTGAATGCAGTTACTCGCTATGTGATGAGGGGGAGAGGGAACCAAGGAGCCTGCTGTGTCCTGATCAGCACTCCTCTGTCTCTGTGATCCTGTCTCATGCTGCCGCGGCCACAATCTTGGATTGCCTGAGGGGTCTCGAGGTTAGATCCAGCTGCTGAGATAGGTCCCTGTGGATGGATCCCGCTGACATCAGGTTGGTCCCCGGGTATTCCCCGATCGATTACCGTGGGAGCGGACTCAGAACAAGCACTCTGCACACTGTGGAGGGGAAAAGATGACTGGAGCGGAGCTTCATGGCATCATGGCCATCTTGGAAACTACTGCGCATGCCCATAAGGCTTTCATACAGGGGATCTGTATACAACAAGGCTCTAAGGTTAAAAGTCAATACAATTCAAAGCTATCAAATTTGCTCTTGGAAATCCACTCACTTGAATCTGGAAACAAAACCTCCCCTATTTACTCTGTCTCGACCACCCTCAGTAACCTTAGAGGGGAACTTAGGGTCCTCCTAGCGGATAAGTATGACCGGCACTTGAGGTCTCTTAAACTTACCCACTATGCCAATGCTAACAAAGCAGGAAAGCACCTAGCCAACAGACTAAAACCTGTCCAGGCTAAAGCCAGAATCTCCCACTTATTACACCCTACACTCAGCTGCAATATAACTAATCCACAAGCCATAGCAGATGAGTTTGCCAACGATTACAGTGCATTATACAACCTCAGGGAGGACTCTAATACCCCCAACCCCCTGTGTCGGACATACAAAATTTTCTGGCAAAACTCCACCTCCCTTCCCTAACTGATGATCAACTCCAAATGCTCAATGCCCCCTTCACTGATCTGGAGATATCTAAATCCATTCAATCATTACCAACCGGCAAAGCCCCTGGACCCGACGGTATACCAAAGGAATACTACAAATTATTTGTCAATACTTTGATCCCACACTTAAACTCAGTGTTCAGCAAAGCCATGCACACCTCACACTTTCCCCTTGGAGATGCTGAAAGCACAAGTGGTTACATTGCAAAGATTCCACCACACCTGCTAACTTCCATCCGATTTCACTGCTGAACACGGACATGAAAATTTATGCCAAGCTGTTAGCAAAACATATGATGTGTGTTCTACCCAAGTTAATCAAAAAGATCAAATGGGATTCATCAGCGAGAGGCAAACCTCAGACGAAACAAGATGAATTATAGATACTCAAACGCCTTCTCTGCTGCTATCGGTTGATGCTGAGAAGGTGGTCGATACACTGGCTCTACATGTCTAAGGTCTTGGAAAAATTTGGGTTCAGGGGCCACATACTATCTGCCATTATGGCCTTATACTCTACACCATCTGCATGAGTGAATGCATCTGGCCTGCTAACAAAACCCTTCACCATTTCTAATGGGACCAATCAAGGGTGTCCTCTGTCCCATGAATTTTTAATCTCATGATTGAACCCCTAGCGGAAATGATCTGCTCTCACCCAGATATCACTGGTTTCAAATTCCATGGCCTCGACCACAAGGTAAATCTCTTTGCGGATGATATCATTTTACTCTTGACCGATCCTGAATCTTCACTACCACTGGCATTCCAAACTTTCTCCCAATTTAGTAAAATATTCTATTACAAATTGAACACCACAAAATCGTTAATCTTAGACTTAGGGGTTTGAGCATCCACCAAACACAAACTTTAAAGTCATTTTCCCTTAACATGGAGATCAGAAGGCATCCCTTATCTAGGCATTATGCTGACTGCCTCCTCCTATTCTCTGGCAGCTTCTAATTACAAACCCCTGATCTCCAAAATTGATAAGGAACTTAAACGCATAACTATCTTGGAGAGGTAGACTAGCGGCAGTTAAGATGAGCATTCTCCCACAAATTACTTATGTCTTTAGATCCCTGCCGATTCCCATCCCCAAATATTATGTCTAGTAGACATGTGCATTAGTTTTCGTCCGAATGCATTTTCGTCCGAATTTCAGTTATTTTCGTTATCGTTTTAACAAACGATAATGAAAGCGCAGAATACGAAAACTGAAAGATCCGACATAAACAAATGCTTTAATTTTTGTTTTCATTGCGACAACAGTTCAATATAGGTAGGAAATTCGACATGACACTGACAATAACAATCTGTGTCTATCGAACCTGTGGTCGAATGTGCCTAACCTTAACTCTATTAGTCCAAGATTATTCTACATAGAGAGAAAAGATTCGACATAGAGAGAAAAGATCGCTGCTGGAATTGGGTGGGGGAAGTAAAATAAAAATAATGAAGATGATGAATGTTATTGGCCGATTGTAACCAAAGAGGAGGGGCAGTAAAATAGCTAGAACTAAGTACACACGTACAGCCAACTTACTTTCACTTACGATTTGCTAGCAGAGAGAGACACACACACTGAATAATTTCAGAAGACAGTCAATCTTAGCTGGTCTGTTTGTCAGAGAACCAGAATTATTTAGCACTTAAGCATAAGCACAGCAGCAGAACAACAGTGAAGCAAGCTACAGTTCAACTTAACTTTTTTTTAATAATAATCTGCTGTTATTGTGTTAGTGTTGTGAACTTGATAGTGATACTAGTGTTGTTAGTGTTGTGATAGCATCAGAGGCTGCCCATGTTGTGGGGGGGGTTTATTATTATAGATTCTATATTAGAATGCCGTATCAATATCTGACACAACGTCGGATGCCGCACCCGCCATTGTACTTGGAGATTGAGAAACAAATGTGAAAGTTGGCGGACTGTTGGGGTAGAGTAGACCATTCAACATGAATGATGAAGATTCGACAAAGCAACGAAGAACATACGAACATCAAATCTTTGGCTTATGGTGTCTGTCGAAAGTTCTAAGAAGATTCGACAGAGCAGCTAAACTATAAGACGCTGCAATCGTACATTTCCGGTCAAATGCATCCGCCCATAGGCTATAGAAAAATTCTAATGTTGGTTGACTAGTAAAATAATTAATAAATATAATTATTACTAGTCATACAACAGTAGAATTCTACTACAGCTAGCTTGTAGGTGGAAAATTCGACCGGAAATGTACGATTGCAGCGTCATACAGTTTAGGTGCTCCGTTGAATCTTCTTTGAACATTCGACAGACACCATAAGCCTTCAATGATAGATTCAACCTTAATTATTTGGATTTTTGGGCTAATGCAATTTTTAACGAAAAACAAAATGAATAAAAATGAATTTCGGGAGTAACTAAATAAATTTATTTTTTGGACGAAAACAAAATTCCAAAACGAAATATTTCAGTGTGCACATGTCTAATGTCTAGATTCCTCAAGTCCTTTATATGGCAAGATAGAAGGGTGAGATGCTCTCACTTGTGCTTAACGAAACATAGATCACTCGGCAAAGCAGGTTTCCCTGATATTAAAGACTAATACTGGGCAGTACATCTGGATCAGCTCAAGCACTGGTTTCCCTCAGCCGAACCACCCCTATGGGTAGACATAGCCCCTATCTGAGATCTTTATTTACTACTCCTGAGTGACACTTGGAAACCATGTGAGTCCAGGGCCCTGACCATGCCAATGCAAGAGTCACTACTAGCTTGGAGACACCTCACAACTACCATGTCACGCTCCAAAACTTCTACACTTGTCTCAATTCCCCTTCAAATTTTCAAGGCCATGATCCCTTCACTATCGGTTAAAGCCCTCAATAAATATGGCATTCAAAAGGCCACTGCCCTCTACACAGGTGATACCCCCTATTCGTTGGATGAGTTAATCAAGAGATATCACATTCCAGCAGAACATAGATTCACCTGTATAAGACCTACTCAATTCATCACCAAATACCCAAAACCCATACTCCCGATGCCCCCTCGCATCTGGGACTTCTACACCCACACTTTGCATAAAACAAAAGGGATTTCCCATCTTTATAACACCCTGCAGTGAAAAAGTACCTTTAGCAAAACCAACCCCATGTTAAAATGGGAACGGGACCTCAAAACATCATTCTCACCAAAACAGTGGTGTGCTGCTTTTGGTTCCATTGCTAAAGCATCACACTGCACCAACCACCACGAAGTTACAACCAAAATTACCAACAGATGGTACTATACACAATTTAGGTTAGCTAAATTCTCTCCCTTCATGTCCTCTCTGTGCTGGCAAGAGTGTGGACATACATACATGTTTTATGGAAATGTCCTAGTCTCGCTTGCTTCTGGACGCGTGTTTTCCACCTACTCGCCACTTGTACGGGTATCCTAATTAAACCACAACCTGCCTTGGCCCTGCTCAACATCGTTATTCACCGTTACCCTCCCTCATACCAACTCGTGGTCACCCACATTCTTGTAACAGCCAGACTGACTATCCTCAAGAAATGGAAAATGACTCTATCTTCTAATATTTCAGAAGTAGTGACCATGGTTAATGCCAACTACAACTTTGACCGCCTCATAGCAATAAATGGCTTTAAATATGCCAATTTCTCTAACTCATGGAGCATATGGGTTAACAAACAACTATCATGCCCCGTATAACTTTAATAACATTAATGAAAACATTAATGTATGTATTGTAAATGCTTACCACTCTCGTAAACCTGTGGGAGAGGGGAGAGAGGCCAGCCACATGCTGAGCAAGCCAGGAGGTGCTGGAGGCTGATTTTGTGCTTTATCCATCCACCCAGGCTGAAAAGGGACAATAGCCAAATGTTAATGCACTGTGCAGCTCACTGTTTGTTATTTTACTGTCACTTCTGTGCGAGCACTCCTGTGTGGGAATTAGAGATAGCTGCCAGATGCTTCTCTGATTCACTGAAACTTTATATTTGCATACTGCAATATACTTGGTTTATTCTCAAGTGTATGAGAGCAAAGCTCATTTGATTATAACCTACTAAGTGACTGGTTTGTGTTGAAGTGTATATCTGCCACTTCATTATATAAAGCAACAGTGTCCCTTTTTGCTCTGGAGGGGCCCCTAGCTAGTAATAGCCTAGGGAACAGTAAACAGCTCAGGGTAGGGACAGGATAGGCTTCCGACAGCAATTTAGATAGGTAGAGGTCCGGTAGCATTGATAGCCTATTTGTCTACAGATTTACCAAAACCATGTAGTGCAAGGGTCTGCCTGATTGCATAAAAATTGAAACTCCTAAGGTCTGACCTCATATTATATTGTTTTGGTAAATCTGAAGACAAAAATCAGCAGAATATCTGATAGTGTGTATTGGGCTTTAGAGTTGGCAGCTTTATCACTTATGGTTTTTTGGAATTAGTAATATATGTTTTCTTTAGCTGGCTGGTAATTAATTGGTTTGTGATATTATCAATTTTATTTTGTATTTCTATGCATCATTTTATAATATGGCACATCAAGTTCTTTTTATTCTGTTATTAAATAACCTTGGTTACTTTGTGTAGTTGTTTTTTCCTGTTTTTCTACAACAACATACTTATTAATAAAAATTGTGATGTTTCAAATATCATTGCTCAAGGTCGTCTGATTGGTTATTCTATGTGTGTGTGAGGTAAATCGGTACCAAACAGACAACTTTTTCAAGTTTTGGTCAAACTACTTGATTTTCCTAGCCTTCAAACACTTATGTAAACTCCGTGGGGCAAGGACTTGGTGTTCTAGAAAAGTTCTGTATAAACAATAAAATTATTAATGCATCTGTATTATAATTATTGCAGGAAAATATCCTTGAAAATACAGTTTGGTGTAAAGGATAATGGGGTAAGAGATAATGTATATTTTCAACTCTATCTGACTGTAATGAGAAACTGAGCCATGCTAAGTGTACTGTTGCATCTGCTGACATAAGTATAAGACAGTTTGCAAATACTGCAAAAAGACCCACAGAAAAAGCTTTAATAATCAAACTTTTGTCTGAACTTTGCCTTTTTGATAGTTCACTAAAGTTAATTTTCATGCTTTCCCTATTGAGAGACAAAGATTAATCACCCTCCTTTATCAAAACATTCTGCGATTAGAAATGTACTTCTCTTACTTGTATCTTCTATCATGGAATGTAGAAGCGCAGTAAAAGATATTCACTGAGCAGGAGCATCCATTTTTCACCAATGCAATATATAACAACAGGTTACTGGTTTTGTAAAGCTATTACTTTTACTGTCAACATGACTGCAAATATAAGTTGTCTCATTACATAGGATAAATTGAAACTGAATCAAAACATCTGACCAGACTAAAACAAGTGTTCTCTTGAGAATGTATAATAAATGATTTGAAGACACATCAAAGTGAGAGGTAGCAAAGTAGCTGACCCTTATGGCTGTTTCAGAGACTTTATAGATCAGGAAGATTAGCAGTATATGAATAAATCCCCTATGCTGATGGATGTTGAAGGGGTATGCATGCTTATACTTGATGTGTCATTTTAATATGAAGGTAAGGGCAACAAAGAGAATATAAAATAAACTGAAAATAGTCCAAGACATTTTGTTTCTTCTGAGTCTTTTAAACATGCTGATTAGCAGTACTAGAGTAGTGCACTCTGTTAGCCAAATATTGATGCAGAAAGTTTAAGTGAGATCTTTTATTGACTCTTATAAGTTATTAAAGTTGCAAGCTTTCAGGATGTCTTAGATTACTTCATCGTGTTTTATATATGTCTGAAAATGGTTCTGAAACCCACATACGATATTTAAACACAGTTACAAGGAGGAGCAAGGAAAAATAAAATTGTTTTTTCTTGACACACTTGAGTGGTATTGAGATATGGATCATAGTTTAGAAGTGCTATTGGGGTAATTAATTCAAAGATAAGAAGTCCAGGCACAAACTTCACCTCTAGTGAGAGTCCCTTAGAAATGTCCAGAGACCAGTGAAATACAGTCAATTATGAAATATTACAAAAAAGGATGTTGGGCTATTGTAACGGTACCTCAACCATTCCAGTCATTGTCTACAAAAAAGTTTTAAGAGATATTGGACTTTACTGGTACCAGAGAGGGACTACCACAGAAGATTATAAAAATAACAATATTTGTTAGAAATTATATGAAAATATTTGTATGTTAAAAACATTAGAATACAGTTACAAATGCGATGTTGGCCATACTCATAACCGCTATAACCACAATAATCACTAATAATCTTTGCAAATTGATCCCATTACCTTCCTCAGGACCTCCTTAACTTATAAACATGAATCTTATAATATTATCAACATCTTATGTCTTTCAATGTCAACTTATGCATCACTTTTCAGGTATCACCTGGAGATGGTGGTACCATATGCAATATTAGTATTACTATTGCATGATACTGGTGGCAGGGAGGCCCATGTATAGAGTTCCAATGGTATGGGAAATTGACATACAGACCTATATATAAATAATATGAATTAACATACAACTACCAGAGGAGAACTAGCTAACTAATAAATACCGGGTAATAGAAATAGAGTTGCCTAACTTGAAAATATGTCACTTTTAAAACAAGCCACTTTGTATCATACAAAATGATGCTTTAGCCTATCCCAATAATTATAGTCTAAGTATGGACGCAACAATAGAAGTCAGCCTGCAACGGCAATTATCAAATTAAAAGCCGGATCATATATTCAAGGATACAATACCGAACAAAGTTATACTATAAATACCTGACACATACCTTGGAAGTAAGCCTGATGTGCAGAGGAAGACCTCTCGTACGGCTCTGGTTCCGGGATCACTGGAGCGGGAACAGTGACCCTCGGAGCACAGCGGAGTAGGAGAGCCTGCAGGGTCGGCTTGACTGAAGATGAAGTCAGCTTGGCAGAGACAGGAACAGGCTTGATTGCTGCGGATGCAGGAACGCTGAGAAGTAGCAGGCAGTTGCGCACAGATGCAGGACTGTAGGCAGGTGCGCACAGATGCAGGACTTGTAGGCAGATGCACACGGATGCAGGACTTGTAGGCAGATGCACACAGATGCAGGACTTGTAGGCAGATGCACACAGATGCAGGACTGGTAGGCAAGTGCACACAGATGCAGGACTGGTAGGCAAGTGCACACGGATGCACGACTGGTAGGCAAGTGCGCACTGACGCAGGACAGCAGACGGAAGCAGGGTCAGACAAGCCAGGTCACAGCAGCGGATCAATCAGGCAGAGAATGGTCAAGTCCAGACAGAATCGGCAACAGGAGATCAAACAAACAGGAACACAGAGCAGGTCAAAGGCAAGCCAAGGGGTCAGGACTGGAGACAGCAGCGAGGTCAGGAGAAGCCGGGTAACACTGGAGCACATGCGGGTTCAGGATCGGGTACAGGATGAGCTGCAGATCAGACACCAAGGATGCATTCTGAAGAGGCCCCTTTTAAGGATCACTAGGCGCCAAAGCTGTGTTAGTGTGGCGGGTCCGCATTCTGCATTGGCGCGCGTCTATTCACTGCTGAATGCCTATGGACTGGAACACGTCCCAATGGACCCGTGCGCCCGCGGCCAGTTGCAGAACCATGCACAGTACATCCATGACAATACCTCAACTACTGTACCTGCCATCACATTAGTCACAAGGTAACTCTGAAGCTTGTATATATGTGTCACCATATGGTCGTTAGATCCTTTCCACTTGTTTACAGCTGTCACCAAACTACAAGGGATGTTCCTCCTATGACACACATAAAATAGCAGATATAATAGTCCTTGTCTTAAGACTTATGTCCTACTGTTGACCAATCTCACAGAACACTTACCTAATGTGTAACCAGCGCCTGCATCCCACCATCTGCAGGCCCATATAGCCATGTATCGCTTTATATAGCCAGTGTGGCACCAAAGTCAATGAAATAATTGTTTAATTAGGAATAAAGGGAGAATACTAAATAACAACATCATCAATTTGCGCCAATTTACAAATGTACCCTATCCCCGCTGCATTGGCTTGTACAGAGCAATGTCATCGGGCCACGCCCCACATAGAATCTGAAGAAGCTATTGTCTGGCGAAACACAACAGCATGACGTAATCACCCTGGCCGACTGGCTGTGAACAGACGCTCCAAAAAATAAGGAATAACCGGACATGATGATCAGCATGCCAGGCAGTGCGCCAAAGTGATCCCCCCTCCCCCCCTTTTTCCCCCCTCTTTCCTTTCCCCCTTTTACTCCCTCTCCCCCCCCCTCTTCCTCCCCTCCCCTTCCCTTTTTTCCCCTTCCTTCCTTTTTCCTCCCCCCTCTCTCTTTCCATCCCCTTCTTTCTATTCTCTTTCCCTTCCGTCTTCCACCCCCCCATTCCCTTTCCTTTCCTCCCCCATCCCTTTTCCTCCCCCCTCACCCTCTACCCCCTTTCTCCTTTCCCTTCCAATTCCCCTCTCCCACCCTTCCTTCTCTATCACTCTTCCTGTCCTCTTGTTTTCAATTTTCCACAATAGATCACAACTTCATTATTGTATATGTATTTAGGAAGTATAGAATCCAACATTCCCTAGTGTCTCCCATGTCCACCGTGGGTGGACCACCTTCAGGTGCCTTCATTGTGCTGTTTTAATGCTCCATTGGTCTCTCCAGGTAAGCAGTGCACAAACCTATGGATCCCCCATTATACGTTAAGTGTATGCTGTATTATTGCTATTAAATTCTCCCTCGCTATATTATACATCTGTTATGGCTGTTTGACTATGAGAATATATTTATAATTTACTTTGTAGATGACAATGACTGACTCCTCCTGAGGAGGTGGCTTTTTGCCACAAAACATGTATAGGACCTTGTCAAGATCTACATTCTGGTGCCCCCTGCGTCCACTTGGGGTTCATCGACCTACTTGAATATTGCCAACAATAATACACGGTTATAACTGTTGAGTGTATACAATTTTTATGTAATATTGTCTTTTTCCCAATTTTAAGCATGTTCTCTACTAAATAAATTGATATATTTTCTTATATTTTCACCTAATCCTTGGGTACCGAGATAGTCCAATCTTTTCTTATTTTACCAGGGGCATGTTTTGAGCAAATTTTCCCTTCATTCTCAATTTTTATGGATGATGGTACCCACCTCTATTTCTAGAATATTTAGCTTGAGGCATACACTTAAACTACATTCAGCATTAAAAGGTATGTAAGGCTATCTATGCCAATCTCTTGATGATACAGCAGGATTTAGGGCCCTCATACATGGAGAAAATTCTTATGCTTGTCTTCTAAACTGGTCCACAATCTGTTTATAATGTGTTGATAACATTATGGTTTGGTCAATATATCTGACCAACTATGCAGTAGGACTTGTCAGGGAATTTGGAGACATCCTTATGAAGAAGAGAAGGTGAAAAACCTTAGACCAAAAAAAAGCAGTAAATGGACACACTCTCAAATTTGGAGCATATTGCCAGTGGAAGAAAAGCCACGGAAGTCTCTATCCAAGTAGTTATGATTCATATGTGAGAAGGGACCAGATACCATCCCATCATACCCCTACATGCTACTTTTGTGTTGGTACCATTCAATGGACAGTTAGCTAAACTACCTCAGATTGATACCCAATATGTTACTGATTTGGCTTGTTGCAGTTTAGCTTCCAGTTTACATGGCTAACATTGCTGGTTTGATGTGGTGGTTTCTTTATTTTAATGACCTTTTATTCTGTGTTCTTCCTTTTATCAAGTGTTTAAACAATATAAGGTATACACAAAATCAACCTATTCTGGTTGGATACCATTTTATATGATTGAAGTGTCATGGGTTTATTTAGTTACTTACAAAGATCAGTAGACAGTCGGAATTCAATC
Organism: Aquarana catesbeiana; assembly: GCF_042186555.1. Lineage (NCBI taxonomy): Eukaryota > Metazoa > Chordata > Amphibia > Anura > Ranidae > Aquarana > Aquarana catesbeiana. The sequence continues at coordinate 262,840,533 of NC_133326.1, forward strand.
CTCATCATTCTCCCCAAAACAGGCTGCGGTTAGTTACTGCATGTTAAATAATTCTGTTATGCATGATTTTTCTTTAACATTTGCTACTTTATTGTTGACAGAAGAATACACTGTTCTTAAAAGGAGAAGAAAAAATGCTGTCACCACAGATCAATGTATCTGAGACTTGCATGAATCAATTAGCCTCTTGTTAGTAGATATTAAGAACATCTACAATGAGCATGTGGGAGTAATAATGTATTCTTGCCTGAGAAAAAATGTATCTCCTTCTATAGCAGCAATAGTAACACACCATCATAGCTGCATCTAATATATGCATATAAGAAAATAACAGGGAAATTGTTAGAATTGGTAAAAAAAAGAAAAGAAAAAAAAATAACATTTTATTTGATTATTTATTATGCAAATACATTTGTGCACATGTTTGTATCATCGTGTTAATAAAGTATATAATAAAAGAAACAAGAGTTTAAAATTATGTTTTTATAGATATCAGAAATGCAATAGCTTTTCTTTTGTATCCTGTTTAGTTATATGACTGTGCTGTAAATCTAATAGATACTGAAAACAACGTTTTTAAAGCCCAATTACACCCTTAGTGTTAATCAATGAAATTCAGGTGCATCAAAACAAAGATGTGCAAAATCTTAAAGCAGTAGTAAAGTCTGCTTTGCAACTTTTACTTACAGGTAAGCTTATAATAAAGGTTACCTGCAGGTAAAATTAATATCTCTTAAACATGCACAGTTTAGGAGATATTCCAGTGAGCAGCAGCTGGTGACATTATGCGCTCTGAACGGACAGCATACTCATGAGCTCTGTGCGCACGGGACTGACATCATCGAGGCTTGGCCATTCAAAGGCTGGAAAATATAGCGGTAAAGGAACCCAAGAAGGAAGTCATATAATGAACCAAGCAGCATATACAAACATATTTAAAATTATATATATATATATATATATATATATATATATATATATATATATATATATATAATATATATATATATATATATATATATATATATATATATATACACACACAATAGAGATTTAAAGCTAAAAACCACATACCTTCACCACTCAAAAATTTAAAAAGACACCATTGTCTATTCACCACAGCAGCTGCTCACACAGTGTGCTCACATACACACACACTTCCTGTTAAGCATTCCATATGAATAGCTAAGTATAAGAGGCCTATACTGCACTGCCTGAAAGCTGGATCATAGTGCAGATGGGTACCCACCTATCAAGAGTGGTACTGGCGTAATTACTTTACTCCTATGTCAGGATGTCTCTGCTAGGGTTTTAGGATAATCAGTGGGGGTAAAATAAATAACAGTTCAATCAAAGACCATTAGCCATATACACGTATGGTGCACAGTTACTAAATGCAGATCCCCACAGTCCCAGTAGTGGATGCAAAGTTCAATCACATAGGGTATACCCTTTCCAGGTGATATATATGTCCTCCTTAGTGGCAGGGAAAGCATGGGGTGGCTGAGGTCAATATAGTTCAATGGACAGCACAGTATAACAGCACTTCAGCATTGTAGTTTAGCTGAACAGTTGCACTCTCATACCTATACAGGCAATGAAAGTGCAACTGTTCCACTAACAGTCCCTCACAGTCCCAGTAGTGGATGCAGAGTTCAATCACATAAGGTATACACTTTCCAGTTAAAGTATATCTCCTCCTTAGTGGCAGGGAGTGCATGGGGTGACTGATATCAATATAGTTCAATGGACAGCACAGTATACTGACAATTCAGCATTGTAGTTTACAGTAGCTGAACAGTTGCACTCTCAAAACCTATACAAGCAATGAGAGGACACCGTATGGACTAGACAGGGAGGGGATCCGAGTTAGAGCACACATATACCGGTGGATCCTGCTTCACTCCTTCATGTACTGGCTTGGGGTTGCCAGTCAGCACAGTTCCGCCAAGGCTCCTAGGATAGCAGTTCTGATTACAGTTGTGTCATGGAGGCTGAGACTTAGAATGTCCATCGGGCATGAGCAAACCAGTCGCCAGGCGAGGTGACATCACATACACCAGTAGTCTGGTGATAAAACCTCTATGCAAAGGCCCAGAGCCCACGAATACTGGGCCAAGTGAAGATGAAATTTCTGTTAACGGTGACAGCGCACTGCTGGAGGGAACAGTTCTATACGTAAGTGCAGTGCATACTGTGTATACTGTGGTTTTTTTTTGTTACTTTACTACCACTTTAGGGCTCATGCACATGAGCATGTTGGCCCATATAGCATATAATGCATATTTTTTTAGTGCAAGGGAGGCAAATTTGCTCATAACCAGTCTGCATTAAATCCTGACAAAGAGCAAGGTTCCTACTGTGCAGCTGCTAGTAAGTCAAACACAGTCTGTAGCAGCTTTAGAAAAAAAATAACTGTGAACGTTTGTGCATAACAGTGATTATGCCTATACAGTGTAAAAAATTGCCATTAATGGCTGCAAAGGAGCCCCTTAATATAAGTACCACATGAAACTGCATCCAAACATGTTCAGCCTGTCATTGATTTTAACAGGCTATTGGCAGAAGGTTGTACACTACAGCGTTGTCCCCTTTCCACCCAAAAACAACAAGGTTTTTATGCTGTAATAGCCAAATTGTCCCTATAGAGTAAATGCAGAGCCTAAAAGCAAAATTATAATAAGGTGATGGATAGTGCAAATAATGACTATATCAAAGAAACAATATGTGGAACCCAAAATACATAATAAAATAAATCATGAAATACATAAAATAGTGCCTAACACAAGTATCACTAGAGTAATGCCTTGTACAAACGGTTGGATGTTCCGAGGGGAAATGTTCGATGTGAGCTTGTTGTTGGAAAGTCCGACCGTGTGTATGCTCCATCGAACATTTGCTGTCGGACTTTCTGCCAAACAACAACAAATGTTTGATAGCAGTTTCTCAAATTTTCCGCCAACAAAACTTTGTTGTCGGAACGTCCGATCGTGTGTACACAAGTCCGCGCACAAAAGTTCACGCATGCTCGGAATCAAGTACGAGCCGGAAGCACTGTCTTGTAAAACTAGCATTCGTAATGGAGATAGCACATTTGTCACGCGGCAAATTTTGAAATCTCTCAGTGCAGCACATTCTCTTTTTTAAAACGCTAGAATAATGATTTTTTGCGTTACTGCTGATATTCAAGGAGATCTGGCAAACTGATTTTTTATTATTTCTCATGATCTCATGAATAATCTTTGTTTTTTTTTTCGATCTCCAGAATATTTTTTTTTTCTAGTGATCTCCATAATATTTTTTGTCGTTTTGTGTGTCAAGTTATGACAACACCATTATTAGCTTGTATTTTTTAACCTCAAAGAGATACAACTATGTTGAGGGTACTTAGGGAACTCAGTCAAGTGATTGCCAGACCGTTGTTCCTAATTTTTACAGACAGTCTACTGACTGGAATGGTACCAGCTGATTAGAAAAAAGCCAATGTAGCACCAATATTTAAAAAGGGCCCAAAATACATCCCTGGGAATTACAGACCAGTTAGCCTAACATCAATAGTATGTAAACTCTTGGATGGGATGATAAGGGACTATATACAAGATTTTAGTAATGAGAACTGTATCATTAGCAGTAATCAGCATGGATTCATGAAGAATTGTTCCTGCCAAACCAATCTACTAACCTTTTATGAGGAGGTGAGTTGCCATCTAGATAAAGGAAGGCCCGTAGATGTGGTGTATCTGGATTTTGCAAAAGCATTTGACACAGTTCCCCATAAACGTTGACTGTACAAAATAAGGTCCGTTGGCATGGACCATAAGGTGAGTACATAGATTGAAAACTGGCTACAAGGGCGAGTTCAGAGGGTGGTGATAAATGGGGAGTACTCGGAATGGTCAGGGGTAGGTAGTGGGGTTCCCCAGGGTTCTGTGCTGGGACCAATCCTATTTAATTTGTGCATAAACGACCTGGAGGATGGGATAAACAGTTCAATCTCTGTATTTGCAGATGACACTAAGCTAAGCAGGGCAATAACTTCTCCGCTACATGGCAGATGAGGTTCAATGTAGAATGTAAAATAATGCATTTGGGTGGCAAAAATATGAATGCAATATATACACTGGGGGGAGAACCTCTGGGGGAATCTAGGATGGAAAAGGACCTGGGGGTCCTAGTAGATGATAGGCTCAGCAATGGCATGCAATGCCAAGCTGCTGCTAACAAAGCAAGCAGAATATTGGCATGCATTAAAAAGGGGATCAACTCCAGAGATAAAACGATAATTCTCCCACTCTACAAGACTCTGGTCCAGCCGCACCTATGCTGTCCAGTTCTGGGCACCAGTCCTCAAGAAGGATGTACTGGAAATGGAGCGAGTACAAAGAAGGGCAACAAAACTAATAAAGGGTCTAGAGCAGTGGTTCTCAACCTTATCAGTGCTGTGACCCCTTGATAACATTTCCCAAGTTGTGGGGACCCTTAACAGAAAAATAATTTTCGTAGTGTGGGTTGTCAGCACCCAAGGCAAGACAAGTAATTTGCACCCCTAACCCACGGACATTTAGCGCTTCCTGATTCCCTTCCACTCATACAGTTTTAAAACCCCTTATGGTACATTTTAGGATATACCACTCTCTTTGTTCTCCTTTCTTTTCCTTATATCTCTCTCTATCGTAATTTCCTTTTTTTTTTCCCCATCCATCTCTCTAGCCATCTTTCTTGTTCTTTCTCTTATTCTTTTTCTCCCTTTTTTCTTTGTTTCTCCCCCTCCTTTCCTCTCCCTTCCATGTATCCTTTATTTTTATTCCTTCTCTTATGCCCCGTACACACGAGCGGATTTTCCTTCTGAAAAAACTTGGATGGTTTTTCCAACGGAATTCCGCTCACACAAAAGTTCTCTGAACTTTCAACTGTCAAGAACGTGGTGACGTACAACACTACGACGAGCCGAGAAAATGAAGTTCAATGCTTCCGAGCATGCATCGAATTGTTCCCGAGCATGCCTAGGAATTTTGCGCGTCGGAATTTGTACAGAAGATCGGAATCTCTGATCAGAACTTGAAATATAGAGAACCTGCTCTCAATCAGTGCTGGTTGGTGGGATCAGTGGCAGCGCTGGTGGGGGGATGGGATCAATGGCAGTGCTGGTGGGGGGTGGGATCAGTGGCAGTGCTGGGGGGAGTTTTGATCAGCCAACTTAGGTGCTCCTGATCAAGGTCATCTGCTCATCCGAGAACTGTAGTGCGGACTTTGAAAGACAACTATGATCACAGGTACTGTTACTCACTGTGTCTCCGACTTTGTGGTGTCTCGCAGCAGTGACACCTATGCCGAAATCAGGAGATAGGGTCTCCTCCAGCCCCTCCCACTTCACATTCCTCACCAGGCAGCTGACCTCCAGTCTCCACCACCCAGCCATTCCGTGAACTAAATGGGCGGCTGCGAAAAGGCTGGGAGAGCGGTGTGGGCTTCAGGAACAGCCCAGGATTTGGTGACCCCTGGCAAATCGTTATTCGACCCCCGAGGGGGTCCCGACCCCCAGGTTGAGAACCACTGGTCTAGAGGATCTTAGTTATGAGGAAAGGTTGCAAGCACTGAACTTATTCTCTCTGGAGAAGAGACGCTTGAGAGGGGATATGATTTCAACATACAAATACTAGTGACCCTATAATAGAAATAAAACTTTTTCGCAGAAGAGAGTTTAACAAGACTCGTGGCCACTCATTAAAATTAGAAGAAAAGAGGTTTAACCTTAAACTACGTAGAGGGTTCTTTACTGTAAGAGCAGCAAGGATGTGGAATTCCCTTCCACAGGCGGTGGTCTCAGCAGGGAGCATTGATAGCTTCAAGAAACTATTAGATAAGCACCTGAATGACCGCACAATACAGGGATATACAATGTAATACTGACACATAATCACACATAGGTTGGACTTGATGGACTTGTGTCTTTTTTCAAACTCGCCTACTATGTAACTATGTAACTATGATGTCCCTTGTTAATTTGACATTGTATTTGTGAAATGTACCTGCCTACTCACAAACAAACTGTCCCTTTTGAAGTAAAACACATAGCCAAGTATTTGCAAAAAACAAAAATAATAAATTTAATAGGGGTCATAACAAAATAAAGAGGAAGGCAATGCTGGAGAAACAGTTGGTATTGGCGAAGCCTTTGTACCTCAGGGCAGACATCAATTATTTGACTGTCAAAATTGGTAACCTGAGGAGTCCATTTAATAGGGAGCACAATACGGTCCAGGACTCCAAGAGATCGGGAGCAACAGCAGATGACATATATGTCCCGAGGCTGTGGTCTTACAACATCCTGCGTTTTTTGCCAGACCACACCAAACCCAGGCCATCACTCTTAACACTTCCTTCCACGCTTCCTTCCATGCTGCTGTGGTGGGTTGGGTGGCTGTGTTGTTGGTGGTGTTGCTTGAGGTAGTGGAGGAGTAGTATGGTCCAACTCACACAGGTGGCATTGTGAGTTGGCCTGAAGAATGATCTCCTCACAGATGAGGCGTTGGTCCTCCTCCATGCATTCCAGTTTACTCGCTGTCACACAGCCAAACGTCTCGGGCCACCAGGGGTCGTTGTAAGTACCGCAGTAGCCTGGCGAATAAAGCAGTCACTGACTCCTCCAGGTTCCTCACCTTCCTGTTCCTTTTGGTTAGAAGGTGGAGGTGGCATTTGGTCAGGATGCTTTCCATGGCCTCCTCCTGGCTGAGACTTTCTTGTGTATGAAAATGGTGCATAGTTTTAGTTTTTTGGTCATCAATCACACACAATTTTGAGCTCATGACTGTTGCAAATTGAATGTTAACAAATAGAAAAGACTATCATTCTGACCCCAGCATTTCTCATTCTTGTCCCAATCATTTTTGGCCACCATTGTCTATTGATATGTAAACCACTTTGTTAAATCAGAAATTAGTGATCAATAACATCTAGTTAACATCATTCAATTTTTGTCATTAAATATTTTGAAGGATGCTATACCTGGCTCAAGCTGGGCTCCTCTACATCTTCTTCCTAGGTGGAAGGCCCGGGTTGGACTTCAGGAGCCTCAGCTGATGTTGAAGGAAGTGTGGAAGGAAGTGTTTACAGCGATGGCCTGGGTTCACTCTGGTCTGTCAAAAAATGCAGTCTGTCGTAGTACCACAGCCTGGGTACATATACGTCATCTGCTGCTGCTTCGGATTTCATGGAATCCTGGACCTTCTTGCGCTCCCTATTATATGTGCTCCTCAGGCTACCAATTTTGGCCTTCAAATAGTTGATGTCTGCCGTGGGATACAAAGGCTTCACCAATTCCATCAGTTTCTCCAGCGCTGCCTTCCTCTTTAGCTTGTTGGAGTATTCTCTGCATGTCACTTGCCAGAGACATGGCAGCTCCCTGTACATGTCCAGGAATTTGGGCAGGAAGTGAATTTATCCACCATTTTAGCTGCAACACACAACACAAGACAAACCCTAATGTCAGGCTAAATTCTCCTAATCTTCTCTCAATATAGGCCTCAATCTCTAAAGCAGTATAGGCCACTAACCACTGATGCCCCAAGTTAAAATTGTACCTTTGTTTGCATGATTGGCTCTTACGATCCTCCGTCCTCCAATCACAGATCGTACATGCAATGTCCACATGTTATGCTTTATATACACTGTGCATTTGTGAAACTCCGCCTCTGTCCTTCTTTCTAGTGTATTCCCCGCCTCTTCTCTTTTGGGGCAGTGGGAAAGCACATGGAGGAGACACAGCAGGTGCCTGCAGAGAGCAGCAATGAAGAAAGCCCGGAACAAGGCAGTTCCATATCTAGGAGGAGATATAAGGCCTCAAATATGTCCTTTGTAGAGATGGTGAACATCTTGAAGAGGGCAGACTATGATGGGAAGCATGGACCTTACCCAAACCCAAATGTGAGAAAGGCCAAGATCATGACTAAAGTTGTGAGAAGTCTTCACAGGAATTTTGGGGTACGACGATCCAAGGAGCAATTGAGGAAACGCTGGTCAGACCTGAAATTGAGGGAGCACGATCAGTATAGAAGGATCAGGAAAGTGCTTCAAAAAAGTAAGTATTTGTCGTGTGTTCATATTATTATTATTACTTTAGTGCTGCTCCATGTGCTTTTCTTTACTGTTGTACAGTTTAAAATGGCAAGTTTGAGGTTCGTGGGCACAGTAATCGTTCGTAGTAAACATTGTTTGTTCGACCACTAATACGCCATTTTTGGCAGATGTAGGTTAACTACATTTGTTCATGCCTATTTGTATTAAAAGAAGTTTAGTGCATTGTTGTCTAGATGTGTTTGTAACTATAATGAAATGCAAACTTGATTCAGTGTAAGGTAAGGACACTCAGCAGCTGTTTACACATCTGGACGCAGGTGCACTAGTGTGGGACACCAGAACAACCTTTTTATGGTGTCCTATGCAGGTGCTCCAGTGGATACTAGGGGTCTCTCCATCTGTGAAACTTGCACAAAACAGGTAAGTATTCCAGCTTTTGAAAGGGAAATAAATCATGTCTTCAGCTTGAAACTCTGCCAAAACAGACAATTGGATGACACTTCCAAGCAATGTTTCATATTACTATTTCTTGCCTCAAATATCTGTCTGCTAAGTATACCTTTTTTGTAGTCACATGGGGAGAAAAGAATTGGGACATATGAGGACACCACGAACCCCACACCTAATGAAGAGGGGAACAACTCAGCACACAACCTGAGGATGTGGATTCCGAGGTTCAGGAAGTGGTCGAAATGGTGACCACAACAGGTCAGTGTCTGAGACCACAGCTTCAGGTAATAGATGTATGCCTGCATATTTATAATACATGGTGTGTTTTTTAATTTTTAGGTGATGTAGATGTTGTGGAAGAAGAAACTCACTTTAGAGAAGGTCAAGGAAAACATCAATGATGTTGAAAAAAGACTGACCAACATCATTGATGTTTTAGCCAAAATCTAAAAACAAAAAAATTAAAAGTTGTCGTTATTGTTTATCTTTTTATAAAAATTTTAAAGTAAATGCAAAGCCAAATTTTGAAGATGCACACAGTGGGGGTTATTTATGAAAGGCAAATCCACTTTGCACTACAAGTGCACTGCAAGTGCACTTGGAAGTACAGTCGCTGTAAATCTGAGGGGGACATGCAAGGAAAATAAAAAACATAATTTTAGCTTGCACATGATTGGATGATAAAATCAGCAGAGCTTCCCCTCATTTCAGATCTAACCCTCAGATTTACAGTGACTGCACTTCCAAGTGCACTTGCAGTGCACTTGTAGTGCGAAGTGAATTTGCCTTTCATAAATAACCCCCTGTGTGTCAACAGGTGCTATCTGCTATCATGGGATATCAATGTACAGGTTTTGGAGGTGCAACCCCTTCCTTGCAACTAAAGTAGATGAGAGGAAGGGGTTGCACCCCCGAAACATGTCCTTTGATCCCCCATGTTGGGATCTAGCACATGTTGACACACTGTGGCTTGTTTCAAAAAAGCCGAACCACTTTGCACTACAAGTGCAATGCAAGTGCAAAACATGTACATTGATATCCCATGATGGCAGATAGCACATGTTGACACACTGTGTGTTTTGTGGCTTTATCAAAATAGATGTAGGGAAAAGACACATATTCTAGACATGAGATCATGATGGAAATCCACATTTTGAGTCCCAATTTGTGTGCATCTTTAAAATTTGGCTTTTACAGGGGTGAGATCACCCCATCTGATGAAGGCAAGATCAACACAGTTTTGACATACTAATGTCTCATATGGCCTTCACTTTATCAAAGTTGAACTTTGTATGTTCCTGAGTTGGGGATGTTGATGTTATGGTTTTAAACATGCCTGTTTAGCTACAAAAAGGCTATATCTACTGTCAAACATACATGTTATACACCAAAGGAGTTGGTTTGTTTAAAAACCCTTTTATAACGCACATGTGAATGTGCTTGGAGTAAAATGTTTTATACTCAACAACGTGTGGCTTCTTTAAATGCTCAATACCATTTTTTGGAGTAAGTTGTTGTAGTTACAGGGACAATGGGAGGGATTTACTAAAGGCAAATCCACTTTGCACTACAAGTGCACTTTCAGTGCACTTGTAGTGCAAAGTGGATTTGCTTTTAGTAAATAACCCCCACTGTGCTGTAAAATTTGCCAATATAAGGCCATTTTAGGGACTACAAGCAATTAATTCATGAAGTTTAAAAAGATGATTTTTTTTTATCATTAATGCATTACATACATTAAAAACAAAAACATTGTGTGTGTGTGTAGCAGACCCATAGCACAACAGAATATAATAGTTAGCTGAAGAAGAGATTGTCACCTCATGTATCAAATAAGTTACGTTTGCACTATTGATGAAAATGGCCAAAAATAAAATGCCATTGGAGAACCTAGGAGACAAATAAGAAACACAAGCAGTAAATCAAATAAAATATGAGTTCAATTTTTCACAAGAAATGTATTTTAAATTTTTAAACTTTATCTGGCATATCAATTGCCCCCTACCAATGAAATACTCAAGATATTTTTGCCGTACTTCACAGGCGCTTTGGGGGGGGCAAGCCAGGACGGCCAGCTTCAAGAGCCGTCATGATCTCTTCCGTTGAGCTGGCCTCAGTCGCAACTGAGGTCAGATAGTTGGCTGCATTTTTTTCAAAAAATTATGCAAAATTCAGCAGCACAGAATAATATGGTTAAGTTTGTATTCTGCCATATTTATTGATATTAGGAATAGCCGGAAACGGCTGACCATTATGTCAAAGGCATTTTCCACCACTCTTCTTGCTCTGGCCAACTGGTAGTTAAAAACCCTCTGGTCCAGGGTGAGGGTCCTCATTGGGAACGGCCACATCAGATTGTCCTCAAGCGCAAATGCCTCATCTTCCACAAACACAAATGGGAGGCCCGCCACATTGTCTGCTGGAGGTGGCAAGCCCAAGCTGCCAGTCTGGAAATGCTGGTAGAATTCAGTCTTGGCGATGACTCCTCCATCCGACATACGGCCATTCTTCCCCACGTCCAGATACAAAAATTCATACGTCTCTGACACCACCCCCAACAACACAATACTACTGTACCCCTTGTAGTTATAGTAGTACGATCCCAAGTTGGGTGGTGGGACGATCCGGACATGTTTCCCATCTATCGCACCACTGCAGTTGGGAAAGTTCCACTGTTGTGCGAATTGGGAGGCCACAGTCTGCCACTCCTGTGGGTTGGAAGGAAATTGTGGAGTCAAACAAGAAAAAAAAAATGAGTACTTTTGCACATAACATTACAAGCAGATTAGACACAAACATTCTTGGCCAACTTAAGTATAACATTTATTTAAATGAGTATTTAAAGTCAAAAGTATGAGGTACACTTATCAAATTCCTCACCCCCTCTGATGGCCTATTGTAAAAATTTTAAGGGGGGGGTGTTTTGGACAGGTAACCCTCTCCACTTCATTGAGAGCAGAATGCATAAATAATGTGTGTTACTTTGGCCAGCCCCTCCTTACTTACACTATTGGCAGCCCACTGGACAGGTAAGAAGTGTCATAATAAAAAATATGAATACACACTGTCCAAATTGAAGCACCTTTTTATATTCTGCAATTAACTATCAAGATAATAGGAGAACACAACTTGAAACAGTACCATTTGAAAGTATTCAGGCAAGCCCTTGCACTACATGCTTTGGTGAATCCATCCATAAATATGAACACAAAAGAGGTAGGTATAGTGTGTATGGGTTTGGCAAAGTCAGCAGTTAGAGGATTGGCATCGCTTGACTTAGTGGTTGGGGGGGAGGGGGGTTCCAAATGAGTTTTGGCCCCCCAAAAAAGCCTCTTGCACTATGCCTGAATTTAAGGACAACAATAACATTTGTATACATTTTAGGGGGTGTTTAGGGTAAGTACTACAATGGAGCTGACAAAATACATTGTTAAGTGACTAGGCTAGGTGTATGTGGGCCCAGGATAGCATGCTGGGGAGGTTAGTGAAGGCAAATATGCATGAAGGACAAAAAGGAGCATTAAAAGCTTCCAGCATGCATGAGGACAAAGAGGACATTCACAGCCTATTACAATCATGATAATTATGGAATGATGAAAGAAATACAATACATTAGCAAACATTAAATACATAGAAAGTGATGTTAAAGGATAAAACTTACCTTAATATAGTCCTTCTGCAGGACCTGAATTATGGCAGAACAGGTCTCTGGAATAATGATTCCCAGAGCCTGGAGGAGATCCCAGTTGTAAACGTAACTATACTGGAGACTTCTCCCCATCACCAAGTACTGCAAGGTGGTGATGAGCCTTTGTGCAGGACTGATGGCTTGCCGCATACAGGTGTTCTGCTTGGTAATATAGGGGGTAAGCAAAGCCAACAAATGGTGAAAAACAGGGTCCGTCATACGGAGATATTTCCTGAAGTCGTCAGGATTAGTGTCCAGGAGCTACCGCAGAAAAGGCATGTGAGAGAATTGGTCACAATTAAGTAACCAATTCTTGGTCCATGAACTCCTCCTCTCCCTGTTTATGGACTGGACTTGGGTCAAAGCAAGAACTGCAACACCAAGCCCAACAACGGCACAAACTCTTCGATGAGAACATAACCGCAACATGGCTAGAAAACGGTCGGATGGTCTGAACAAACTAACAGAACGCACTGAAAATCAGAAAGGACCTGAGAAGAACGAGCTGAAAATCAGAAAGGAGCGGACAAGAACACACTGAAAAACAGAAGCAAACTATAAATAGAACGCACTGAAAGACAGGAACAAACTGACAACATGCACTGAAGAACAGATACGAACCCACAAGCACAAACTGAAAAGCAGAAACAAACTAAAAAAGGACGAGGCTGAAAAGCGCGAATCATCTCTCACCAAGCTTCTACTAACACGAGATAAACACAAGTTTAGTAGAAGGGATTCATAATTGTTGGCCAACATTTGTATAACCGTGCGTATGTAAGACAAGTTTGAGCCAACAAACTTTGAACAAAAATCCACGGTTTTGAAAGTCTGATCGTGTGTACGCGGCATAATAAAAGAGAGTCCATCCATCAAAAGACAAAGCAGATATTATACATATATCAATGATATATCAATATATAGACTCAGAGTACCTATGAAAGTCTGAACTAGTAGGTAGTGAAGTGACCCCCAAGGAATCAATATATGCAAATTCCTAACAGATACGGCGTAAATACAGAGGCTAAAAGTAAAATGACGATAACATGATGGATAGTGCAAATAACTCAGCTATATCAAAGAAGCAATATGTGCAACCCAAAATACTTAATCATAAAATAAATCAGGAAACAAATAAAGTTGTGCCAAGCACAAGTATCACAGAAGAAAGAACTGTGATGGACAATCTTTCCTTGGCCTTTGATGGACATTTTATTCTTACTTCTGTGATTCTGGTAATTAGCACTATTTTATATGTTTCATGATTTAATTTATGATGGGTTTACAGATATTGTTTCTTTGATATAGTTGAGATATTTGCACTATCCATCACTTTATTATCTTTTTACTTTTAGGCACTGTATTTACCCTATATCTATAAGAAATGTGCATATTTTGATTCCTTGCGGGTCGCCTGACTACCTATTATTATTATTACTATAGTTACTTTAAGTCTATATATTTTGTCATAGACAAAATGGAGAAGTATGGTACCTACACAGTGAACATTATGTAAGTGTTTTTACTAGGCTGCAAAGAATGAGCGAGAGATGAAGCAGGTTTAATGGTGAAATCTTATTTTCAATATACTATGTCAGAGACAACAGCCGAAAGACAACAGAGACATGCTATGCATCATGTAAATATTTTTACTGAGCCTCTATGAAGAAGAAGAGAAGCAGTTAAAAAAAAGAGCAAGGAAGAGACAAGGTAGGTTTAATCATAAAATAATTTTAAGAATAAAAAATAAAGTCTATTAGATCTGAGAAAATAGCCAGCAATATTGTGCAGACAGTCTGTATTTCATGTAAGCATTTTTACTATGCTACTAATAAAAATGGAAAGACAAAGCAGGTTTAAGAATGCAATAAAAATTACAGTGTAATACAGGGTTTCTCAGCTGGGGTTCCAGGAAAAGTCCCCAGGGGTTCTGTCACAATCTATCAACCACAGGCAGCTGAAGGGTAGATCGGGTCCCTGTTCAGCCGACACATACAGAGTAGTGCGGAAAGGGGCTATAATTATACCTCTTGAGGCTTGCTGCTCCTCACCGACCCCACCTTCCCTCCCATCTACCCCAGGTGGTTGTATGTGACATTACTTGGGATGGACAAGAGGAGAGGAGGGGCTGGCAGGGAGCAGTGCACTTTAAGAGTTCTACTACTCTGTGCCCTATGTTCTGAGATGTGCCCTGTTGTGTGCCCTGTGTTCTTCTGTGCCCCAGTATGTTCCAGGTGCCCTACTGCGTGCCCTATGTTCCTCACTGTATGCCCCATGTTCACCTGTGTGCCCTGTGATGTGCCCTGTGCCCTACTGTGTACCATGTGCCCCATGATGTGCCCTGTGTTCTGCTGTGTACCATGTGAACCATGATGTGCCCTGTGCTCTACTGTGTGCCCCGTGATGTGTCCTACTGTGTGCCCTGTGATGTGCCCTGTGGTCTGGTTTGTACCATGTTCCCCATGATGTGCCCTGTGTTCTGCTGTGTACCATGTGCCCTGTGATGTGCCCAGTGCTCTGTTGTGTGCCATGTGACCAGTTTTCTGCTGTATAACATGTTCCCTGTGATGCGTCCTGCACCCTAATGTGTACCATGTGTCCCATGATGTACCCTGTGTTCTGCTGTGCACCCTGTAATGTGCCCTGTGTCCTGCTGTGTGTCCTGTGTTCTGCTGTGTGCCCCATGATGTGCCTTGTTTTCTACTATGTGCCATTTCCCCTGCTTTGCACTTCTGTGTGCCCCATGTCCTGCTGTGTGCCATATGAAGCTGTATGCTGTGCCCCATAATGTGCCCTGCTGTTTGCCCCATAATGCACCCTACAGTGTTCAATGTAATATGCCCTGCTGTGCCCCATAATGTGCCCTCTTGCCCCCATGTAATATGCCCCTATTGTTTCCCAAGATGTGCCCTGCTGTGTGCCCCATGATGGGAGCTTGTACCCCCATGTAATATGCCCTGCTGTGCCCCATAATATTCCCTTCTACCCCATGTAATATACCCCGCTGTGCCCCATAATGTGCCCTCTTGGCCCCATGTAATATGCCCTGCTGTGCCCCATAACGTGCCCCCTTATCTCCATTTATTTTACCCTGCTGTGCCCTATAAACTTGCTACCCCCTATAATGTATCCTGCTGTCCTCCCACCCATAATGTGTCCTACTGCCCCACAATAATATGCCCTGCTGTGCTTCATAATGTGCTCTCCTGCCCCATGTAATGTCCCCTGCTGTGCCCCATAATGTATCCTGCTACCCCCCTGTAATGTGCCCTGCCATGCTCCATGTACCCTGCTGTTTCCCTATGTGTGGAGCTTTGGACTTTTTAGGCACAACACTACACAAATTAATAAAATATAACATCTTTAATGTATAAAAAAAACATAATAATGACAATAAGATTTTAAATTCACACTAATGGTTTGTACACAGTGTAGACATCTCTAACATGAACCTACTGCACAACACAGAATGAAGATACATATCTATAATGTACTATATTGCAGGGTGGTGGTTATGATGTAGAAAGATGTCAAAACTTGCTCTTAATGTACATGTTATGCGACTTCTTCAGGAGCTTTGGGCAAATGTATAATAAAAATGTAAGCAATATGGCTGAAAGCATCAGCAAGGCAACTGCTTAAGAGGGAACGTCTCTCAAGCAATGTATGTGATAAAATAAAAACCCAAAAAAGATTTTCAACATATATCTAATATGGCAGTGTATATTGTTCATAGAAAAAAGTGTTGGGAATCACAGTGTATCTACATAGTAATCATAGAAATACATTCCATAACCTTCACATATTGTATGCAATGACAGGCAACAGAGCATGGAGTGCTAGCAAGATGTTCCCAACACACTGGTAAACACTGAAGTATCGAATCCCTCACTAACAGTCACCATTGCACAAAGTAATAGCATAAGTAGTAACAGCTGTGCAATAGATTTTCTCTCCTTTAAATCATTGTTTATTGAACATGATTGTAATGGTACACACACTGACTATATTTACAGCCCCTTCCTCCCCTCTGCCCCACCCCCCCTAAAAAAAACCCAAACATCAAAACCATCATTCCTCAAATCCCAGTTACAATTGTATAGCTTTCACTCGCTATTCTAATAATAAAGTCAGAGTATAGACCTTATAGATTTCTTCTATCAACAACGTGTTCAATATTACAGTTGCAGATCCAGATGTCCGTCCTGGGACATCTAGCCAGGGTTTACACAGTTTATCAAATGTCTTTACACATCTCCATCTCATATAAGTAAATTTTTCTCTCACTGGTTTGTTATTCACCACTTGATGAGGAAGATAACTACTTCTGGGCTATAAGTTTATGAGCGAGGTAGAGACCACCTGGAATGCTATCTGTGTAGTGAGAGGGACAAACTTCAAACTCCATGTAACCCAATACATTTTTCTGTTAATCTTTACTTGCACCTTGGGAGCAGCGTAAAGCAACCTTATCCACTTTACAAAAGAAGGGCCAAATTTAAAGGGGTTGTAAAGGTAAAAATTTTTTCACCTTAATGCATTCTATGCATTAAGGTGAAAAAACTTCTGACAGAACCGCCGCCCCCAGCCCCCCCGTTTTACTTACCTGACGCCTCGAAAGTCAGCTTCGCGTTCCCGACATCTGTTCCTCCGCTCACCCTGGCCGCTGATTGGCTGCAGTGGATGGATTGAAAGCAGCGCAGCCATTGGCTCGCGCTGCTGTCAATCACATCCGATGACGCGGCGCGCCGGGGGGCGGGGCCGAGTGATACAGCGAGCGGCTATAGCCGCCGGCTGTATCACGGGAGCGCGCCCGCAAGCACTCACCACCGTGCGAGGGAGCTCGCATTAAGGTGGTGAATGCTTGCGGGGAGGAGCTGAAACAGCCGCCGAGGGACCCCAGAAGACGAGGTTCGGGGCCACTCTGTGCAGAACGAGCTGCACAGTGAAGGTAAGTATAACATGTTTGTTATTTTAAAAAAAAAAAAAAAACACCTTTACAAACGCTTTAAAGGCTGAGAACACTTGCCATAAATAATGCCATTCAAAGCTATCAAATGCTTTGGCAGTGTCAAGAGAAAGAATTGCTCTAGCCCCTTTAACTTTATATTATTTTATATAAAGTTTTTATATTTGTGCTAGCTTACCTATCAGGTATAAAGACTCTTGCCAGCAATTTAACACCTTTGCAAAGCAAAGAAATCGGTCTATATAAGGAGGGCTGAAGAGGGTCTTTATATTGGTAGTTTCTGTCATAGGCAGAGTCCCCCTAGCAGACACCCATTCCATCAACTGAAGTTGTTCTGGCAACAATACGTTCCGATATTGTTTATACATTTTGGTTGGCAGGCCATCTAGTCCAGGTGAGTTATAATTAGATGAAGCTCATAAAAGGTGTTCAGTAAATCTTCAAAGCTTTTTAGAAAGTGCCACAGTGCTGTGCTGTGCATATACAATGGAATTTTAAAAGGTGCTATAGTGCTGTGTCAAACAGGTCATGAATAGTGTCCAAAAATCATTCCAAACTTAAAAAGTGTGACGTGCTATGCAAACAATATACAACATGAGGCACTGACCCCCCGAAGGAGCTACTGATATTTTGATTTGGGCCTGTACTCTGCCTTACCACCCCCAGTGACTTGACTTAACCCTCTGACACAACTGTGGTGCAGTGTTAGTGCGGAACTAATGATAAAGGATAACCACACGACATACAGTATAATAACAGTATACCTATGTTATTACCTGGGTATCCGATGTTCCACCTGTTGGAAAAGGAACAACACTCCACACAAATTGTACTTAACCAGAAAACGTAACTTTTACTGGAATCAATATGAAAGTAGTATTACAATACTGGTACCATCACACCAACATAGCGCAACAGTCCAGTGAATATACACAATAAGTTGTACACATAAAATGGTATTAACTGATCTCAGAAAGTGCATCTCCAAGTGGGACTAATGCCAGAATGGGAAATGCCTTAATTCTGGGCACCTTCCCACTTCCAGTCCGCACTTGTGACTACAAAAAGGCAATGCTATACAGCACAAAAAAAAACAATCTCTGAGGAGCTCCCCCTGCTTTAGAGTTTAAACTCTCTATTAATCACAACTAGGGTGCAAGGCCTTGAAATAGAATAGGAAGTCCTCTCTTTGTCTTCTGTCTTCTGCTAGCAATTATGAATTATAATTTGTAATCCAGCGGTCAAATACACCACGATTAAACAAAGTAGATAATGAAGGTATATTCTTGTAATATAGTAACCCGTAACTGTCTCTGATGCAATTAGCTTTGTGTAAAACAGTGCCGTCACACCGCTCCACTCCGCAAGATAGACCGGAACCCTCTGATGACACCGACTGTCAGCCTGGATCCTTCTTAGTTCTGTCCCAGCGTCTCTCCAGCCCTCTGATGCAAGACAAAGTCACTGGTATGTTGATCCCGGTAGGTGTAGGTCACGTTCTGTGGAACACCTCCGCACAGGTCCTCACAGGCAGGCCACGCGTCCCAATAGCCCCAAGATGGCCGAGCGGAGTCTTTTTATAGCCTACCCAGCATGCAATTCCGTACTGCATCCTGCTGGGTAAATCACACAGCATGCTGGGTAGGTAGGTAGTTGTGGAAAGTAAATAAAAGTTAATTCACAAATTCGACCACTAGATGGTGCCACATATTAAAATATAAAATATAATGCTGTTCATAAGCTAACATTGTACTACATCAACAAGCAAAAATGCTGGCGCTACACACATGTTTAGATTCTTCCAATAACGTGCACCAGTGCTCCACTACCTTTGCCACACCAGAAAACTCACCAGATCTCCACAACCACTCACTACAGGTGGGTTATGTATAGTATGTTGTTATAACGGGGTTCCCAATAGTTCCGATGTTCCTATGTTGTTTAACCAGCAATCCTCTCACATAGCCCAATCAGACATCACATGAAAGAACAAAGGGGGATTGGCATAGTGTAAAATTGGGATGAGCTCGATGTTCACCCGTTTGCCAAACAGCGAACATTATGGCGTTAGCACCTCGAGCGCCCCATAATGCACTGTGAGATTGCTGTATGATGATTAGCCAACGCATGCACCTGACCTGTAAGTAGGGTGCCTTTGGCCAATCATGGGTCAGGGGGACTAAGTCCAGGCCCCATACTATTTAAGGCTGCTTACATAACGGCCGCGTGTAGTGTTGGTGGCGTGGACGCAGAGATAGCTTTAGTTAGATTAAGCAGGCAGGTTAGTTAGTGGCAGTGTATTTGTCTAGTATAGTCAGTCAGTCTAGTATAGATATATATACAAATAAAATATATAATATAATATATAGATATATATACCCAGGCTTGGAAATAGAAAACAAGGTGACAAAACTAAATAAGAGGGAAAAAAAAAACATAGAAAAACCAGGTGATTGGTAACCAAGGCCTAATGTGACCTAATTCAAGGTGGCTAGAGTAAACAAAGTAAACATTGTAGGACTGTCCCCAAGTGCACAGGACCGAACCAAAAAGGTACACTATATCAAAATAGAGCTTCCTATGAAGGTGTTGCTGATGACGCGACAGTATCTCTAGATTCTGTTCAAATATCCCATACCTTGGAGAATTTTTGTTGGGCATCCCCCAGATTCATATATAAATTATACAATGGAACCATTTTGTTGACAACAATCTTCCAACCATCTAGGGTAGGTGCTTGAGCAGATTTCCATTTAAGAAGTATAGACTTAGGAACGTAAAACAATAAGAGGCCTATCAGAGTTCTCATGGCCCTAGAGGTAGACAGTAAATGCACTAGACCTAAAATAAGGACATCAATAGATAATGGTACAGGAATGGTGGTGACTGTGCGGATACATTGGGAAACCTCTGACCAGAATAATTTTATACCTAAACACTCCCAAAAAGCATGTAGGAACGTGGCAGGGTCTGCCATACAGCGCCAACATTGTGAGGTGTGTGAGGGATAAATGTAACCTTTGCAGCCTTAGATAAACTCTGTGAAGAATCTTAAATTTTATTAGCCTATCTTTGGCTGAGACCAAGCTTTGCATTGGATAGTCCCAAACATCCTCCCAGTCCTCTGAATCTAAATCTGGCACCTCCGCATGCCAACACGCTAATAATTTGTCAGGGGTGTCGTGAACGGTAGGTTGAAGGGTCTTATATATGTAAGAAAGTGTTTTTTCCAAAGCATTCACACATAGTAGGGATTCAATTCGTGACGAATTGATAGTTATAGGCTGATTGCCAAATTGCAACTGAAAGGCATGTCACAACTGAAGGTATCTGAACAAATATGAGTTAGGGAGGGCATATGTTACTTTTAGGGAGTCAAATGTCTGTAGCGCCCAACCTTCACAAATTTGACTAAGATATTTTATCCCTTAGAGGCCCACATAATAGAGTCAGGAAACAAGGAAAATTGCTTAAGGAAGAATTATGCCATAATGGTGTATGTGGTGAAAAAGTATTAGAGGATACCTGATGCTGAAGTTGCCATGCCTTAATGACAGCTCTTACAGACTGAGCGATTGGGAACAAGGCTGACTGGCCTGTATATAGTAAAGCTTCATAGGAGCCAAGCTGCACTGCTTCAAGCTTTAAAGCAGCGTTGGTCTCATCAGCTACCAACCAATTGTGGGCCTGAGTAAGCAGGGCGGCAAGGTAATACACAAATAAATTTGGGCATGCCAATCCACCCTCAGTCCATGGTCTTTGCAGGGTTGTCATCCAAATCCCAGGCCTTTAATCTCCCCACAAAAATGAGGTAATTGCAGATTCAAAATACCTAAAGTATTTCTTAGGGATCCACACTGGGGCATGACGAAGGATATACAGTATAGAGGGGAGCAACTTCATTTTAATTAGATTAAGCCTGCCCACAAGGGAGAGGGGGAGGTGGGACCAAGCCAATAAAGGTTGCTTCATTAAATTCAATAGCAGCAATAAATTCAGGGTTGTGTGGTCTGATGCATTAGGGGATATCACTACCCCCAAATATTTGGCAGACGAGGGACACCTTAGAGGCAAGTCAGGAGCCCCTGGCATCCGCCTCTCAATCCATGGGCAGGATGAGGGATTTGTCCCAATTAACCTTCAAACCTGTCAAGGGGGAATATAAAGAGAGCAAGGCCAATGTCTCTTTAAGGGAAGGCCCGGGGTCATTCAGAAATAGAACCTTGTCGTTGGCGTAGAGCACCACTTTTCACTGATGGGGCCTACCTGAATTCCTTTAATGAGGGGGGAATTCCGAATGGCTTTAGCTATTGGCTCCATCATAAGTGCAAACAGCACTGGTGACAATGGGCACCCCTGTCTGGTCCCCCTTTCAATGGGAAACACCTCCAACAGTTCACCTCCTAATTTAATTTGTGCAAGGGGGCTTTGTAAAGTATCTTAATCCAATTACGGAAACGTGGACCAAATCCTATGACCTCCAGCACAGCCGACATATAAAACCAATTCACTGAATCAAAAGCCTTTTCTATGTCAAGCTTAACCAGTACTCTAGAATATGAGTTGTCAGAGGGAAGCTGCAGGTGTGTCATAACTCTAGGTTAATGTCTGTGGATTTCCCAGGGATAAAGCCAGTCTGGTCAATACTAACCAAGGATGGTAAGAATTTTGTCAATCTCGTTGCTAGCACTTTGGACATTTCTTTGAGGGGAATTTGTAACGAGCCCCTTGCTTGCTCGATTCCACTCTCCCGACACTCCTCTGCAGCTATTGAATCAGATTGCAACGTCTGATGTTTCGGTCATCCAATGCTCCGGGATTAGAACTACAGCTCTGTGCCGTTCTAACCCAGTTGTGATAGCTCAGAACAAACACCAGGCAGGCTGTATGTAAGTTCAACCAGGACTCTCTTTATTTGCAAAATACAGGCTTTTATACACTCAAAGTGGAAGTGCAGACCTCTTGCTCATATTACTCTAACAATACAGCTGTAACCTAATTAACCTAATTAACATGAGCTAATTAACTAATCCCTTTAGACAGCCTAGATGACTCAGACATGACCGTTAGGCCAGACTGGCCTTCTTGTAGTTCAGAAAATCCAATGAACATTATCACAATCAACATAGACTCTTCTTCACACAATAGCAGAGTTAATTAACACAAATAACAATGGGGATCTAATGACTCTTAGATCCCATAGTAGACTTATTTACAATACACATTTTAGCAGACAATAGACAGACAGGTGTTGGAATTTACAAATTTACATCAGCATCTCCTAACAGTATCTGTCCCAGCATTATGAATCAGTCATTATTCCAATATTCATGACAATACTCCCCCCCCGGGAAACAGTCCAACAGCCACAGTGGGACCCCAAACGGGTCAACTCGAGGATGTTGAAAAAGTAGTCTTAAGGTTCCAGGTCTGTCTGCCGGGATAACCCATCCGCATTCCCGTTTTGAGGCCCTGGCCGATATTGTATGGTGAAATTGTACGGTTGCAAAGCCAGGCTCCACCTTAGTAATTGGCCGTTCTCTCCCGCCACCCGGTTAAGCCAAATAAAAGGATTGTGGTCCGTCATGACGGTAAAAGAGCATCCATACACATAGGGCTGCAGTTTCTTTAAAGCCCAGACTAAGGCCAAACACTCTTTTTCCACGGCAGCATATCCAACTTCACAGGGTAACAACTTGCGGCTGAGATACACCACCGGGTGCTCTTTCCCGTCATCACCAACTTGACTTAGTACGGCTCTCAGTCCGAACATGGAGGCATCTGTATGAATGACAAAGCGTTTGTTAGGATCGGTTGCCGCCAGTATGGGAGCTTGCGTTAGGGTGGTTTTTAACTGATGAAACGCTGTCTCGCACTCAGGGGACCACAGGACCTGTCTAGGGAGAGTCTTTTTGGTCTGTCAGGGGTTTGGCTATGTCACTATAGTGGGGTACAAACTTCCTGTAGTACCCTGCTGTCCCTAAAAATGCAAGTACCTGGGTCTTGGTTCTGGGATCTGGCCAGTTTAGGACGGCCTCGATTTTTGCAGGTTCTGGCCTCTGCTTCCCACATCCCACTCTATGTCCCAGATATTGCACCTCAGACATCCCGATATTACATTTGTCTGGCTTCAGGGTCAGGTTAGCGGCTCGGATCCTATCTAGCACCATTCCCAGGTGTCTAAGATGTTCCTCCCATGTCTGGCTATAGATTGCGATGTCATCAAGATATGCGCATGCAAAATCTTGCAGACCATCGAGGAGTTCATCTATCATCCGCTGGAAGGTAGCCAGAGCATTCTTCATCCTGAATGGCATTACCCGAAACTGGTAAAGGCCGAACGGGGTGATGAAGGCTGACTTTGGAATTGCTTCTGCTTCCAAGGGAATCTGCCAGTAGCCCTTACATAAGTCAATAGTCGTCAGATAATGTCCCTGAGCTATTTTGTCCAGCAATTCATCCACTCGGGGCATAGGGTAGGCATCTGTCACAGTACAGTCATTCAGTCGCCTATAGTCCACACAAAATCGGGTCGTGCCATCCTGTTTTGGGACTAATACTACAGGGGAAGCCCAGGGGCTTGCCGATGGTTCGATCACCCCTAACTCGAGCATCTCCCTAATCTCCGCTCTCATCCCTTCTTGCACTGCTCCGGGAATTCTATAGGCTGGTTGTCTCAGGGGCTTCTGCCCGGGGGTCTCTACCTTGTGCACAGCTATGTGAGTGTACCCAGGGAGTGTCGAGAACATCTCCTGCCGGTCCTGGAGTAATTCTCTGGCCTGTTCTCGTTCTTGGGATCCTAATCTGTCTCCTAGCCGTATATCTTCCACACCCCTGGAACAGTTACTGATTTTGGGAAGCTCCAGCATCGGTAGATATTCAGAGTCCCCGGTGGCAGGAGCGCATATGGCGGCTACGGCCTCAGTCCTCTCATGATAGGCCTTCATCATATTAATGTGGAACGTCCTCTTAATGTTTGTGTCTGCACAGCTGGCAACCACGTAGGTGGTATCGCACAGCTGTTTTATCACCTGATAGGGGCCCTGCCAGGTGGCCTGTAATTTATTTTGCTTCAGGGGTTTTAGTACCAGGACTTTCTGTCCGATATAAAAGGTGTGATTCCGCGCAGACCAATCATACCAAACCTTCTGCTGACTCTGGGCCGATTGCATATTCTCATGGACTAGATCGTTAAGTTCCCGCAGGCGCTCCCTGAGTTCCAAGACATACCTAAGGATGGGGAGGCCTTCTGGATCCTTTACCCCCTCCCACTGGGCCCTCACTAAGTCTAAGGGTCCCCTAACCCTTCGCCCATACAACAGCTCAAATGGGGAAAACCCTGTGGACTCTTGGGGTACCTCTCTATAGGCGAACAGTAGATGGGGAAGATATTTCTCCCAATCCTTCCTACTCTCCACGAAGGCCCAAAGCAGCTGCGTCAGGGTCCCGTTAAATCTCTCACACAGCCCGTTAGTCTGAAGGTGGTAGGGGGCGTTCTGGAGGGGTTTAATCCCACAGAGATGCCAGAGCTGCTGCGTCAGCTCAGCTGTGAACTGGGTACCCTGATTGGACAATATCTCCTGGGGAAACCCTACCCTAGTGAATACCCGCAGTAAGGCATCTGCTACTGTATCAGCCTGGATATTGGATAAGGGAATGGCCTCCGGGTACCGGGTGGCGTAATCCACCACCGTAAGAATATACTTCTTCCCAGTGGCACTGGGGCAGGCCAGTGGGCCTATAATATCAACCGCAATGTGGCTAAAGGGTTCTCTAATGATCAGCAGGGGTTGCAGCGAGGCTTTTGGGTGATCGTCTGTCTTCCCTACTTTCTGACAAGTCTCACAGGTCCGGCAGTATTCTCGCACCTCAGCATGTAACCTGGGCCAGAAGAACGCATGAGACAACCGACTCCGGGTCTTAGCTATCCCTAAATGTCCGGCCAAGGGGATGTCGTGAGCCAGCCGCAATAGCTCCCGTCTGTATTTCTGGGGTACAACTAGCTGTTTGTGGGGACCCTGTCGCTTACCGGTACCCATTCCCTCTGTGTAACGATATAGAAACCCCCCCTCCCACTCTATTCTGTCTTCCCCCAACCCCCCTGGATCCTTGCCCGCTATGTCCCGATAACCAGCTAATGTTGGGTCATTCTGAGTCTCTTGCCTAATGTCGGAGGGAGAATCCCAGTACACAGGGTTGTCAAGTCGGGGTAATGTAGGAGGATTTGGTCTTACCTGGGTCCCCATAGGAGTGGAGTTGCCTTGAAGTTGGCTCTGACGTCGGGTGGTCACGGCCATGGCGGCCTCTGGGGCATATGAGGAAGTCAAATGCCCCAAATCGTTCCCCAAAAGTACTTCTGCGGTTAACTCACGTAGTAATCCCGCTCACACTTGTCACTCCCCTGAGCCCCAATCCAAGAGGACTTGGGTGGTGGATAAATGTAGCACCTTGCCCCCTGCTACCCTGACTGCAACAGTCTGGCTGGTCCGGGCCGACTGGGGAATCATGTGAGGCTGGATGAGGGTAATCGTAGCCCCGGAATCGCGGAGTCCCTGGGCCGGCTGCCCATTAACCCATACTGCCTGACGATGGTGCTGCCGATTATCTCCGGCAGCAGCTTGGACGGAATCAGCCTCAAAAAGTTCGCCAAACTCTTCCTGAACATCTCGATGGTTGGGCTCGTTCTGGAAGCAATGAGCCACTGGTCTGGATGGATGAGCAGTCTCTCGGTACCTCGTGTATCGGGTAGGACAATATCGCTGCAGATGACCGGTTTGGTTACAGGTATAGCACTTAGGTCCGTTAGGAGGGTTGGGTCGGGTTGGGGGTCTAGAGGCAGACCACTGAGGTACTGAAGTTGGGTTAGAGGCTGGTAAACTGTGCCGAGATAGTGAATAGCGCTCGCTTTCGCCTGACCTTCGAGAGTCCAGATATTCATCAGCCAAAGTAGCCGCTTGCTGTACAGTCTGTGGTCGCTTATCTCGCACCCAATCCCGTACTACCGGAGGGGTGTGGTTAAAGAACTGTTCTAAGAGTACTAGTTGGGTGATGTCCTCTATGGTATGGGCGTGGCTTCCCTGGAACCAGCCCTTAAGGTTCCGCTGCAGACGATGTGCCCACTCCACGTATGTTATGTTGGCTTGTTTCCGGGATTCTCTAAACTTACTCCGACTGGCTTCGGGTGTAATGGCAAATCGGGCTAGCAGAGCTTCTTTTACCCGGTCATAATCTTTAGCGTCCTCGTCCTCCAGGGCCCGATATGCATCGGCTGCTCTGCCAGTCAAATTACTCGCCAGTAAGGCAACCCAATCTTGGGACAGTACATTATGTATCTGGCATAGTCTCTCAAAGTCCTGCAGAAACACTTCAATTTCCTCCTCTCCTTCCTTAAATAGTTTGAACGCCCGAAAGGGTAACTTACGGAAAGGCGCTGTATCTTTAGGTGTTGTCTTCGATTGCTGTATTTCCACCATTCTCCGCTCATGTTGCCGATCTAGTTCTCTCTCTTATCACTCATCCTGCAGCTGGATGTCTCTAATGGCATTCTGTATGGCGATCTCTGATGGGTTAGCACCATATAATGCCAACCGCTCTGGAACTCGTTGCTGAAACAAGTCTTCAACTGACGGGGGTCCCGCATCACCATCCCTCTGATCCATCTTGGCTAGCTCACTGATCAGGGTGGCCTTGTTCTTTGTCCCACCGGTCCCTCCACAGCTCTCAAGTAAGTCTTTTAGCGTGGCTCTCCTGCAGGCTGCATAGCTGGCCATTCACTGTGGTGGTTTGGAGTGTCCCAGTAACTGGAGAGCAAATCCCACAGCTGCCAACCAATGTAACAAGCCCCTTGCTCGCTCGATTCCACTCTCCTGACACTTCTCTGCAGCTATTGAATCAGATTGCAACGTCTGATGTTTCGGTCATCCAATGCTCCGGGATTAGAACTACAGCTCTGTGCCGTTCTATCCCAGTTGTGATAGCTCAGAACAAACACCAGGCAGGCTGTATGTAAGTTCAACCAGGACTCTCTTTATTTGCAAAATACAGGCTTTTATACACTCAAAGTGGAAGTGCAGACCTCCTGCTCATATTACTCTAACAATACAGCTGTAACCTAATTAACCTAATTAACATGAGCTAATTAACTAATCCCTTTAGACAGCCTAGATGACTCAGACATGACCATTAGGCCAGACTGGCCGTCTTGTAGTTCAGAAAATCCAATCAACATTATCACAATCAACATAGACTCTTCTTCACACAATAGCAGAGTTAATTAACACAAATAACAACGGGGATCTAATGACTCTTAGATCCCATAGTAGACTTATTTACAATACACATTTTAGCAGACAATAGACAGACAGGTGTTGGAATTTACATCAGCATCTCCTAACAGTATCTGTCCCAGCATTATGAATCAGTCACTATTCCAATATTCATGACAGAATTCAAGAGGGAAATCGGCCTATAGGACACACAATGTTTGGGATCTTTCCCTGGCTTGGGTATTAGTATAATATATGCCTGATACATAGCTGGGGGCAGGGACTGGGACTCTCTGAGAAAACCTTGCATAGGCTAGGAGCTAGATGTTAAATCTGTAATTTATACCATTCCCCTGGCAACCCATCAGGCCCAGGCATTTTATTAGGGGGAAATTAGTTAATTGTTTATCTATTTCAGAGACAGAAATATTTTCATCTAGAGATGCAGCCCCCTCCTCAGACAAGGACAATAAGGTAAGAGTTCACAGAGTGTCTAGTAAGGACAAGAGATCTGGAGATTGACCTTGATGGTATAGGTACTGAAAAAAAACTTTGGAACTCAGATAATATGCTAGAGGGGTTGATAATAGAGTCTCCAGCATCTGAAAGCAGTTGGGAGACAACCGTCAGATGCTGGGAGTCCGCAACCAGGTTAGCCAGCAATTTCCCATTCTTGTGCCCGGACTCAAACAGCCTACCAGCCTGTAGGGCAGCATCCACGTGAGTGAGGGAGGTGAGGTGAAGTTCTAGGTCTCTCAGAGCCTGTGCCAGATTAGAGTAATTATGCGCTGTTGGGGAGGACACAAAGTCAGCAGTGGCTTCTTACTCAGCCTGTTCCAGCAAGGTCAACCGGGAATCATATTCGACTCTTGCAGTTTTGATGGCCGAAATATATTGACCATAGGAAAAAGCATTAAAGGCATCCCACATCAGCTGGGGGGACACAGAGGAATCATTTGTCTCCCAGTATTGTGGGCCTGAGTCCTTCAGCAGCTCCTGCACCCTCTCATTATTAACACATTTAGAGTCCAGGCACCAGTAGCCCAGGGATTTACCAACCGCTACCATAACAGTAATTTCCATTGGGGAATAATCTGAAATGACAGCAGGCAGGTAGGAAGCATCATTCTAGAGCTGAACACCAAATCAATGCGGGAGCTAAAATAATGTAGGGCAGAAAAATGTGAGTAAAAAATGGTCACGGGGAAACTTATGTCTCCAGATCTCTGTCAGGTCAATTGTGTGAGCCCAGGAGGTCTGGGCTCACACTGGACACCCGCTGAGGGTTGGAAGAGTCCAAGTCAGCCTGCAAGACAACATTAAAGTCCACAGCCCAAATAATTCTGGTGAGCAGTAATGGCACCAGTTTCTCCTGGATGGTATAGAGTAAGCCAGGAGAAAAAAGGTGGGGGGAAATAAAAGTTGACAAATGCGTATTTCACTGTACCAATTTCCAGAGCTAAAACAATGTATCTACCTCCCGGATCTAAACAGACATGAATTACCTTATATGCAAGAGATTTGTGCTCTGTGGAGGGATAAAATTTTGTTCCCCAACAGGTGTGTCTCCTGTAAGAAGAGAATATGAGGTTTGTGAGTTTTAAGGAATTTAAACATTAGGGACCTTTTAAATTTATTATTAAGACCCCTTATGTTCCAAGAAACTATATTCAGCTCCATAGGGACACTATCGTAAATATATGTAGCAAAATGTGCACAAGGCACAGTAAGGTATGGGAGGGGCCCGGAAACTAACCCAAGGGAAGGAAAGGGGGCCCACCATCCAGGGGAGCTGCCACACCCCCAAGGTCAAAAGAACAGAGGGAAATAACCCTAATGAATGCACTCCAGCACTTGAGGATAAAAACAGTAAGTAAAGCAAATGGTTACCAATTAACACAATCATGTTAAACACAGTACAGATAGCAAACTCCCTACTGACCAGCAACCCAACAAGTATGCCAGTCAGTTTAATACTCATAACTAATATAGAGTCAGTCTTCCCTGAAGAATTCAAGATCGCGACAAAGGTAGAGCCGTTGATGCCTCTTCAGGAAGGCAGAACTGGGGGGTTAGGTGTGTAAAATAAGTATGTAACTAGCGAGGAAGCTCCATTGGAGAAGGAACCAGAAGAACAATAGACCAAGTCTAGGACTATAAGGATCACTTAAGTTCAGGCACTCAATGAAGAAAGAAATCTACAAAACGCAACAGCCCCAGGGAGACAATCCTTCAGTAACATGGGACAGTTGGTTTTCCTTGTGTGGAAGACTAAGGAGCTAACTACCAACAGGATGGGTAATAAGGAGATCAAAATGACTCATTAATAATAGACTAGTAACTGGATAAACAATCACTAAGAATATATATCCAAAAGGAAAATACCATTTTCAGGGCGGCTCTTTAAAGCAACTTGTAATGAGGAATGGCTTCTCTTGCTCACTACAGGGTATTCAGCCAGTCATCCGTGTCGGACGAAAGGTCGAAGAACCAAACTGAGCCGTTATGAGGGACCCAGAGATGGCTAGGATATAGCGTACTGTATTTAATGTTCTTTTGGCAAAGGCTTTTACGAACCTTGTTAAAAGTTTTCCTCTTACACTGCAGCTCAGCCGAAAAATCTGGGAACAGTAGGACAGAGGAGTTGCCGTACGGAAGTGTGGGATGCCTGTAAGCCTCGGAGAGAATTCTGTTGCAATCCCTGTAGTTGAAAAAACAGACCAAGAAGGGTTGGGGGTTCACCCCAGGAATAGCACAACCCGTAGATACTCGTGAGCTCCCTCAAAGACATAGGTTGGGGAGACATCTGCAAAGCCCAGCAATTTCTTAAAGAACCCCTCTGCAAACTCTGCAGGCTGGTCATCTTCCTCATCTTTGGGGAGATCAAGAACACGGATATTGGTGCACCTTGCTCTGTTTTCTGCATCCTCCGATTTAGTGACAAGTAATTGTATTGTGCGTTGTAAGTCCGCTATTGTATTAGAGTGAGTTGCCGTGAGATCCTCAGTAGCGGATATCCTGGATTCTGATTCAGTCAGCCAACCTCTGATTTTATCCACGTAATTTCTTATGAGATAACATTCCTCCGTAAGGTGATCAGTTCTCACAAGCATGGAGTTTTTGCTTTGCTCAATGGCAGCCAGGATCACTGTAGTGCTATACTGGGCAGAGGGGGCAGGGGGACCTGCAATCGAAGATGTCCCAGGCTCCATTGCTAGTTCAACCAGCAGGGTCTGCAGCCTCCCAATTAGAGAGGCATCCAGTGGTGTAGCTATGACAGGAGGTGGGCAGCTTGGCGTGGGCAATTTAGCGGACGGGTTCTTAGGGCCCATTAGGCTGAAGACTCACTGAACCATGGGTTGCACAGCCCGTATCACCATGCCCAGCAGTGTCACCTTGCAGGGAAGTGGCTCTGAGGATGAAGCAAGTAGGTGCTAAGCCCAGGCAGTCCTGCGCACTTTTGGTCCTGTCAGGGGGGTCACACTGAACACACAGCAGCCAGTCACTTTCAGGGAGACAAAAGTTAATGGAGACACTCACTCAAGCCACAGCCCAGAAGAATGCTCTATGCTGCACCCTAGTACAGGACTCAAGAATAGGGACTCACTGCGCCTGTACCACTGCCTCCTCCATACCAGCCATGCCCCCAGAGACTCAGGAGCAGTGATTGAGAGACGGGAATGCAGCAGGATGCCACCGCCTACCCTCCGCAGCACTGTGGAGGAGTATTCCAGCCTCAGGGACAAAATGGAGGCGGGTCGCGGGAACGGGGAAGGCCATGGCTGTCACTCCAGCTGCTCCTCTGGCGGGTCCCTCTCGGACTACAGGGCCGCAGGGAAGTAGCAGCTAGGCAAGTAAAAGGAAGAAGAAGGTGCGGGGGTCTTCTGAGGCCTCAGATGTGCCCATTCCTGTCCGAATGTTGGTGGGCCATGGACCGAGCCGTTGACTAGGCCTCAGACAGTGATGGACTCCAGAGGGACCAGGCAGCCAGGAAATACCACCCAGGGAGGATGTTTGGAATGGGGCAGGAGATGGTGAGCCATGTGGTAGGCTCACAAAGCTTACAGGCAGTCAGATGGTGCAGGATTTCTGTTAGGATGGCCCGGAGCTCCTCTTTAATGCATCCGCCACAGCTCACATCTGGTCACGCCCCTCATTCGGTGGTGTATAGTTTCTAATACACTTCAGGTGGTGTATTAATATACAGTGGGGGCGGAAAGTATTCAGACCCCCTTAAATTTTTCACTCTTTGTTATATTGCAGCTGTTTGCTAAAATCACTTCAGTTCATTTTTTTTCTCATTAACCACTTCAGCCCCAGAAGAATTTACCCCCTTCCTGACCAGAGCACTTTTTGCGTCGCTTTAACTGACAATTGCGCGGTCGTGCGATGTGGCTCCCAAACAAAATTTAAGTCCTTTTTTTTCCCACAAATAGAGCTTTCTTTTGGTGGTATTTGATAACCCCTGTGGTTTTTATTTGTTGCGCTATAAACAAAAATAGAGCGACAATTTTGAAAAAAATGCATTATTTTTTACTTTTTGCTTTAATAAATATCCCCCAAAAATATATAAAAAAACATTTTTTTTCCTCAGTTTAGGCCGATACGTATTCTTCTACTTATTTTTGGTAAAAAATTGCAATAAGCGATTATTCATCGGTTTGCGCAAAAGTTATAGAGTTTACAAAATAGGGGATAGTTTTATGGCATTTTTATTAATAATTTTTTTTTTTAAATGGCGGCGATCAGCGATTTTTATCATGACTGCGACATTATGGTGGACACATCGGACATTTTTGACACATTTTTGGGACCATTGTCATTTATACAGCGATCAGTGCTAAAAAAAATGCACTGATTACTGTGTAAATGACACTGGCAGTGAAGGGGTTAACCACTAGGGGGCGGGGAGGGGTTAAGTATGTACTAAGGAATGTTTTTGTCAGGGAGTTGGGCTGTGTGTGTGACATCACTGTTCTCTGCTCTGATGACAGGGAGCAGAGATCCAGTGACACTGTCACTAGGCAAAATGGGGAGATGCTTGTTTACGTTAGCATCTCCCCGTTCTTCCTCCCCGTGAGGCGATCGCGGGTATCCCCACGGCGATCGAGTATGCGGGACCCGCGACCCGACTCTCGGAGCTTGCCATGCCCGCTGACCGCCTCTTAAAGGGGAACATACAGGTACGTGGTTTTGCCTATACGTGCCCTTCTGCCGCAGTATATCTGCGTGAGGCGGTCGGCAAGCGGTTAATGTACACACAGCACCCCATATTGACAGAAAAACACAGAATTGTTGACATTTTTGCAGATTTATTAAAAAAGAAAAACTGAAATATCACATGGTCCTAAGTATTCAGACCCTTTGCTCAGTATTTAGTAGAAGCATCTTTTTGATCTAATACAGCCATGAGTCTTTTTGGGAAAGATGCAACAAGTTTTTCACATCTGGATTTGGGGATCCTCTGCAGTTCTGTCAGGTTGGATGGTAAACGTTGGTGGACAGCCATTTTTAGGTCTCTCCAGAGATGCTCAATTGGGTTTAAGTCAGGGCTCTGGCTGGGCCATTCAAGAACAGTCACAGAGTTGTTGTGAATCCACTCTTTCGTTATTTTAGCTGTGTGCTTAGGGTCATTGTCTTGTTGGAAGGTAAACCAACGGCCCTGTCTGAGGTCCTGAGCACTCTGGAGAAGGTTTTCATCCAGGATATTCCTGTACATGGCCGCATTCATCTTTCCCTCAATTACAACCAGTCATCCTGTCCATGCAGCTGAAAAACACCTCCACAGCATTATGCTGCCACCACCATGCTTCACTGTTGGGACTGTATTGGACAGGTGATGAGCAGTGCCTGGTTTTCGCCACACATACCGCTTAGAATTAAGGCCAAAAAGTTGGTCTCATCAGACCAAAGAATCTTATTTTTCACCATCTTGGAGTCCTTCAGGTGTTTTTTTTAGCAAACTCTATGCAGGCTTTCATGTGTCTTGCACTGAGTAGAGGCTTCCGTCAGACCACTCTGCCATAAAGCCCCGACTGGTGGAGGGCTGCAGTGATGGTTGACTTTCTACAACTTTCTCCCATCTCCCGGCTGCATCTCTGGAGCTCAGCCACAGTGATCTTTGGGTCTTTCTTTACCTCTCTCACCAAGGCTCTTCTCCCCCGATAGCTCAGTTTGGCCAGATGGCCAGCTCTAGGAAGGGTTCTGGTCGTCACAAACGTCTTCCATTTAAGGATTATGGAGGCCACTGTGCTCTTAGGAACCTTAAGTGCAGCAGAAATGTTTTTGTAATCTTGGCCAGATCTGTGCCTTGCCACAATTCTGTCTCTGAGCTCTTCAGGCAGTTCCTTTGACCTCATGATTCTCATTTGCTCTGACATGCACTGTGAGCTGTAAGGTCTTATACAGACAGGTGTGTGGCTTTCCTAATCAAGTCCAATCAGTATAATCAAACACAGCTGGACTCAAATGAAGGTGTAGAACCATCTCAAGGATGATCAGAAGAAATGGACAGCACCTGGGTTAAATATATGAGTGTCACAGCAAAGAGTCTGAATACTTAGGACCATGTGATATTTCAGTTTTTCTTTTTTAATAAATCTGCAAAAATGTCAACAATTCTGTGTTTTTCTGTCAATATGGGGTGCTGTGTGTACATTAACCGCTTGCCGACCGCCTCACGCAGATATACTGCGGCAGAAGGGCACGTATAGGCAAAACCACGTACCTGTATGTTCCCCTTTAAGAGGCGGTCAGCGGGCACGGCAAGCTCCATGAGTCGGGTCGCGGTTCCCGCGAACTCGATCGCCGTGGGGATACCCGCGATCACCTCATGGGTAGGAAGAACGGGGAGATGCTAACGTAAACAAGCATCTCCCCATTTTGCCTAGTGACTGTCACTGGATCTCTGCTCCCTGTCATCAGAGCAGAGTACATTAATGAGGAAAAAATTAACTGAAATGATTTCAGCAAATGACTGCAATATAACAAAGATTGAAAAATTTAAGGGGGTCTGAATACTTTCTGTCCCCACTATATATATACAGTCAGGTCCATAAATATTGGGACATCGACACAATTCTAATCTTTTTGGCTCTATACACCACCACAATGGATTTGAAATGAAACGAACAAGATGTGCTTTAACTGCAGAATTTCAGCTTTAATTTGAGGGTATTTACATCCAAATCAGGTGAACAGTGTAGGAATTACAACAGTTTATATATGTGCCTCCCACTTTTTAAGGGACCAAAAGTAATGGGACAATTGGCTGCTCAGCTGTTCCAATGCCAGGTATGTGTTATTCCCTCATTATCCAATTTACAAGGAGCATATAAAAGGTCCAGAGTTAATTTCAAGTGTGCTATTTGCATTTGGAATCTGTTGCTGTCAACTCTCAATATGAGATCCAAAGAGCTGTCACTATTAGTGAAGCAAGCCATCATTAGGCTGAAAAAAACAAAACAAACCCATCAGAGAGATAGCAAAAACATTAGGTGTGGCCAAACCAACTGTTTGGAACATCCTTAAAATGTAAACCATTGGTGAGCCTCAAAAACAGGAAGGCCAGATTAGAGTTTGCCAAAACAACATCTAAAAAAGCCTTCACAGTTCTGGAACAGCATCCTATGGATAGATGAGACCAAGATCAACTTGTACCAGAGTGATGGGAAGAGAAGAGTATGGAGAAGGAAAGGAACTGCTCATGATCCAAAGCATATCTCCTCATCAATGAAGCATGGTGGTGGTAGTGTCATGGCATGGACATGTATGGCTGCCAATGGAACTGGTTCTCTTGTATATATTGATGTTGTTACTACTGACAAAAGCAGCAGGATGAATTCTGAAGTGTGGGCAATATTATCTGCTCATATTCAGCAAAATGCTTCAGAACTCATTGGACGGCGCTTCACAGTGCAGATGGACAATGACCCGAAGCATACTGCGAAAGCAACCAAAGAGTTTTTTTAAGGGAAAGAAGTGGAATGTTATGCAATGGCCAAGTCAATCACCTGACCTGAATCCGAATGAGCATGCATTTCACTTGCTGAAGGGAAAATGCCCCAAGAACAAGCAGGAACTGAAGACAGTTGCAGTAGAAACCTGGCAGAGCATCACCAGGGATGAAACCCAGCGTCTGGTGATGTCTATGCGTTCCAGACTTCAGGCTGTAATTGACTGCAAAGGATTTGCAACCAAGTATTAAAAAGTAAAACTTTGATGGATGATTGTTAATCTGCCCCATTACTTTTGGTCCCTTAAAAAGTGGGAGGCACATATACAAACCGTTGTAATTCCTACACCGTTCACCTCATTTGGATGTAAATGCCCTCAAATTAAAGCTGAAAGTCTACAGTTAAAGCACATGTTGTTCGTTTCATTTCAAATCCATTGTGGTGGTGTATGGAGCCAAAAAGATTGGAATTGTGTCGCTGTCCCAATATCTATGGACCTGACTATATATATATATACACAGTCTAATATATATATGTATGTATATATATATATATTACACCGTCCGAAGAAACTGTACACACTGAAGAAACTGTACACACTGTATTATATACTGTGTACACTGCCTGCACTGTATTAGAAACTGTAAAACAGCTGCACTGTATTATATACTGTGTACACCGCTTGAAGTGTATTAGAAACTGTACACACTATATTATATACTGTGTACACCGCCTGCACTGTATTAGAAACTGTACAATGGCTGCACTGTATTATGTACTGTGTACACCACCTGAAGTGTATTAAAACTGTACACACTGTATTATATACTGTGTACACTGCCTGCACTGTATTAGAAACTGAACAAAGGCTGCACTGTATTATTCGGTGGTGTATAGTTTCTAATACACTTCAGCCGGTGTACACAGTATATAATACAGTGTGTACAGTTTCTAATACACTTCAGGTGGTGTACACAGTATATAATGCAGTGTAGTGCGGTTACGAAAAAACATACATCATGTCCGGAAAGCTACCAAGGAGAGGCAGATGCTCACAGGCCACTAAAAGAGGGCAAGCCGCCTCAGTGTCTGCAGTCAACAGTGGTGGTCGTGGACATGGTGCATCCTCTGCAGGTGGCCGTGGGGCACGCTTGTCCTTTTTTTCTGCTGCTGGACATGTTATTGAGCCACAACATGCAGAAGAAGTGGTGGAGTGGATAACAAAGCCGTCCTCATCCTCCTCATCCTCTGTCACCCAGGCTCAGAGTAGTTTGCCATACAACGCAGCTGCCAAAGCGGCCTATTCCACTGGCTCCTTTTCCACAGTCACTCCGTCCGTAGCTCCACCATCATGCACGGAGGAATCCCCAGAATTATCCAACCACAGTGTCGGTTACATTCTGCTGGAGGATGCGCAGCGATTTGAAGGCTCCAACGATGATTCCCAGGTTGAGGAAGGGGGTAACGTGAGCTTAGAGAGAGCAGGTTCCAGAGAAGGACAAGAAATTGGCAGTCATATTCCCCCAGCTGCAGCATACTACCAAGTTTGCTCCAGTGATGAGGAGGGAGGAGATGATGAGGTCACTTACTGTACTTGGGTGCCTGAGAGAAGAGAGGAGGAAAGTGAGGTGGAGGAGGCACAACTCCAACTAGGCAGGATGTCCTCTAGGGGGGCAGCTTAAGGGCAGCCACACTATTGCATCACACCACAGAGCTCCACAGGTGCAGGGCGCTCCTGACTTCCCACTGACTTTTAAAATTTCCTTGGTGTGGGCATTTTTCAACATGTGTGCAGCAGATTGCACCATTCCTGTTTGCAACCGATATCTGAAGTGGATCAAGCATGACCAGAACAGAAGCCGCTTGGGCACCACATGCTTGACCAAACATATGGTGACCTGCTATGCAGTCCATTGGCAACAGCACTTGAAAGACCCACATCATAGAAAAAGGCAGACTTCTCCTTGGTCCTCATCTGGGATCTCAAGCCCTACTATACCTCCAGTCCTCTCAAAAATCTGCACTGAGAGGAATGAAGGGGTAGCAATAGGTGTCCCAAGTACTTGCAGCCAATCTGCTAGCAGTACACCACCATCTGATTTTAGCAGGCAAATTTCCCTACCCTAGTTGCTGAACTGTAAAAAGAAATTTGGTCCCAACCATCCATATGCTTAGCATCTAAATGCCAGCTTGGCCAAATTGCTAGCACTGCAACTGCTGCCTTTTCAGCTGGTAGACTCTGCCCTCTTTTGTGAGTTTGTGGAATGTACACATAAGGCCATTCCGGCTCTCTACTGGCATGTGATAGGCAATGTTTTGGCCTTGTTGAACAGGGTGGTCAGCAATAAGGTTCATATTACCACTGACTCATGGTCCAGCAGGAATGGGCAGTGATATTACCTTTCCTTCACGGCGCACTGGGTAACTCCGCTGGCAGCTGGGAAGGTTGCAGGACAGGGTTCAGTGTTGGAGCTAGTTCCGCCACCACGCCACCAAAAAGCTGGTGGTGATTCTGCCACAACATCTGCATGCTCCCTCCTCTTCTTTTTCCTCTATGGCCTCTTCTGAAGATTTGCCCTCTGAACCAACAGTGCTCCCTAAGCGCTCAAGGGGCTACGCAAGCGGTCAGGCTAAAAGATGCCACGCGGTGCTTGAGTTGGTCTGCCTAGGGGACAGGAGCCACACTGGGGCAGAAACTTTGTCAGCTCTGCGGGGGCAGGCTCAGAGGTGGTTGACACCATGCCAGCTTCAGCCAGGAATGGTTGGAAGCGACAATGGCACCAACCTTCTCTCCACCCTCCGACAGGGACACTTGACCCATGTTCCATGTTTGGCACTGTCGTAGAAAGATGGCTGTATGCTATGCACACAGCCATATCTCCTGTGCTAATAAGCACCCATCTCCATTTTAATGATATACCGTAACTTCTGATCGCATGTCTCGGCTCTTGTTCCCCATTCCCCAGTAAACAGACATCACCGCATTCTTACGTTCTCATCTCAGCATCTCTGCCTGGCCCTCAGCCATGAGTCTGCTTTTATTTACATATCAACAGGAAGTCCCAAATTGAGAGTTGTGCCTCCAACAGCCAAATGCCTCCTACAAAGTTTGTGACCTCACAGGAAATGAACAATACAGAGGAAAAGACCATATAAGGATTTAACAACACAGGAAAATGCAACAACCAATGAACACTGACTACAGGAGTCTTATGGGTGTGTCTGAGCAGAGACAGGGTGCATGCATGCTTTTAGAAGCCACATGGCTTTCAAACATTGACTCTGTCTCCAACCAGAACAACCCAAAGTACTCCCGTACTTCCGTTGATAGAAATCCCTATTATACAGAGAACAATGTATACCTGGATTATTCTACCGTCTTTGTGGATGAGAGATTATCGGCAGGTGTACAATCACTGGGCCACAAATATGTTGATCAGGCACACAGGGGCAACATGAGCTCACACTCGTTAAACCGATAATGTCTTTGCAGAGCGAACACACCCCCACCAGACGATCGTTCTGTGCATCGCACAGGGGCCCTTAGCTGGCGAACATGTCCCCACGCCACAAACATTTCTCTACATCCCCAAAGAGCTTTTCATTACCAAACGGATCTCAACCAGTGTCAGTCTGCCTCAGTCACCTCTTTAGAGCGGCCTGCGAGAGAATGGACACTGGGAGACTCTTATGACAATACATTAAAATACATCTTCATAAAATTTTCCACAACAGTCCCTCCTCTTGTCATACGGTCCCATGTATCCCTCGATGAATCCTGATCTTCTTAGTCCATAACTCTGTTCTTCAGGAGGGATGACATGGTGAGCTGTAGTAATCGTCGGTCGGTCTGGGATCCTCTGTGTCTTGTACATGGGTGGGGCTTTGGGCATCTCATCAGGGGAGATGTGGTCATCTGCTCAGGCTCTGGTCGCGCGTCCAATCAGGCAACACCTCATCACGGCATATAGAAGGAATAGAAACAAAAACATGAGTAAATATAATCCTACTTTCTTCAACTATGATCCGCTGCAAAACAAAATAATTAAATCCCCAATGATCCCCAAACCCTTAAAAAGGATTCCAACCTTCACTAGCTATAGCTCTGGCTTCAACAGTTTAAATGAACATTCCATCCACAATGGATGAGAATTGTTCAATAGTATCATAAGCTCAAAATCCCCCCACTGTGTACGAGCAATTCCCTTCCAGCTGTCCCTGCCATTCTTACCTTCTCTCACGCCATCAGATCCTCACGATTGGCCGCGACATAAGATGCTGGGACAAGTTTCACCAGCACACATGAACCTCTTGCCTTAGGGAAATTACCTTATAAACTGTAGATCCGCATTAATACCAAACTAAAGTTGAAGCACACTTGTGGGCTACCTAGTTATCCCGATACCAAAGCTGGCAAGAACCAGAGCTATTGTTAAAATTATAACTAATTTTACCCTCTAGAAATGTTTTGTTAAGTTCTATTGACAGGTGTCTGTTTGGATTTTACTAGTTGTCAAAACCCCTCACACCAATATGAACGTCCTATATATCAAGTACCGCTGTCATTGCTGGGGCACTAGTAGACCCAACCATGTGTCCTGTTCGCTTTGTTAGCTAGTTGGAAAATACACTTTAAAAATATCAATAAATAAAGATACTCCTCATCCTTTTGGTGTAGTTGAGCAGCTTCTTGCAGTGGCTGGCCTGGTCTTGTCCCTCAAGCTTCTTTACAATGACCCGGTCACCTGGTTGGAAAGAATGTAAACTGGTTATTGAACTAAAATAGCAAAGGGCTAGTGCGCAAAACCACACTCTCAGAGACCATGGACAATGGTACCAAAATAGAACAGCTGCCAACATAAGAGGTGTCCTCACCCACCCTGATGAATATCGTAATAATGGTAAAAAGGTATGTGGCGCTAATCTAAGTGTACCACTCACAATGATGGAAAAAGAATCTCAAAATAGCATGAATCTCAATACTTCCTTAATACACAATGCACGTATTTCCTATAGTTGATGTAGCAACCAATAAGCACCTGCAAAAGATAAATATGAACCAGTGTGCATGTTATGCTAACATGAACACTGCACTTCAGTAACCGCTATTATCTTCTCCCATTGAGGAGCAGCCAAACTAAACTAAAGTGTTAAATGCTGATTGCCATTCCTAATAAAAAAATATATAAATAAATCATCAAGTGTGCATATTGTTCCTAAACCACACCATGTGGAAATGTGACCAGAAATTTAAAATAAGTATTAATGGTGAGTAAAAATATTTTGGAATAAATAAACGGCAATTCCTCAAAATATATCATACAATGTGCATAATGTTCCTCAACACAATATGTGAAAATACAAACAGAATAAATAATACTGGTGGATGAATGATGCATAAAAAACTGCAATGCAATACTAAATTAAAAGATGCAACTCTGCACCCCACATCTATACATAAGTGATCAAGTGCAAAACAATGTGACAATTGTGCAAATACATGCATATATAAATGCAACTCTAAAAATGGCTCCAAAAAACAATACCCCTCCCACCTGAAAAAATTCCTTTAAAAATGAAAAAATGTGACAACTAATGTGATCAAGTCCAAATAAATGTTGCTTCATGCAGTGTGACTCTTAATGTCCATAAAAATAGTCAATAGTAACGTGCCAGTAACGGTGACTTTGTGCTGAATTCATTCACTTAAAAACTGGTGCGGCACACAGGTGTTTCCCCCAGCCTCTCACCTCAAATGGCGGCCCCCAATGGGCCAAGTCAAGCAGATGGTTAATGCTTCTATGCAAAGGATGAAGGTCCAGAAGCTGTCCCCCTCCTCCAGAGGGTGTGCGTGGGTCAGGCTTTCTATAGTAGTCAACACCGCTCACACAGACCCCAGAATGATAATAAGGAAGAAGGAGATGCTCCCATAGTGAAGTAATTTCAATCAAAGTTTAATGTGACATAAGTAGTAACTTACATATAAAAACGAAAAAAGCAGCAGAAACGATAAAGCTTCTGGGTTCAGCCGTCCCCGGGAAGCGTCGGCACCTGGCTCCTCCTACCCTGACGCGTTGCGTCACACCACGTGACTTTATCAAAGGGATGAGGAGTCCGGTGCCTGCTAGCCAGTTTATATCAGCGCCGCTGTCATGGCAACGATGTAAACATTGCTTAAATCCGATCCTATGTATATATTTGAAACTCGCTCAATAAATACTGTTGGTAGTGCATTACAAATACTGCTTCATGCATAATTGATCAAAGTACGATATTCATCTACATAACTATATTCAAACATTAATAATATACAAAAAAACATGTATTAAAAGATTATTAAAATAGCACTGCTATATGTAACAATACTAATTCCCTTATGCCATCTAGTGGTGACTCAAGAGATGGCATCTACTAAATAATTATCACACCTAGCAGGAAAATACATTGAGCATATCAAGCTAATAAATGGGGAAAGAAACAACTAGCTTAAAGGTGTCTTACTCTACAACTAAGGATATAAATTTGATGATGGACACATTTACAACACAAACCAAATGTTTAACCAAGATAATATCTGTCAAAGTTGATCTTAGCCATAATTCAATCTTCAGTCTCCCAATAACAATATTAAAAATCGAAAAAATACAGTTGGACAAAAATCCCCAACATATGATCCCAAATAGAAGGACACAATGTGCCAAGCATCTATTAAAAACTATTAAATGTTAGTAAAAATTTTTTTTTTCTCTAAAAATTAAAATAGGATAAAATTATAAAATATATATTTTTGTTAAAACTACAATTTAAAAATTGGAGATAAAGCAGTTTAGGTCGAATTCTACGTTGTGTCCAGACGGCATTAAAGTGCGTAATTCGTGAATCCATTTTGACTCAGCCTGACTGATCTTGATGATTTTATTGTCGCCTCTCCAATGGGCTTTATATTTCTCTATTCCGCACACTCTCAATGATGAAGGGTCACTATTATGATACTGTGCATAGTGCTTAGATAAACTATGTTTATCAAAACTTTTTTTGATGTTACGTACATGCTCTTTTAATCTTATCCACAGTGCTCTTTTGGTTCTGCCGACATATTGAATACGGCAGGGGCATTCCAAAAGATAAACGACTCCTTCACTCCTACACAAGATGAAATCTTCTATCTCATAGTTCTGTAGCGTGACAGTAGATGTAAAACTAGATTTCTTCTTTTTATCTTCTCTCGTATGTCTGCAGGTATAACAATTTTTACATGGCTAAGATCAACTTTGACAGATATTATCTTGGTTAAACATTTGGTTTGTGTTGTAAATGTGTCCATCATCAAATTTATATCCTTAGTTGTAGAGTAAGACACCTTTAAGCTAGTTGTTTCTTTCCCCATTTATTAGCTTGATATGCTCAATGTATTTTCCTGCTAGGTGTGATAATTATTTAGTAGATGCCATCTCTTGAGTCACCACTAGATGGCATAAGGGAATTAGTATTGTTACATATAGCAGTGCTATTTTAATAATCTTTTAATACATGGTTTTTTGTATATTATTAATGTTTGAATATAGTTATGTAGATGAATATCGTACTTTGATCAATTATGCATGAAGCAGTATTTGTAATGCACTACCAACAGTATTTATTGAGCGAGTTTCAAATATATACATAGGATCAGATTTAAGCAATGTTTACATCGTTGCCATGACAGCGGCGCTGATATAAACTGGCTAGCAGGCACCGGACTCCTCATCCCTTTGATAAAGTCACGTGGTGTGACGCAACGCGTCAGGGTAGGAGGAGCCAGGTGCCGACGCTTCCCGGGGACGGCCGAACCCGGAAGCTTTATCGTTTTTGCTGCTTTTTTCGTTTTTATATG
Source organism: Aquarana catesbeiana (assembly GCF_042186555.1). NCBI lineage: Eukaryota > Metazoa > Chordata > Amphibia > Anura > Ranidae > Aquarana > Aquarana catesbeiana. The sequence goes on from NC_133326.1 coordinate 262,883,809, forward strand.
TAAGTTACTACTTATGTCACATTAAACTTTGATTGAAATTACTTCACTATGGGAGCATCTCCTTCTTCCTTATTATCATTCTGGGGTCTGTGTGAGCGGTGTTGACTACTATAGAAAGCCTGACCCACGCACACCCTCTGGAGGAGGGGGACAGCTTCTGGACCTTCATCCTTTGCATAGAAGCATTAACCATCTGCTTGACTTGGCCCATTGGGGGCCGCCATTTGAGGTGAGAGGCTGGGGGAAACACCTGTGTGCCGCACCAGTTTTTAAGTGAATGAATTCAGCACAAAGTCACCGTTACTGGCACGTTACTATTGACTATTTTTATGGACATTAAGAGTCACACTGCATGAAGCAACATTTATTTGAACTTGATCACATTAGTTGTCACATTTTTTCATTTTTAAAGGAATTTTTTCAGGTGGGAGGGGTATTGTTTTTTGGAGCCATTTTTAGAGTTGCATTTATATATGCATGTATTTGCACAATTGTCACATTGTTTTGCACTTGATCACTTATGTATAGATGTGGGGTGCAGAGTTGCATCTTTTAATTTAGTATTGCATTGCAGTTTTTTATGCATCATTCATCCACCAGTATTATTTATTCTGTTTATATTTTCACATATTGTGTTGAGGAACATTATGCACATTGTATGATATATTTTGAGGAATTGCCATTTATTTATTCCAAAATATTTTTACTCACCATTAATACTTATTTTAAATTTCTGGTCACATTTCCACATGGTGTGGTTTAGGAACAATATGCACACTTGATGATTTATTTATATATTTTTTTATTAGGAATGGCAATCAGCATTTAACACTTTAGTTTAGTTTGGCTGCTCCTCAATGGGAGAAGATAATAGCAGTTACTGAAGTGCAGTGTTCATGTTAGCATAACATGCACACTGGTTCATATTTATCTTTTGCAGGTGCTTATTGGTTGCTACATCAACTATAGGCAATACGTGCATTGTGTATTAAGGAAGTATTGAGATTCATGCTATTTTGAGATTCTTTTTCCATCATTGTGAGTGGTACACTTAGATTAGCGCCACATACCTTTTTACCATTAAACTGGTTATTGTGTCAGGGTCCAGGAGGGACTCGTGAACCCTGTGGTGGACCTTTTGAAGTTCATGTTACAGTGATTGCACCTACCCCATCAGCTGAGAATGTAGGTGACAGCTAATGAGGAAAGTACAACTCTGTTTTTGGTTGACCTCCAAACCAACCTCATATGACAATAACCCAGACATCGGGACTGTGGTCACTACATAACCTGTGCGTGGCTTACCATCTGGGGTGTAATACCTGGAACCAGTGACAAAAAGGTTCACAGCATATGGGATGGGAGCCTACTTCACCAGACTGCTGCTTACTGATTCAAATTCTATCAAAGAAAGACAGTCTTGGCACAAATTTGGTTAGAATTAGAGTGGTTAGTATTATTGGTTTGAAAATTTGTCATTCTCACCACTCTCATCCCCCCTTTTCTTCCTCCTCATTACAAACTGGAGGAAGACATACAGGGTTTAGAAGGGTGCAGAAAAAAAAAACTGTGAAACAGCCTATGAAACCTTTACCTTCATATACACCTGCTTTCTATGTACATAAACTCCTTGGATCTGAAAAGATACTAAACAAAGGTTATTACTCTATCCTTCAAAGAATGGTAAACAATACAACATTTGTGTACATTGGTAAATTGTCACTGACATTCCACAAAACTGATAATAACTAAACCCTCTGTAAATCTTACTTTCAGGTTTTTACTAAAATACAACAGCCGCGACACGCAAGAGGGCTGTTGCAGTAGGTGCAAACATATTCTTTAAGTGACTACATACAAACATTGAGAAGACTAAAACATGAGACAAACATTTAGATAAAAATGTGGGGGGGATATTTCATAGTTCCTAAAACAAAAATGAAAAAAATAGAAACAACCAGATGGAATGCTGCCTTCACTCTTTTAGCGATAGAAAAAGGATACAATTTGAAAAGCACAAGAGCATCTCGAAATCTTTGCATGGACCAGCCACACAAAGTTCAAAAACAGACCTGTATATTTTTAATCACACAAACGTGTACTACGCATCCATCAACTCACTCAACATTACAGATTTCTGAAGCCGCAATCGCGCTACATCAACTCCAGAGGGATACCCAAAATAGTATCCTTGGACCACTTATGTCAACCTTTCTGGGGTTTAATGGCCTTTTCCTCAAAGCTATTTCATGTACTGTGTAGCCGTCTGACTGTGGGAAGCCTCACTCCTTCCCTTGCATGGACTTCCAATTGCCCATGGTGATTTGAATCGGCTTATCGTCTTACCCCTGCATCCAGGGAAACCCTTGCACCCATTTCGGGGAGCACCGCCCGGTGTCTTCTTACACGGTGGATTGAAGGACTACAACCACTATTAGTCCCCCAACTAGAAACCCTAAATTGAGGCATCAACTCTATGGCTTGTTGTCCCAACACTTTTGGCACAGAACTACAGAGTACCACTCTTTTACCAGAGTATTGGTAACTGTAAGCGCAAACACACAAGTCCATATATAACAGGAGATATAAAAGGCTGAGCAACTTAGTCCATAGGGGACAGGCTGGAAGTTCAAGGGTTAAGTGGTAACCGGTAATGTAATGGTTAAAGTAGGCTGGTAGGCTAGGCGGCTGCTGTTTCCTCAGAGAGCTGGCTCTGTGATGGATGAGAGAGGGGTAGAGAAGGAAGCGCCACCTGAGTGTAGTATTAACAAATGATGTTTAATGACACCAGGTAAAAACACACTTACAGGATAAAAACATATAAAAGGCTCATCTGTATAGGTATGTGGTCCTCGGTGTTCCCTCTGATCCTATGGTGGTGACGCTGCAGGGATGCTGGGCTGCAGAAGGTGGATTACCAGCCGGGAGCTCCTTCTGTGCCTATCAGGAAGAGACTAGGGGCCAGCGTGGAGCGCACGTGAAGCGTGCATGACGTCACAGGTCGTCCGTCTGCTTCCGGGTTCAGTATCCAGGGGAGGGATCGTCCAGGGAGGAGTGCTAGCAGAGAGGTTGAGAGAAGGCTACGCGCTCGGAGCCACTGCTCCTTCAATAGGCCTAATAGGGAGGTGTCTGCAATGTGCTTTTATATGGCAGCGCTGTGGGATAACAGGTCCCAGCGTCTATCACAAGAAAGCACAGTGCCACCTGTGGGCGGGAGGGGAACTACAAGGTAACAATATACACAGAAAAAAAAAAACAGGAGGTTATATAATAGTCAGTGTCATGGAAACATATATATGAAGAAGTGCATGGTAGTAAACATGGAGACAATAATATTTAACAATAGTAAAAATGGGAGTAACAATGGGGGCAAAATATGGAGGTAATTATAAGCCCGGTTTCACACATGTGCGGTGCGAATTGAGCTCAGGTTTCACTGGGGAGATAAAAAACACCTGTTCAAAGGAATCATTGCGCTTTAGCTCAGGATCAGTGAGCAGGGAGAGGGGGAGGGAGAGGGGGAGGTGTAGTGAGGAGAAATAGAAAATCCTTGTTCAGAATGCAATGCATGTGCGAATCAGATACGTTCCCATAGGAGATAATAGCCTTGTAGTTCGCACCGCAATGCCCAAAAAAACGCACACGCTTTTTGTGCAATGTGCAGTGCGAATGCAACGCACATATGTGAACCAGATGCATTCATATGAATGAATTTTAAAATGTCCTGCGAATTAGATGCTGTCTAAGCCGCATCCAATTCGCATAGGTGTGAACCCGGGCTAAACGTATAAAAGTATAAGTATAAAAAAAAAAAAATATATATATATATATATATATATACACATATATATACACATACACACATACATATATATATATATACATATACATATACATACACATACATACACATATAAAAAAAATATAAGTAGAGAAAGGCAAAAAAAAGGATGAAAAAATTATGGTATAAGAAGTGGACATGGATAAAGCATGCGTATTGGGAAAACACAAGAAACAGGAAAGCACGTATCTGTGCAGGGTTCTTAAAGATATATATATTGTAGCAAGGTTACATCTGTAGGGGTGGTCTCATGAGGAAACTGGGTAGCTTAAAGTAGTGTGTGCACCTCAATATCCTCGTTCAACCCCCCAGGTGCTAAAGTGCCCAAAGAGTAGATCCAGTAAGTTTCTTGCTGGCAAAGACGTTTATACCGCACAGCGGCAGGGTATTTGGCCGGGATAGATTCAATGACCCACACACTGAGGCCAGCTGTAGATCGGCCGTGGTGAGTCAGGAAGTGTTTAGGGATGCTGTGGTGGTCACGGCCTTTTTCGATAAAGCGCCAGTGCTCCCCAAAGCGGGCCCTTAGGGCTCTGATGGTTCTGCTGACATATATTAGGCCACAGGGGCAGGTGAGGCAGTATATAACGAAGTCAGTTGAACAGTTGTAGAATTCTTTTAGGGTATAGTTTTTTCCTTTGACAGTGAAGGTTTTCTGACCGTGTTGTATGAACTGGCAGGTTAGGCAGAGGGTTTTTTTGCATTGATACATCCCTCTGAGGGGTATCAGGGTGAGTGGTAATGAGGTGGGTTGGGTAGGCTTAATTCTACTGGGTGCAATTTTACTCTTAATGTTTTTGGATTTTCTATATGCCACTTTAGGTTTGGTATCGACTGTGGTTCTGAGATGAGGGTCTTCCAACAGAATAGGCCAGTGTGAAGCCAGAATCTTCTCCATTGCGTGATGAAGCGGGTAGGTTGTTTACCAGTGGTAGGAGGACGGTGATAGACTACGGGGATAGACTACGGTAATGATGGAAGGCCACGTCTATAAGTGGAGTGGGGTATCCTTTGTCTAGGAATTTTTTTTTGACAGAAGTTGTCCATGGGTGTCATAGTCTGAGTCTCTGGTACAATTCCTTCGAAGGCGGCAGAATTGGCTGCGGGGGATGTTGTTGACCCATCTCGGATGGTGGCAGCTATCATAGTGTATAAATGAATTACCAGCAGTAGGTTTGGTAAAGTTTCTTGCATATATAGTTGTGTTGTCGTGGCAAAGCTCGAGGTCTAGAAAGGCCAAAGTGTCAGGGTCAGCAACGTGAGTGAAGGATAGGCCCAAGCTGTTATGGTTGCAGTATTGTACAAAGGTCATGATGTCATCAAACGTGCCATCCCAGATGATCACTATATCGTCGATGTATCGACCGTAATATATCACGTGGGCGGCGTGGGGATGGTCAGCTGCAAGGTACATATGTTCCCAATATCCCATGGTGAGATTGGCATAGCTGGGGGCAAAGTTAGCCCCCATGGCTGTTCCATTGATCTGGAGGTAGTGTGTGCCTTCTGATTCGAAGTAGTTGTGTTTGAGGCAAAAGGTTAAGGCTTCAAGAATGAAATTGGCTTGCCGGGGGTTGGTGAGGGGATCATTGGCCAGGAAGTGTTCAACAGCACGGACTCCCACATCGTGGGGGATGGAGGTGTATAATGATGAGACATCAAGAGAGAGCCACCAGTAGTTCTGTTCCCAAGTGTAAGGCTTTAGCATATCGAGTAGGTGGGGTCCATCACGTATGTAGGAGAGGAGGTTCTGTGCCAGAGGTTGAAGGAATTGGTCAATGTAGATGGAGAAGCCACTAGTGACGCTGTCCATAGCGGCTACTATTGGACGGCCAGGGGGATTGGTTAGATCTTTATGGATCTTGGGTAGATGGTAGAAGTAGGGGACTTTATAGAAATTTTTTGTGATAAAAGAGGCTTCGGATTTGGAAATGATTTTTTCTGTCAGGGCTCGGTTGACCAGTGTTGCAACTTCAAGGGCGAACTGGGATGTGGGGTCACTGGAGAGGATGGAGTAAGTATTGGTGTCGGAGAGCAGTCTACGTGATTCACGGACATAATCATCCTTTTCTTGGATCACTATACTACCCCCTTTGTCCGCGGGTTTGATGACAATGGACTGGTTGAGAGTGAGCTGTTCTAGAGCCTGGCGTTCTAAAGGAGAGAGATTGGATTTGATGTAGATGTGTTCACGGTTGGTGTTACACATTTTGATGAAGTCCGAGTATACTACCTGGTAAAAGGTTTGTAGGTAAGGGCCTTTGCTGTTGGTGGGGTTAAAAATGGACTGGGGGCGTAGTGTGGTATGCCTGACTGGAGGAGAGGTGGGGCAGTGTTGGGTGAGCCATTCCAGGTCGGCGTTAAAGTTTTCGGCATATAGTTCCTCGAGTTGAGCAAGTGCAGGTTGATCAGTCTCATCAAGTATGTCATGGTCCGTTGGTTGAGGTGTCGGGTAAGTATTGTCAGACACCTGTTTGGAGGATTGGATGCTGAAATATCTCTGAACAGTCAGGTCTCTGATAAATTTGTTGAGATCCTTGAATAGCGTAAAGGTATTGGGTTGCATGGTGGGGGCAAAGGTGAGCCCCTTACCAAGGAGGGATATGTCATATGAGGTGAGTACAGTGCGTGACAGGTTGTAGATTTTTACAGTTTCCGCATTTTTCCTGACCTTCCTTCCTCGTCCCCCCCTCCATCCTCTCTTTCGTGTTTTCTTTTGGTGAGGAACGGAGGGGGAGTACATACTAAAAAAATCACTATCCAAGGTGGAGGCTAATGTATTACTAGTGGTTGCAGTCTTAGGGGATTTGGGCTTGTGCAACTGGGTAAGGGGTAGGTTATCCAACCAAGCTGGGGGTTGCTGCTCTTGGATGTGGTTAGGGTGATTACTAAGTGAATCATGATCGGAGTCCTGTTCTGGATTGGGCAACTGGGTGGACACAAGAACATCCGTGGAAACTACTCCTTGGGCGGGATAGGATGGTGATATAGAACTGTCATTGGGGCAAGGTGCTGTTGTCTGAGTGATGGGGGCTTTTTTTGTTCTGTTCCTGGACCGTTTTGGCTTGGGGGAAAAGAATTTGGGGATGGTAGGAGGCTGGGGAGTGTGCCATGACTTTGACCAGGGTCTGGGTATGTTGTGGGGTGGGGGCCTGGGTTGGGGTTTCAAATTAGGTCCAGGGGTGTTCTCATGTAGGCGGATGGACATGAGTGGGGGGGGCCCAGGAAATATGCCCTGATTGGGGTTTTTTGTGTGTTTCCAGCTGAATACTTGATTAGTGTTGTAATCAAACAGGTCCCTTCTAAATTTGCCAAGTTTGCTGGCAATGGTGTTATCTTCATTTCTAATTGTGTTTCTCTTAAGCATGCTGAACCATGTGAATGGTAAATGGGGAATGGTGTCACAAATGGTTTTACAAAGTGTGATGATTTTATCTTTGAGAATCATATATTTCCTGTCTTTCTGTTGGATGATGATGCCCATCCATTTTGCTGTACAAAATTCGGATACGTGAACCCATTCGGTGTGGAGGTCTGGGTCGAGGAAGGCACATTGTTTCAGGACTCTAAGTCCTCTGGGGGATATTTTATGTTGTATGTATGACTGTAAGAAGAACTTGTCCCACCACTGCTGATTGGCAGTGGAGATCAGGTCCTCTAGTTTTCTAAAATGGGTGCATAGTTTGGGCATGGGGATCTTGGAGCCCGTGATATGGCAGTCCTATTTGAAAAAATGGGCGGGGAATAGGACATAAAATTCTTCCAAGATAACATGTTTGTGTTCCTCAATGGCAGCTAGGAGATCCATAGGAACAGATCATGGTACATAAATTACCAATGGACATATAAAACAATAAAAATAATAATATGAAATAAAATAAGATTAGTAAAATAATAAATGGCGCTTGGTAATGCAGCTCAGTTAAAGCAGGGTAACAGACAAACAGAGCATTGGTAACTGTAAGCGCAAACACACAAGTCCATATATAACAGGAGATATAAAAGGCTGAGCAACTTAGTCCATAGAGGACAGGCTGGAAGTTCAAGGGTTAAGTGGTAACCGGTAATGTAATGGTTAAAGTAGGCTGGTAGGCTAGGCGGCTGCTGTTTCCTCAGAGAGCTGGCTCTGTGATGGATGAGAGAGGGGTAGAGAAGGAAGCGCCACCTGAGTGTAGTATTAACAAATGATGTTTAATGACACCAGGTAAAAACACACTTACACACTTATAAAAACATATAAAAGGCTCATCTGTATAGGTATGTGGTCCTCGGTGTTCCCTCTGATCCTATGGTGGTGACGCTGCAGGGATGCTGGGCTGCAGAAGGTGGATTACCAGCCGGGAGCTCCTTCTGTGGCCATCAGTAGTAAAATTGCACCCAGTAGAATTAAGCCTACCCAACCCACCTCATTACCACTCACCCTGATACCCCTCAGAGGGATGTATCAATGCAAAAAACCCTTTTCCTAACCTGCCAGTTCATACAACACGGTCAGAAAACCTTCACTGTCAAAGGAAAAAACTATACCCTAAAAGAATTCTACAACTGTTCAACTGACTTCGTTATATACTGCCTCACCTGCCCCTGTGGCCTATATATGTGTATATATATATATATATATATATATTTTTTTTATACTTATACTTTTATACGTTTAGCCCGGGTTCACACCTATGCAAATTGGATGCGGCTTAGACAGCATCTAATTCGCAGGACATTTTAAAATACATTCATATGAATGCATCTGGTTCACATCTGTGCGTTGCATTCGCACTGCACATTGCACAAAAAGCGTGTGCGTTTTTTTGGGCATTGCGGTGCGAACTACAAGCCTATTATCTCCTATGGGAACGCATCTGATTCGCAGATGCATTGCGTTCTGAGCAAGGATTTTCTACTTCTCCTCACTACACCTCCCCCTCTCCCTCCCCCTCTCCCTGCTCACTGATCCTGAGCTAAAGCGCAATGATTCCTTTGAACAGGTGTTTTTTATCTCCCCAGTGAAACCTGAGCTCAATTCGCACCGCACATGTGTGAAACCGGGCTTATAATTGCCTCCATCTTTTGCCCCCATTGTTACTCCCATTTTTACTATTGTTAAATATTATTGTCTCCATGTTTACTACCATGCACTTCTTCATATATATGTTTCCATGACACTGACTATTATATAACCTCCTATTTTTTTTTTTTTTCTGTGTATATTGTTACCTTGTAGTTCCCCTCCCGCCCACAGGTGGCATTGTGCTTTCTTGTGATAGACGCTGGGACCTGTTATCCCACAGCGCTGCCATATAAAAGCACATTGCAGACACCTCCCTATTAGGCCTATTGAAGGAGCAGTGGCTCCGAGGGCGTAGCCTTCTCTCAACCTCTCTGCTAGCACTCCTCCCTGGAACAATCCCTCCCCTGGATACTGAACCCGGAAGCAGACGGACGACCTGTGACGTCATGCACGCTTCACGTGCGCTCCACGCTGGCCCCTAGTCTCTTCCAGATGGCCACAGAAGGAGCTCCCGGCTGGTAATCCACCTTCTGCAGCCCAGCATCCCTGCAGCGTCACCACCATAGGATCAGAGGGAACACCGAGGACCACATACCTATACAGATGAGCCTTATATGTTTTTATCCTGTAAGTGTGTTTTTACCTAGTGTCATTAAACATCATTTGTTAATACTACACTCAGGTGGCGCTTCCTTCTCTACCCCTCTACCACTCTTTTACCAACCAACTATTAACTATGCCAAATGATTCTCCAACAACCACAGATCAACCCCCGAATTATGTCTCTACCCCTCACAGTGTATGCATACACTGCGTCGCCAGACTAAACTACACAGCGCACTTATGCCCGCTTCTTTTACAAAACACTGAGGCTTCTCTCTGTACATCGATATTACAACAATAACTTGGATGCCTCCTGTTTGCTCTCTACCCAAAACTGTATTACAGTATAAAACTAAAAAGACATCTGGAATTAAATTTAAAACACTTTCAAACACCAGTATTTTCCCATTGTCCTTCCGAGCACAAATATCATTTGCTTGTGTCATAAGCTCCCCCCACCAACTTCCTGTGGATACATAAAATGCTGAGAAGAACTTCCTGTTGCATGCCCAGCTCTAAAAACCCCTCAAACTGGTTTATTTACATATTAATGTACAGAAAAAGGGAGGGGAGGGTAAGCCTAGCTTCATATACTGCAGGCTATACAATACAACCGTCAGCTAAAGACACAAAAACACAAAACAAATAAAAATTAAACACACACCGCTAAAAGTACAAAAACTCACAGTTAAAGCTAGTCTTGTTATCCATTGAAATTCAGTGCAGTAGAGATTTCACTCAAAACCAATATTCAATACAGAAAACGCAATAGCTTTCTTGAAAAGTATGTAAACAGTACAAAAATAGAATTCACTTAAAAGGAAATGGTGCCTAGAGAGAAGGTGGCATCCCAAACCACATGGCTACACACACACAAAGGAAATTGGAGCAGTTTCCCCTGTAAGATGACCCACAGGTCCTCAAAATGGCTGCCGATCCACATGGTGACTACAACAAAAGCCAGACCAGAACAAAATGGCGCATTTTTCTGCCAAAACTGAAATCCAATACAAAGATGGCCACTCTTCTACTGCAAAGTTAACAAAAAGTACAAACACAGCTCACCTACAATAGCTTACATTCGCTTAAAAGAAAATAGAAATGATGCCTAGACACAAGATGGTGGCTCATGTCACATGGTTTCACACACAAAGGAATTGAAAATGGCCAACCGTAGCCACATAGCAGACAACAACAAAAGGAAATGGCAGACAAAAACCAGGCCACAACAAAATAGCGCATTTTCCTGCCAAAACCAACATTTCTCCCCACAAAACTACACATTTGAGATACTAAATGAACACTTACAAACATTTAAAAGTGTTAGAAGTTACGAAAAAGCACAACTTAAAACAAAATGGTAGATGAAATCTGGACCACAGCAAGATGGCCGATGACAAAAGGACCACACTAAAACACAAGCACATGAAATGCAATTGTTGAACCATAATACAAATACTTTGGGAACAGTTCTACTGAAAAAAAAAAAAAAAAAAAAGATGTGATTTTGCGCAGTGATCTAGTAGCCTGGGAAAAATTTCCTCTAGGTATGGTGTTGTTGAAAAAGTTGTGACGCAAAACTATTATATTGCATAAAAGTGCCTAAGTGCATACACAATAAATATATAACCAAATGTATAATCATAAATACATAGCTAATACATATAAATACATATAAATAGAGGGAGGTTCCACTACTGATTTTACTAGAAGATCTCTAATGGTTGGTGCTCTTTTATAAATTATATTAGGCCTTTCTGGCAGGATCTTCTTAAGGTCTTTATCATTCTTCAGGATGTGCCAGTGTTTTTGAATGAGTTTAGCTACGTCTTTATGTTGTATGTTATAATCCAATAGGAGGGAAAGTGCTTCTTGTTGGAATGTCTTTCTCAGGTAATTGGTAAGCATGGTTGTTCTGTCCATTTCATTGACCTGTTGGATCTGTTTGTCTCTCCATAGATTATTGTATTCCTTCATCTTAAACCTTTCTCCAATTACGTTTGCCTGATTTTGATAGTCATCTTCCTTGGTACAATTTCTTTTTATTCTAATAAGTTGTCCCTTTGGAATGTTGAATATCCATGGTTTGTGATGGCAGCTATCAATAGATTGATAGCTGTTGGAATCCACATTTTTAAAAAAAGTTTTAGTGACTATTTTTTGTCCTTCTAAACTGATATTCAGGTCCACTGTTTTTTCATCTATTTTCCATACTAAATTGATATTTTTGTTATTTGTGTTTAATTTGTTTAAGAATGTTTCGAGTGATCCTCTATCTCTATTCCAGACTATGACCAGATCATCTATATATCTTTTGTAAAGGGACAGTTCTGCAGGAGTATCCGTATATACCACTGTCTTTTCCCACTGTGCCATGAATGAATTTGCCACTCCTACTGCCTGTTTATAGTAGGATTGATTATGCCAGAAGTAGTTATACTTAAGGTAAAAATCTAAACATTTAATTAGGTACTTTCTTTGTTTACATATTAAATTGCTGTGTTTTCGAAATAGCCACTTAGTGGCTGAGCAGGCATCATGATGTTGTACTATTGTGTAGAGGGACATCATGTCTGCAGTTGCCAATAGTGTTCTACGTTCTAAAACTGGTAATATTTCCAGAAGTTGTAATATATGTTTTGTATCCTTAAGGTATGCTTGCGTTTGTTGGACAGCTGGTTGTATGAAAAAATCTAAGTACTGTCCCATTCTAGATGTTAGGGAATCTACCCCGTTAACTATTGGTCGTCCTGGGGGATTCTCTTTGCATTTATGTATTTTAGGGACTGTATAGATGATTGGGATTCTGCAGGTTTCTGGTATAAGGTATCTGGATTCTTTCGGGTTCAAGATGTCCCGCTTAACTCCCAATTTTACTAGAAGTTCCAGTTCTTTTTTGTATCTGGTGGTTGGATTCCCAAGTAGCTTGATGTATGTGGTTTCATCTTGTAGTTGTCTATTTAATTCTTTTAAATATTGTTCTTTGGATTGTAGTACTATTGCACCTCCCTTGTCTGCTGGACGTATAATTATGTCTTTTCTCTCAGTTAATAATTTTATGCCTTTTTTGATATGTATAGGGTCTGTGGCCTTCCTGAGTGTTAGAGATTCCAGATCTTGTAAAACCATGTTTTTGAAGACCTCTATATGCCGGTTGTTGGGCACTTGTGGATTATATATTGAATTGTTCCGTAATGTGCTATGTTTTGGCGTCTGAAATAAATCTATTGTTGGATCTTGTGGTTTTCAAGGGTTATTCATTAGATATTTCTTGATGTTAATCTTTCTGATATATTTCTGTATACCTATGTATGTGTCAAATGTATTGAGGTTTTTTACAGGTGCATGTTTCAGGCCCTTATCTAACACTGCTAATTCTTCTGAGGTGATCGATATTCCACTCAGGTTGACTACATTTTCTCCTATTACTCTCTTTTTCTTTTTGAGTCTCTTCCCTGCTCTGTGTCCTCTCTTTGTTCTGGAGTATTTCTTACTCAATCTTCTTGAGGTCGTCTCCTGGGTGAGCGAGTGGTGTCTTGTGGTTGTCTCCGGGGAAAGTAGTCTCCCCTCACTCTGTCTAAAAAAGGACGTGATGTATGATAATCTGGTTGATAGGATTGATGGTTATCATAATAGTAGTCGTGGTCATCCCTAATAGGGTCAAATCTTTTATAGGTGGGTATGGTTGCTCGGCCATATCCTCCATAATTGTCCTGTTGGTAAGGTGATGCTCTATTGTCTCCTTGATTCTTTTCATTATGTTGCCAATTTTTATAAGTCTTTTTAAAAGATTTTTAAAAAGTTTCTTCCCCGTTTTTCTTGGAGTGTGTTGTCCATATCCATTGGTGTTTTTTTGAGTATAGTTGGTTCTCGGTGTTCCTGTATAGGTGTCTCTATCATCCCTTTTTGGTGGGTGATAATCATTTGTGTTGCGTTGGTCTCCATATGCTCTTGATGTTTCCATGTATCTTTCCCTTTCCTCCCATCTTGGTGGGTTGTGCATATGGGATATTGTGGGGTCTTGAATTCTCACTTCTCATTCCGGTGTTGAATATGTTGATACAGGTAATGTCTGTTCTATTTTGCTTTGCCATTTGAATACTTGGTCTGTTTTGTAGTCTGTCATGTCCCGTTGGTATTTTTTCATTTTCCTATTTTGGACTTCTAGGTCCTTAGCAATTAAATCTTTATTGAGTTGTGTAGCCAACTTTTTAAATTCTGTGGACTCTTTATATGGTTCCAGTTTCTCTTTAATTTCCTCTATTTGTTGTTCTATTATTTTGGTCTTTTTTAATTTTCTTTCTAGTAGAAATTTTAGACCCTCTATGCTTTTACCATTGAAGAACTTGAACCATTCGTCCATAGACTCCTTGTCTATCAATCCATCATTTGGTGGTAATTCCCACCTTAATCTTCTAGGGACAATGTTCTCCCTTATGTATCTTTCAAAGGTGTTGGTATCCCACCATAGATTGATTTTTTTCTCCATCTGATGTCCTAACTTTCTGACCATGCTTTCCAAATCTGTATTGCGTGTTTTATTGTGTGGGTTAAATACCTCATCCAAATTGATTTTCCTATTAGCCATAAATGTGAATAAATCCATGATTGCAGCAAAGGTGTATGATAAATAAAGTGACTAGTGTTGCATGTCCTTTCGCGCGATCAATAACGTATGGTAAAATAAGAACTAAATTAAATGCAGTAAAATCTAAAATGTGCACAGTGACACAAATGAATAAAAACAAAAAAAACAAAAATGTGATTTTGCGCAGTGATCTAGTAGCCTGGGAAAAATTTCCTCTAGGTATCGTGTTGTTGAAAAAGTTGTGATGCAAAACTATTATATTGCATAAAAGTGCCTAAGTGCATACACAATAAATATATATCCAAATGTATAATCATAAATACATAGCTAATACATACAATTAGATCAATATAAATAACTGGTGAGTGTTCCCAGAAATGCTGGTAAAAATGTGCCAGTAATAATAGATAAGTGCAATAAATAGTGAAGGATACAAAACATATATTACAACTTCTGGAAACATTACCAGTTTTAGAAGGTAGAACACTATTGGTGATAAAAAAGGGGGATACTCAGAAGAACGGAGGACATGGACTTTGTAGGCACCAATCATAAAATTAAATATGAATTTTTATTTATACAAAGAAATACAAAAAAAGCACAAGTATTCACATTTTTTAAAAATCGCAAACATTGCAAAAACGGTAATAGGTACTACCACATAAATACATGGAAATAGATTGGGGGGTATCCCCTACACAAAAGGAGGGGATCCAACCCCTCTATTTCCACTAATAGACCTCAAACTGATATAGCTCAGTATAGCTCTACATGTTTCGCAATTTGAATGCTTCTTCAGGAGCTTGTTTGAGTTACCTATAATAGGGAGGAAATAGACAAAAAGACATACACCAAAACAAGGAATAACATGTTAATGTCATTTTTTTACCAACATAAAGACCTTTACAGTAATGCGTCTCAATCAAAAACGCTGAGTACCGTGATGAAGCAAACCCAAAGGCCCAAGAATCAACACGCATATGGTGACATACAATCACATGCGGGGACGTGTCTGGTAGAAAGATCATAGCACCACTAAGATCCAGAAGGATAGTGAACTAAAGAGTTCCAGCTGTCCGAAAATGGATATTCAAAGGCTATACATATGTAATGAAAGCAGGGCTGTACTTTTTTTTTTCTTCCCCTTCCCCCCCCTTGTTTCTTTCTCTCCTTTTGTCTTTTCCTTTATTTTCCCCCCAACACCCTCCCCCTGTTCCCTGCCCTTTCCCCTCCTTCTCCCCCCCCCCCCCTCATACACACTAATGTACAGCCCTGCTTTCATTACATATGTATAGCCATTGAATTTCCGTTTTCGGACAGCTGGAACTCTTCAGTTCACTATCCTTCTGGATCTTAGTGGTGCTATGATCTTTCTACCAGACACGTCCCCGAATGTGATTGTATGTCACCATATGCGTGTTGATTCTTGGGCCTTTGGGTTTGCTTCCTCACGGTACTCAGCGTTTTTGATTGAGACGCATTACTGTAAAGGTCTTTATGTTGGTAAAAAAACGACATTAACATGTTATTCCTTGTTTTGGTGTATGTATTTTTGTCTATTTCCTCCCTATTATAGGTAACTCAAACAAGCTCCTGAAGAAGCATTCAAATTGCGAAACATGTAGAGCTATACTGAGCTATATCAGTTTGAGGTCTTTTAGTGAAAATAGAGGGGTTGGATCCCCTCCTTTTGTGTAGGGGATACTCCCCGATCTATTTCCATGTATTTATGTGGTAGTACCTATTACCATTTTTGCAATGTTTGCGATTTTTTAAAAATGTGTATACTTGTGCTTTTTTTGTATTTCTTTGTATTAATAAAAATTTATATTTAATTTTATGATTGGTGCCTACAAAGTCCATGTCCTCCGTTCTTCTGGGTATCCCCCTTTTTTATCACTTATAGTTTAGGACGTTGGCACTGCCCTATATATGAGATCTCCACAGTCCATCCTGTGATGAGATTTAACAACTCTCCATTTTTTCAGAACACTATTGGCAACTGCGGACGTGACGTCCCTCTACACAATAGTACAACATCATGATGCCTGCTCAGCCACTAAGTGGCTACTTAGAAAACACAGCAATTTAATATGTAAACAAAGAAAGTACCTAATTAAATGTTTGGATTTTTGCCTTAAGTATATCTACTTCTGGCATAATCAATCCTACTACAAAAAGGCAGTAGGAATAGCCATGGGTGCTAAATTTGCACCAGGAGTGGCAAATGCATTCATGGCACAGTGGGAAGAGACAGCGGTATACACGGATACTCCTGCAGAACTGTCCCTTTACAAAAGATATATAGATGATCTGGTCATAGTCTGGAATGGAGATAGAGGCTCACTCAAAACATTCTTAAACAAATTAAACACAAATAACAAAAATATAAATTTAGTATGGAAAATAGATGAAAAACAGTGGACTTCCTGGACCTGAATATCAGTTTAGAAGGACAAAAAATAGTCACTAAAACTTTTTTTTTTAAAATGTGGATGCCAACAGCTATCTATCTATTGATAGCTGCCACCACAAACCATGGATATTCAACATTCCAAAGGGACAACTTATTAGAATAAAAAGAAATTGTACCAAGGAAGATGACTATCAAAATCAGGCAAAAGTAATTGGAGAAAGGTTTAAGATGAAGGGATACAATAATATATGGACAGACAAACAGATCCAACAGGTCAACGAAATGGACAGAACAACCATGCTTACCAATTACCAGAGAAAGACATTCCAACAAGAAGCACCTTCCCTCCTATTGGATTATAACATACAACATAAAGACGTAGCTAAACTCATTCAAAAACACTGGCACATCCTGAAGAATGATAAAGACCTTAAGAAGATCCTGCCAGAAAGGCCTAATATAATTTATAAAAGAGCACCAACCATTAGAGATCTTCTAGTAAAATCAGTAGCGGAACCTCCCCTTGCACCAAGATACACATTTTTCTCTGGCAAAGGATTTTATCCTTGCCGAAATTGCTATGCATGTCAACACGCACAAAAGTTCCTATTTACAGCCACCAATACAGGACAATCCTATACTATCAAAGCCTTTATAGGTTGTCATACTGAGGGAGTAGTCTATGTGCTACAGTATAGTTGCAACCTCCAAAATTTAGGCAGGACAAAAATAGCACTTAAAACAAGATTACAGGAACATGTCCAAAATATAAAATCAGGCTTTCCCAAACACAACGTTTCAAGACACTTCGCTCAGGTACACAACAAAGACCCCACACATCTCCAATTTTGGGGCATAGAAAAATATAATAAGGCATGGAGAGGAAGCCATATGGTTAGAACCATCAGCCAGAAAGAATCCAAATGGATTCATACCATGCTGACACTTGTACCTGGAGTCCTCAACGTGGAGTTTGACCTGAGTTGCTTCTTGAGCAATTTTTAATTATAAGCTGAATGCTAGCTCTATATAGGTCCACTCCACTTTTTTGGGATGGCGCTTTTTATCTGAGATTAGTTTAACATTTTAGATACACTATATAGGACTTATATTAATATACTCATTTTTAAAATTAGTTTTCTATATACATAGTCTCCATTCAACAGTAACCCGGCTCAAAATACCCTTTGATGTCGATTTTATCAATGTTTTTAATATGTTTCATTAATATTTTTTATTAATAATTTGTAAGATGTTTTTTCCAATATGCTTCTATCATTAAAAATATTTGGAAATGTTTAACATGTATATGTATAGGCACATCTCTAGGGCACTCTCAGATTCCTTCCACCTGTATGACTGAATTAGGCCATTTCAAACTTATGCCAGCCTGTAATTTAACAATTATTCTATGCCCTCCAGAACAATATGAGATTAGGGAATTTTTTTCTCCTGTTTCTATTTTTATGCATATTCAATATTTCTGATTTCAATAGTTTTTTATTGAGAAAAGAGATGATTAAGATTACAGGTACAACCAAAGTGCAACAGTTGCCAAAATAGTAGCAGACAGAACATAAAATCCATTTAGGACAGAGAAACATATGTTGTCAGCAGTAAGTTAAGTCCAATAAGACAGACTCCGATAAGAGGGGCCACTCCTCTACCCCAGCACCCCTAATGGGAACTCACTGTGAGGGGAGGTTCACCTCTCAGGAGAATCCAGACCTCTAAAACTATGATATATGATGTAATAAAAGTGAAGCAAAACCTTTAGAAGGAAGAGTGAATACAAATATGAAGTGACTATCATGAGTATTGAACCCAGACAATTGGGATAACTAACAGAGCTTATGGTGAAAGTTGCATGTGGCTGTCCAATAAGTGGAGGAAATCGAACCATAGGTCCAATCTGCATTAAATTAGCTTTGGTAACCATCTGAAGAAGCCTATCACCTGTAAATAAGGAATAGGCTGAAGTAGCTTCTCCAAGTGTTAGCAAAGTAGTCGAACCTGTATGCCAGTAATCAAAAGTATAGAAGAAGATAGGGGAGAGGAGAGAAGAGAACAGAGAGGGTAGAGAAAAAAGGAATGATACATCCTAAGACGGTGCGGTACTCGCTCAGCTACAGAGGTCCGGGTAATGGAGATGCCAAGGGCGGTGGAGATATGTATCTAGTCCAAGGGTCCCAGACGGCATCGTGTTTAGAGGTAGTGTTCAGGAAGATGCTAACCATTTTCTCCTGGGCCATGATCCATGAAATCTTTCTCTTAACCAAGAGAAAGGATACAGTTGGTCTTTTCCAGGCATGTGCAATCGTGAGCTTGGTCCCTAGGGAATTGAACATAATAAGTCGTTGGACTAATGTAGGGGTTTTTGGACAGGCATGGACCCAATATGCCCACAATTACGAAAACACATAGGGGAAGCGCTTGGGTAGATTTTGGAGAGTTTGAGAGGGACCATACACCACCGCATGAGGACTTTCATATTCGCTTCAATTAAAGCTATATTCAAAATGCCCTTAGATGCTGCAGTAGAAGCTCTATGCCATTCTTCAACACTCCATGTGTGTTGTAGATCATTTTCCCATTCCCTCATGAAGAGTCATTTGGTCTCAGCCTTAGCAAGTGATCGGTAAATCACCGAAATCCCGCCCCTCTGCTCCACAGCTTAACCACACCACCTTTCATATTCTGTGATCGAAAGTGGGGTGTGATTGGGGGACCTAAAAGACTGTAGAAAGTGAAATATCTGTCTGTATCGAAACCTTTCTGTGTTGGGCATGTCGAGTTTGTTAGTGCCGTGAGGGGTCCTGTAGGATTATCAAAATGTCCTATTCTATACATCCCCTTATCTAGCCACCACTGGAATGCTTTTATGTCCATATGTACCCAATCTGGGTGAGCAACCCTAGAGTATACAGTGGAGAGTTGGGAAAGTTGTGCTGCCTGATGGTACCAGAGAAGATTCGGTAAACCCACTCCTCCTGATCCCTGCTCCTGAACAGGGTCTCCTTGGAAATCCTATGTCCCTTCGTACCCCATGTAAATTTAATAATTTTAGATTGAAATTTCCTGAGGTGATCCTTGGGAATAGGTATTGGCAGGGACCTAAATAGATAAAGGATGCGTGGTAGCAGAGTCATTTTCACTGAATTGACTCTGCCTAACCAGGATAGCCCCATTTTATCCCATTGTGATAAGTCCTCTCCCAGTTTACGAAAGAGCGGGGGGAAATTTGCATTATAGAGATTGTCAATTGATGCTGTAAGATTGATACCCAGGTAGGGGATCATTGTCTCCCCCCAACTGAATCGGAAGCTGTTTTTGAGCAGGGCTATCATGGATGTTGGTAAGTTAATGTTTAGTGCCATCGATTTAGAGTAATTAACCCTAAGGCCAGACACCTTGCCGAAGTCATCGAGCACCCTGTATAGGTTTGGCACAGATGTAAGTGGCGAGGTGATGAAAAGCAACACATCATCGGCAAAGAGAGCGCACTTGTGGGTTTGTGGGCCACAACTCGCTCCATGTATGTCCGGATTATCCCGGATGGCGATAGCCTGTGTCTCGATGACCACGGCAAAAACCAATGGGGACAAAGAGCAACCCCACTTCTTTATCTGGAACAGGAAGGCCCAGGAGACAGAGTCAAAAGCTTTCATTAGATCCAGAGAAAGCACAAATACCTGCTGAGGGGATCCCTTGTCCCAGCCACATTTTAGTAATAAAACAATGTCTATAGCTCTCCTGATTTGATCTGGACCCTGTCTCCCAGGAATAAAGCCCACCTGATCCCTATGAATATATAGGCTTATAAAGGAGGATATTCTATTAACTAAGATTTTAGTTAAGATTTTTAGATCATTGTTGATCAATGATATGGGCCGGTAATTAGCTGTGCAGCTAGTGTCCTTGCCTGGTTTTGGTAGTACTGTAATGAAGGCTGAATTAAGCGTCTTGTCTAGTTGTCCCCCGGCTCGAAGCTGATTAAAAAAGTGGGCTAGATATGGAGAAAGCTGCTGGGAGAAATGTTTGTAGTACGGGGCTGAAAAGCCATCCGGACCAGGAGCAGAGTCATTTTTAAGGTTATGAATGACCTGGGATACTTCCTCTGCAGAAATAGGGTTTTCCAGGCTGTCCCTATGGTGCTCCCGGAGCTTAGGGATCTTCAGTGAGCCGAGGTAGGAATCAATTAGGTTAGATGAGGGTTCAGTCCCATGAGTACTGTATAAGGATCGGTAGAAATCATGAAAGGATTCCATAATTTTCTGGGGATTCTGGGATATGGAACCATTGCTTAATCGTATCTTAGGTAAAGTGTGCACCCTCAACCTAGGAGTCAGCCTGTGTGCCAGAATGGCTCCTAGCTTGTCCTTTTGGTGATAAAACCTCCCTCCATCCCATCTCAAACATTTCTCCGCAATGACCGTGAGGGACAAATTAAGAGCCGTGCATGTGGATTCAAGACTAGCTGCCGATTCCAAAGTGGGGTTGCGTTTATGTTGCTTACTGAAATGTGAGAATTCCCTTTCTAGTCTGGCTATTTCTAGTTTGCGGGCTTTGCTTATTCTAGCGGACATTTGGATCAGTTTACCACGTACATAGGCTTTGTGAGCTGCCCACAACGTGGTGGGAGAGATATTATCAAGGTCATTATGCAAGAAATATTCCTGAATATCTTTTTCAATTTCACGGACATGGGAGGGATTACTAAGTAGAGAGGCGTTTAATTTCCAATGAAACCCGTGGTGATGAGTCACTGGTTTGTGTATGATAAGGAGGAGGAAAGAGTGGTCCGACCAGAGTCCTT
The DNA here is from genome assembly GCF_042186555.1 of Aquarana catesbeiana. Lineage (NCBI taxonomy): Eukaryota > Metazoa > Chordata > Amphibia > Anura > Ranidae > Aquarana > Aquarana catesbeiana. The sequence continues at coordinate 262,905,078 of NC_133326.1, forward strand.
AATGATTGCTTTGCGCACTAGCGCGGTATGTTTTTGCATGATGAAAAAGTGATCAATTCTGGCAAAAGTATTGTGGGGGCTGGAATAGTTCGTATAGTCCCGAGTTCCAGGATTTAGTTCCCTCCAGGCGTCCACCAGACCCTGTTGGAAAATCTGTCTGGCTACATTGAGACTCTGTCTGGTGGGACGCACACCATCCTTTCCCGGGGGCCTGGACTTATCCTTTCCTGCGTCAAATGCTATGTTCGAATCTCCGCCAAATAGGACCATGCCCTCCAGCATTGGAGCTAGGGTGAGAGAGAGGGATTGAAAAAATTTGGATCGTCCTCGATTAGGTGCATAATATGAGATTAGGGAGTAAAGCTGGTTATCAATGAGTCCCTTCACTAGAATGAACCTGCCATCAGGGTCCCTAAATTCTGAAGTTAGTGAAAATTGTGTTTTGCGGGAAAAGAAAATACCTACCCCTTTGGTTTTTTTATCAGAATTGGCAAGGAAGAACGTAAGGAATTTGGCATGTATGAAAGACGGAGCGTAAGATCTTGGAAAGTGTGTTTCCTGGAGAAATAGTATGTCTATTTTTTGGTCATGATAATATTGAACGACTTTCCGATGCTTAATTGGGGTGTTAAGCCCCTGTACATTGTGTGAAGCAAAGCGCAGGGCCTGTGTGGAAGTGGTGTGGTCAGCCATGGAGCAGTGTAGGTTGAGACGCCAGTGAACTCCAATCACCTACCTTCCAACAGAGGGGTGTTACGTGGTCATGTTCCGACCTTAGGACCACTAGATCACGATCCCAGGTCCTGTGGGTGAGCGAGACCGCACACATCACTGAAAAGAATAAAAATTTAGCAAAGGGTATAAGTGGGAAAGAGAGCAGAAGAATAGTAGGAAAAGAGAGACGGATCCGGGGATATGGGAGAAATGCGTTCACCATATCCCGAGATACAAACATGGTACCCCCCAACTAGTGGAGGAGATCCCAACCAGGAGCAGGAAATAAAGGCAATCCGGCTCCGAGGGTAGGATGAGGCGCAAAGGTACCGCTCCATGTACGGCACCCCCAAAAACAATGGTAATGAACAATCTATAACATATTAGGACACACTCCCTTCCCCAACTATAACTGAGAACTAAACCTGTAAAGGTAGGATCAGGGAGGATCACAACTTAAAATGGTCACAAAGGGCAAAAAAAAAAGGGGGATCACCCCCCAAAGAGTGAATCAAAAATGATCAACGTCCCTCAAGACCAGTAAAGCGCCTTCCCAAGAAAGAGGCCTGTATGGTGAAGGGGCCAGGCATGTCCGCATCCCATAAAGGAATGAGAAAGGGAAAAAAGCAAGTGGGTCTGGTAGCTCATGTAGCAGAGCCTTCCTTGGCTTTCTTCTACTTGGGTTTTTGCCACGTAGATGTCAGAGGACTGGATGGAGGTGGCCGTTTGGGTAGGAGTGATGGAGATGACTGCATCGGTGATGTTGGGTCAGTGTGCATAAGTTCCAGTTTTTTCAGCAAAAGTTCTCCTTCCACGAGTGTAGTGAATCTGAAGGGCTTGCCGTTAAATTCACATTTCAGGCTCAGCGGGAAAAGCCACCAGTATTTAACATTTTTCTGTGTTAGGACATTCAGAAGGGGTTTGAGTGCTCGCCTTCTCTGAATAGTATAGGGAGAAATATCGGCATAAACTTGAACTGTATGACCCAGAAGCTGAATTTGAGGCATGGTGCGAGCTCTCCTCATGACTTCCTCTTTAACATTGTAGTAATGAGGTTTCACCACAATGTCCCAAAGTAGACCATCCGAGCGAAAGGGACCTAGGGCTCTGTGGGCCCGATTGAGTTCCAATCTGTGGGCTCTGATGTCAGGTATGCTTCCAGAATGTCTGTGAAAGTCTCAGGAAGGCCTCTGATCCTGAAGTTCAGCCTTCTGGACCTATTTTCAAGGTCATCAATTTTGGCGAAGGCCCCCTCCAACTGTTCATGTAGTTCCTGAAAACAATCTGTATTTTGATTGACCCGATCGATTGTGGCGTCCATTTTATTTTCAATATGCTCAGTGCATGAGCCCAGGAGATGAAGGTCTTATTTAATATCTGAGGTGATATCTGAAGTGATTTTAGCAGCAGTTTGAGCAAGTCCTTTATCAAGCATTTCTGCAAATTTAGTGAAGAGCATAGTGATATCATGGGGATATGAGGTAATCTGGCCCATATCCTGTTGCTGTATGCTAGGCCTTTGTGAGGCTGAGACAGTGAGTGGAGGCAGGAGATGCTGGTTCTAGTATAGATTGAAGCAGAGGGGCCTCTCCACATACCTCTTTATGAAGAGCAGCTCGCCAGGGAGAAGAAGCTGCTATGTCTGTATCTGCAGCTTCGTGAGTGTGCCATTCCGCCGAAAATCTTAGGTGTCTCTGTGACGTCCAGCAAGGCCGTAAAACAATCTGTGGGAGTCCTTTTAGGCGGACCGATGCGTCCAGATTAGTGCCTGAGGGTTGCCTGTGTGATCCAGTCCCGATTACGGGTGTACGGGGAGAGTGTGTCCGTTGCGGGGAGCGCCGAAGGCTCGAAGCGGGACGGAGCTCTGTGATCAGGCGTCCATGTCACAGAGCACCGCGCATGCGCCTCGCATATTCAATATTTCTAATAGGTAACAGGACTTATAATGGACTGTTTTTATTACTTTATTTTTACATAGTTGAAATTCTCCATTAATCCGTAAGATTACCTCCATACCCTATATATATCTATAGCCTTGTTTTGCTTAGGATATATCCCCTTATCCATTACTCATTTTTATTCCATTATTCATCTTCATGCGACATATGAGAAACAAATACAAGTACATTTAGGTACATTTGGACGTTTCCTACCAAAAAGATGGCCTCAAAACCTTAACCTACACCAGTAGAGACAAACCATACTTCAGTCACAACAAAATGGCCCACATACATTACCTATTGGCCTATGGCAAAATGGCCGCCATGTAAACTAAACATTGACCACAGTTAAGATGGCTGCTACAACACTTCAGGGAGCTAGCTATATAACATAGAAGAGTACAACCAATCCGGTTCCCCAGATGAAGACACATGACGGTGTTGTAACGCGTAGGGAGTGGCCGGAGCGAGACGTACACAGGAGGAATAGTGAGAGTGCGCTGAGAGCGCCACACCAGTATTATCTGTCCTATCTGCTTTTAATCTTGTGTTTAAATGTAAGAGTCTACCCATATTCATTTTAATAAACATCCCTATATTAACATACTACACTAGTGGAGCCCCCTCTCTTCTCTCCTCTTATTTCCCCCTATCATTGGGCTGGCTACATCAGAGCTATTTTAGGAACCTCAGCAGGGGATCCTGGAGGAGAGACTCACAGTCTACCGCGCTGACGTCCACAGACCCGAACTCACAGATGATATAATTGACCAGCCTTGAGGTGAGAGTTCTGGGAGACCAGATTTACATGAAGTTTTAAAGGGCAACACCACTATTACCCATATTTAAGAAACCACCCATTGGAAGCACACTGCATCCCCATATAGGACTTCCTATCACATTTCAACCATTTATGAGGACCTAGCCTTTCCATTCATCACATTTTTGGACTATTCACTATTTATTGCACTTATCTATTATTACTGGCACATTTTTACCAGCATTTCTGGGAACACTCACCAGTTATTTATATTGATCTATTTATATGTATTAGCTATGTATTTATGATTATACATTTGGTTATATATTTATTGTGTATGCACTTAGGCATTTTATGCAATATTATAGTTTTGCGTCACAACTTTTTCAACAACACCATACCTAGTGGAAATTTTTCCCAGGCTACTAGATCACTGCACGAAATCACATTTTTGTTTTTTTTGTTTTTATTCATTTGTGTCACTGTGCACATTTTAGATTTTGCTGCATTTAATTTAATTCTTATTTTACCATATGTTATTGATAGCGCGAATGGTTATGTTAATGTCTATTGACCTTTATAATGTAAACTAGATGCTCTCTACTGCCTCCTGCTGTGAATGCCTGAGATATTCATCCATTTATGTTTGCTCTGCTTTTTGTTAATTTTCTAGATGAAATATCCATTTTGACCAATTGTCGTTACCCCTGAAGAAGAGGTCAACCCCTTTTGCTTACCTCGAAACATCGGGTTCTATGATCATTGGTTCTTTACTACCTGTATCATTGCAATTGGTCATTTATTTGTAGAATTACTTTTTCCCATTTACATGCATCCATTTTATTGTCTATATGGTTAGGTCATGTGTAATGATTTTTAGATGCTAAATTAATAAACTACAATACTTTTATACAAAAACTATAAACTTCTACTACTTTCTACTTTATTAGAGGTAACCCCATGAAAAAAGTCCCGCTAGAGGAATCGCACTCCTTCAGGGGGTGCTTAGGATTGATAGCGCGAAGGACACTTAACACTAGTTCTACTGAAAAGCATGTAATCTCACCGCACAATTGAGAATGCACACTTAGGAACACATGGTATCCAATGAAACAACAAAGCCACATAAACCACAATCACACGGCTGAAACATACTCTCTTTTCTCAAACAAAGTTCACATCAGCTTTCACAGGAACAAGACATTGAGAAATACAACCAGCGATGCTTGCATGTTCTTTTCATCTCAAAGCAAAACCTTACTATTGTCCACAGGGAGTAGCCAACTTTCACCATTGCAAATGATGGGTCAGCTATGCTTGGCTGCCCCTCCCCCAGGCCACATTGCCACTTGAAAATGAAGCAGCCATCTTCAAACCAAAAGCTTTTCTAAACAACCATCAAAGTCCACTAACCATCTGTGTCTTGAGTCAATTAAACACTCTAAAAGACTCATGCAATTTACTTGTCCCATACATAAGTAATAATTACAATTCATCCATTTCTTACATGCATTACAAACTTGTTACACAGCAAATGTCACACACACATTGCAGGCTGTAAATAATCCCAATTCATACATTTCTATTTCTCATATACTTATTACACAACATACAGTTACTTACACATACATTCGAGCTTGCAAATACAAATCACCCCAACACACACACAACATACAAACACACATGCAGGCACACACCAGACATGCGATCAAACTTCCAGCATTATTTCAAAAAGATGAAAAATCAGTTCTTTCGCAGAGCAGAGGCTCCCCAACACATGAGAAAGAGATGTCCTGTCCTAGGATCCGTTCTCCCCCCTTTCTTGCCGATGTGGAGGGGGCTCTGCCTGCTCCATAAGGACCTGGCTCCCCATCTGTGCACACAGCCATATCTTCTGTGCTAATAAGCACCCATCTCCCTCTTAATGATATACCGTACCTTCTGATCGCATATCTCGCCTCTGGTTCCCCATTCCCCAGTAAACAGACATCACCGCATTCTTATGTTCTCATCTCAGCATCTCTGCCTGGCCCTCAGCCGTGAGTCTGCTTTTATTTACATATCAACAGGAAGTCCCAACTTGAGGGTTGTGCCTCCAACAGCCAAACGCCTCCTACAAAGTTTGTGACCTCACAGGAAATGAACAATACAGAGGAAATTACCATATAAGGATTTAACACCACAGGAAAATGCAACAACCAATGAAATCTGACTACAGGGGTCTTATGGGTGTGTCTGAGCAGAGACAGGGTGCATGCATGCTTTTAGAAGGCACATGGCTTTCAAACATTGACTCTGTCTCCAACCAGAACAACCCAAAAGACTCCCGTACTTCCGTTGATAGAAATCCCTATTATACATTGTTCCAGAGAACAATGTATACCTGGATTATTCTACTGTCTTTGTGGATGAGAGATTATCGGCAGGTGTACACTCACTGGGCCACAAATATGTTGATCAGGCACACAGGGGCAACATGAGCGCACACTAGTTAAACCGATAATGTCTTTGCAGAGCAAACACACCCCCACCAGACGATCGTTCTGTGCATCGCATAGGGGCCCTTAGCTGGCAAATATGTCCCCACTCCACAAACATTTCTCTACATCCCCAAAGAGCTTTTCACTACCAAATGGATCTCAACCAGCGTCAGTCTGCCCCAGTCAGCTCTTTAGAGCAGCCTGCGAGAGAACGGACACTGGGAGACTATTATGACAATACATTAAAATACACCCTGAATTTGGCGGTGCTGTGTTTCTTGACCAGGTACCCATGCTTACAAGATCTCCTGAGGCAGGCCAAAAAAGTCTGTGATCATTTCTGCCGGTCATACAATGCCAGTGCTCGGCTGGCTGACATTCAAAGGGAATGCAGCCTGCCCAGTGCCCACCAACTGCTTCATTTGTGAAATGCCCACCATGTGAAACTCAATGTTGGCAATGCTGCAGCAGCTGCATACACAGCAGAGGGCCATCAATGAGTACCTGTGTGAGTATGGCACCAGGACAGGGTCAGGGGAGCTTGGCTTCTTTTTGCCACTCCAGTGGCTACTGATCAAGGATGCACTTTCCTGTCACCATTTGAGGAGGCCACAAGGATGGTGAGCAGCGACAATGCATGCATCAGTGTCTAGTCTTCCTGCTGGAGCACACGCTTTATGGAATTATGGACAGGGCACTTGAGGCAGACTAGCGGGAGCAAGAGAAGGACTTTCTTTCCTCTCATGGCCCCCTTTATCCAAATAGCATTCCTGCAGGGCTGCCAAACACACAGGAAAAAGAGGAGGAGGATTGTGTCAGCATGGATGTAGAGGATAACATGCAGCAGTCTTCAAGGGATGGTTTTCAGTCCCCAGAAACCCAAGGAGTTTTACGTGGCTGGGAGGAGGTAGTTACAGATAATGTGATCCTTAGTGACCCAGAGGACTCAGAATCAAATGCCTCTGCAATCTTACTCTGCATGGCCTCCATGATTCTGCAACACCTGCAAAAGGACCCTAGGATTTGTGGTACCAAGGAGAAGGATCATTACTGGCTGGCAACCCTTCTTGATCCACGTTACAAGGGTAAACTTGCAGAACTCATCCTGCCTTTGAGAGGGAGCAGAGAATGAAACATCTTTAGGAGGCCTTGAAGAAAAGTTTGTGTAACGCATTTCCAGACCCTGGGAGGTTACCATTTCCTGGTGCTGGACAACGTGTTTCTGAGGCTTCATTTGGTCAGAGGAAGAGCGGTGGAGAAGCTGCTGGCTGACCGATGCCTTTAAAACAATTTTTCAGTCGTCAGCACCAAAGTCTGATAGGTTCAAGCAACCATCGCTAGTGTCTGTGTCAGGTGCGGGTATGGAGGTCGAGATGCTAAGAGGGCTCCCCTTGTGGCTAAGCGCAGCGCGCCCCTGGAGTTGGAGACAGGGAGAATCGTGCTCAATGAAGCACAATTTATTTGGTGCCTGCTTGTAGTCAGTTGAGCTGGTCATCGAGGGATGACTGTAGCAGAATGGTAGCAATAGCTGTACTTGCAGTGCTTGGTAGGAGGAGAAACCAGGAGCCAGGCCAGAGATCATACAGGATAAATCAGTCCGGAGCATAAACAGGGGCAAGCCAAGATTATACACAGGAGAGAGGAACAGAAGCAAAGTCCAGATGTAAGCCAAAGATCAAACCGGGATATCAGGAAGCAAGGTCAAGGCAAGACGGGTCAATAACGGGTAATCCACAGATCAGGAAATGAAATAACAAGGAACACAGGGAAGCTGATATAATCAATCAATGTTCTGTCTCTAAACTAATGACTGGTTTAAATAGGGTAGTTGGCGCCAGTGTCTGTCACGCCACTTGCGTGCCACAGAGCATGCGTCATACTGCGCATGCTCCTGCACGCATCTGAACCCTCTGTGGGTGTTCATGTTGGATTTGGGTGACATTGCCAGTCCTGCGATGCCCATGTCCCTGAAAATCTGCATTATATGGTGCAGGAATATCTAGGGGCAAGAGCAGACTTGGAGACCTTTCCAACAGAGAATCCACTGGGTTAATAGGTCTTGAGGATGGACCACTGGCCAGAACTTGCTCAATATGCAATCAAGCTACTGGCGTGTCCTGCATCCAGCGTGCTTTCTGAAAGCACATTCAGTGCTGCTGGAGGGTTTGTAACGAATCAAAGAGTGCACCTGTTCACAGACTCCGTTGATAGGTTCATATTTAAAAAAAATAATCAGTCCGGGATCAGCAGCTATCGAGCCCCTGATGCTGAAGTAACTGATTGAATTTGCTGTGAATCTGGGATCCCTTGAAGATTGTCTATGCTGTCTATTCTATTCCTCCTGAATCCAACAATATTTTTCGTTTAGAGCACCACCACCACCACCCAAGGCCCAATTTTTCTACCCCTGTTTAACTGGGGCATGTAATTACAATTTTTGAAATAATATTTAACAGCAGGGCCCATTCCTGCGCCCAACAAGAGTAAACGTGAGGGGTTACAGTGTTGTGGCACCACCACCACCCAAGGCCCAATTTTTCTGCCCCTGTTTAACAGGGGCATGTTATTACAATTTTTTAAATATTTAACAGCAGGGCCCATTCCTGCGCCCAACAAGAGTAATGCCGCGTACACATGATCGCACATTCTGACAACAAAATCCATGTTTTTTTCCCACGGATGTTGGCTCAAACTTGTCTTGCATACACACGGTCACACAAATCTTGTCGGAAATTCCGAATATCAAGAACGCGGTGATGTACAACATGTATGACGAGCCAATAAAAATGAAGTTCAATAGCCATTGCGGCTCTTCTGCTTGATTCTGAGCATGCGTGGAACTTTGTGCATCAGAATTATGTACACACGTTTGGAATTTACGAGAATGGATTTTGTTGTCGGAAAATTTGAGATCCAGATCTCAAATTTTGTTTGGCGAAAATTCCGACGAAAAATGTCCAATGGAGCCTACACATGGTCGGAATTTCCAACAACAAGCTCCTATCGAACATTTCCCGTCGGAAAACGTAAATCATGTGTACGCGGCATAACTGTGAGGGGTTACAGTGTTGTGGTACCACATCTATAGTATTTAGTGCAGTCCGTATAGTATATATACGGCAGTTCAGAGTATATAGTGCCTGGGGGCCTGGGGGACCCCCACGTCATTTTGTTTTCATTTTTGCACAGAGTTCCCCTTAATATCCATACCAGACTCGAATGCCTGGTAATGGACTGGGGGGAACCCACACTGTTTTTTTCAATGATTTTTTATGTATATTGTCGGGATCCAGCAATACATTACAGCCACAAGCAATTGGAATATTTTTTTTCCTTTAGAAATGTCATTTTGCTGTGGGACTGGTATGAACATGGGAAAGATGCGCTACTTTACAGGCAGACTAAGGGGACCCCCAGGCACAACATCTAAGGAATATTTCATTTGTATTGTTTCACTTTAAGCATTATTAATATCACTGCTCCTGAAAAAACTACTGTTTTTAAAACTTTTTTTTGCATTGATACATGTCCCCTGGGCAGTACCCGGGTTCTAATTCACTTTTTATGGCAATAACTTGCATATAAGTCTTTAAAATAAGCACTTTTGATTTTTCATGTTCGTGTCCCATAGACTTTAATGGTGTCCGCACAATTTTTTTGCCTGTTCTCGTGTTCTGCTGCGAATCGAACCGTTGGTGTTTAACTCATCCCTAGTATAAAACAGGTATAGGCAAGCTCGGCACTCCAGTTGTGGTGAAACTACAAATCCCATCATGCCTCTGCTTCTAGGAGTCTTGCCTGTGATTGTCAGGGTCTTGCAATGTCTCATGGGACTTGTAGTTTCTTTTTTTTTGGTAATTCCTTTATTTTCCAAAAATAAGCGTTACAATTCAGCAAACACTACAAAGAAACATCAAACAGCTTATGTGTATATAATAAAACAAGTATTGAGATAAGTCGTTGACATAGTCAGTTGTCAATACAAAAGTGTACAGTAACATTTCCTTTGGTTACACGATCTGTGAAAGCATATATGGGACATAAAGAAAGAATCACACACAATAACTGTCTAAGTGTCCAACCAATGAGGTTTCCTGAGAATATCCCTTTTTTAAAACGTTCAGATCGTATAACTATCATGACCAGACGGTGAATAAAATACTCTCTACTGGCCAGGGATGAGACTCCCTAGAAAGCCAGCAGGGTCCAACCATGGGATACTAACAAAGTGCAATACAGACCAAGATATACAACATATCTGACTAAACCTTCCCATGGCTGAAAAATTATACAGGGGGGGATAAAACAGAACAAAAAAAAAAGAAAGGAGAGGAGAGGTGTGGGGAAGGGGATGGTAAAGGACAGGAGGAAGAGGGTGTACAAGATAGGGACAAGGGTAGAAAAAGAAGGAAAGAAAAGAAGAGATAAAGGTAGAAACCGAAAATGGCGGCGAGGTCCCCCGGCCAGGCGGGGTCCCCAGACCATGGAACATTCAGTCTATGCCACCTCACGGAGGTATGCCTTGGAGTAAATAAAATGTTGCCACGGGCGCCACGTCTCCCGATAGGCCTCCTCCCTGCCGTACAGAGTGGCAGTAAGATCTTCCATATCCCGCAACTCATTAACCTTAGCGTACCACTGAATTTTCGTTGGTGGGGTCTCCGATCTCAAAGATAAGGGGATGCAAGCCTTGGCAGCATTCAGTAGCTGTATAGTAAGGGAGGCTTTATATTTCTTAATTGGTCGTCTAGAGAGGTGCAGCAGACACGCCCCAGGATCCCCCTCCAAAGTGGCCCCCGTTAGATGTTCGATCGTGCGTGTCACCTCCCGCCAGTAGGGTTTGATTTTGGAACAGTCCCAAAAAATATGGAGCATTGTTCCTTCCCCTGTCCCACAGCGCCAGCAAAGACTTGGGACCTGCGGGAAAAACCGATGCAGGGTGGATGGCACTCTGTACCATCTAGTCACAATTTTGTAACAGGTCTCCTGGACCCTGGAGGCCAGAGAAGATTTTTGGGCAAAATGTAAATTTTTTTCCCTCTGTGGTTCATCAAAGCGAACTCCTAAATCGTCCTCCCATTTAGAGAGGAAAGGGGGGGATAAACCCCTCTGCCGGAGAGATCAGAGAGGAGTAGATTAAGGACAGAGAGTGACGTATGGGTTCCCTGCGGTGACATATTTGTTCCAATTCAGTAAGCGGGCGCGAACTGCCCAGAGTCCGTGCGCATCTGCGTAAATAATTACGCAGTTGGAGTCCACTCAGGAAGTCCAGTGGCGGGTTGGAACCTTCCAATCCGGCGGCCGCACTGAGCTGACCATTTAGTCCGAGAAAGTCGTGAAGGTATGGCCACCTTCCCTCCGCCGACAGGGACCTGTAAATTGGGCCCTGGCAGCCAGGTGGGAAGTCTGGGTTACCCAAAATCGGCACCATGGGGGATGGTGTGGGGGATACCGAGGTTTTGCGGAAGGTTTTTCTAACGACCTGCAATGTGCTTCCTAGGGTAGGATGATCGGCAAGGGCCTTTGGAATGGTGGTGGCGATCCGAGGCCAGCTCTTGGCTGTGCCGTCGGAGTCCTCCAACTCCATTGTTACCCACTGTTTTGCCTCCGCATGACAGTGCCAGTCAATTAGTCTGGTAAGATGCATTGCCCTATAGTAAGCTTTCATGTCAGGGAGTCCAACCCCTCCCCTTTGTTTTGCCATATGGAGTAGTTGCAATTTAATGCATGGCTGCCGGTGCGACCAGACAAACTCCCGAAATAATACGTCAATTCGTTTGAAGAAAGGGGGTGGAAGGCGGATGGGAAGGGCTTGAAGCAGATAGAGCACCCTCGGTAGTGCAGTCATCTTGATGGCATTGCAACGCCCGAACCATGTTAAAGTAAGGGAGTGCCAGTGATGTAGGTCAGTTTTAAGACTATGAAGCAATGGGGTAAAATTCGCTTGATAAAGATTGGCAGGGTCAGGGGTAATAGCTATTCCTAGGTAGGGGATGGTGTTGGTTGCCCAATAGAATTGGTACTCTGAGCATAATTGCCGAATTGTATTTGAACCCAATGTGATGTTAAGTAGGGAGGATTTAGTCATATTTATTTGAAAAAGGGATAGAGCCCCATATTCCTGCAGGAAATGAAGCAATATGGGGAGTGAGGCAAGTGGGTCTGTCAGGAAGAAAATGAGGTCATCCGCAAAGGCGGCAACCTTGTGAGCCCCGGAGGATTTACGAAAGCCAATAATGTGCAGGCTTGCCCGTATCTTACACAGCAGTGGTTCCAGGGTGAGTATAAAGATCAATGGAGATAAGGGACAGCCCTGTCTGGTACCGTTTCGAATATTGAAATAACTCGACCTAGTCTCATTAACCTTAACCGTGGCTGTAGGACAGGAGTAGAGTGACAAAATCCAACTGAGCATCGAGGCGCGAATACCAATATGCTCTAAGGTGGCCCTTACAAAAGTCCAATCAACCCGGTCGAAGGCCTTCTCCGCGTCTGTTGACAGCAGGAGAAGGGGTCGCCGTGATGTCCTAGCCGCATGGACAAGGTTAATCACCCTAATAGTGTTGTCGCGGGGTTCTCGCTGTGGCACAAAGCCCGCTTGGTCTTTGTGAATTAGGCTCGGTATATGTGGAAGTAACCTGTTTGCCAATATCTTGGCAAATAATTTCAAGTCGGTGTTCAGTAAAGCTATCGGCCGATAGCAACCACATCACAGCAAATCCTTCCCTTCCTTTTGGATGAGGGATATGTAGGCTCTAAGGGAGTCAATAGGGAAAGAATTACCTTTGGTAATCGAGTTAAGTGCAGATACTAACGGTTTAGAGAGCGTCTCAAAGAAGGTCTTATAATAAGCTGTTGTACGGCCATCAGGGCCTGGGGCTTTCTTGGGTTTCGAGCTTGCCAGCACTATTCCCAGCTCCTCCACCGTAATGGGTTCCTCCATTTCCTCCAGAACACTGGCCGGAAGGGATGGCATGCCCGAAGAGGCTAAGTATGTACAGGGGGTGAAACCTCCGGCAAAGTTAGGATCTGCGGGAGGGGGCCTGTCTAAGTTGTAAAGACCACTGTAAAACGATCGAAACTCCTCTGCCATGTCGGAGGATGTAAATACCTTCCGGCCGGAGGGGGACAGGATGTGGGAAATGTAGGTTTTGGTACGGGGGCCTCGTAGTGCTCTAGCCAAAAGGGATCCCGGTTTATTGGAGAACTCGTACATCGTACGTCGTGCCCATGCCAATTTCTCTTTCGTTTTGTGTAAAAGAAGTGAGCAAAGTTCTTCGTGCACTTTGAGTAGTTCCTGATAAGTGGAGCGAGCTAGACTGGCCTTATGGGAGTACTCTAAGGTCTGGATCTGGAGGATGAGTTCGTCGAATCGACAAGTTCTCTCCCTTTTAAGACGGGTCCCGATACTGATTAGAATACCCCTGATAACCGTCTTATGTGCCTCCCACATCACTAAGGGATTGGGGACCGAAGCTTCATTTAAGGAGAAATATTCCTGTAATTTGGCCTGTACCTCCGCTCGTATCTCTTCAGATTGCAGCAAAGCCTCATTTAGTCTCCACGAGGGTGGGGGTTTGGTCACTGGCCCCAATTGAAGCGTCAGGTGAATTGGAGCGTGGTCCGAGAAGGAGATGACATCTATAGAAGAGTCTACCACCCTTGTCAGGTCCTTATGGGACAGGAGCAGGTAGTCCAGTCGTGAATATGAATGATGGACTTGTGAAAAGTAGGAATAGTCTCTGTCCTGGGGGTGCAGAAGACGCCACGGGTCTGTCAGGTGCAGGGTGTGAAGGTCAGATTTCAACCGTTTAAGACGGGCATATGAAAGATGGGAAGCGCCCCGAGAGGTGTCAAGCATAGGGTCCATCGCAAAATTTATATCACCCCCAAAAACTAGCATCCCCTCCGTAAAATCCAGCAGCTGTGGTAATAGCCCGGATAAGAATTGTGTATGGTCTATATTGGGGAAGTATACATTGGCAAAAGTGACCTGCACATCGAAGACCTTTCCCTTAATCAGGAGATAGCGGCCCTGTGGATCTACCCGCTGCGCCTCAAACGTCCACGGTATAGACTTTGCGACCAAAATGCTAACTCCCTTGGACTTGGAGATGGGCGAAATACTGTGGTAGGCCGTCGGGAATGATCTGTTGGTCAGTTTAGGAATACGGTCACCATGAAAGTGAGTTTCCTGTAAAAAGGCAATTTGGGTTTTGCTTCTGCGTAATTCAGCTAGACGTTGAGAGCGCTTTTCCGGGACATTAAGGCCACGTGCATTGGGGGAGGTTACCTTTAGGAGACCCATCGCGGCGTCTAATGCCCTGAGGGAACTGCTAATAGGATGAGGAGGGCAATCACCCTTAGCCCACGCTCCCGCCCAACTGGGGGACAACACCACCGAAAGAAAAAGAGGGGGAAGAGGTTAGAGATAAGACAAGAAAAGATGGAGGAGCAGAGTGTGGTGGAGGGGAGTGGAGGGGACGGGGGAAGTTGAAAGGAAAAAGCTAAACTTGTAGTAGAATTACTCTGTGGACTCCCGGTTAACACAAAAGTTAGCAACCGGGGGGCCGCCCTAAATGGGGGTGGTAAGTGCGGTGAGGACCGCTGTATATCAATTACTTAAGTAACCTAGAAAAAAATACAAAGATATTTCCTACGGAGAGGAGATGCACTAGGTAGAGACATTGAGAACCATATAAAATGAGTATAACATTATAACCATCTTAAGAAAAAAGGGGAAAAGAATAAAAATATACAAAAAATAGACAAAACCCCCCCCACCCCCAGAACTCCAGTGTGTTACTGGCTTACCCATGAGACATAATAATACCTATTCTCTAGAGCCACCTGGCGTTAATGCACTGCTGGATTGACCTTTAAACCGGAGGATCCCATACTCATCTCGCGTACCTCTGGGCCGAGCCTGAGCAGGGACCTCGACAGCCCATCCCCCAGTGCATCAAGACCGTGACGTCAGTTTCCCAGCATATAAAATATATCCCAAGAACGGGTGAGAAATAGCAAGGGTGCAAGCACCCCATCTACATAAACATTACCCAAACATAACGTGAAGGGAGGGAATGTGATATCTATAAAAAATACGTATGAAACTTTGCATCCTGAGAATGTATCCCTGATGATTCGGCCTCGTTTGCAACAAGACCCCTGCAGTTCAGCACACGACCTCTATCAGTAGCTTATCAAGACCTGTCACAACCCGCAGACACATCGTAGACAGAGCAACCCCTCCCCCCCCACCCATCAACATCCAACAAAAAAAAAAGGAAAAATAAAAATAACAAATGGGAGACATAGTGGGCCAGGCAGTACTGGTAAAAATGATAAGGAACCCATACATACAGGTCTCCTCGGCAAAGTCAGGTTCTTGTACATCGGCTGAAATGTCCCTGGGTGGGTCGCCATAATAGGAGGGAGGCGGGGGAATCCGCCGACATGGAGTGCTGTAGGTCTTACCAGAACCTGTAGATTGAAAAGTGCTTAGTCTTCGGAGGATGTCGGATGTGATCTGATGGCTTCTCGGTTTGGCGGGCGAGATCTTGAGCTTCTAACCCTTTGTTGCTGGGGGACAGCTGGACCTTGTGTGTCCTGAGAGAGCAAATAGTCAAACCAGTTGGGTATGTCGATCTCGGGTCTGGCAATGAAATGAAACAGAGCAGGGAGTTGGTGTGCAGAGTTGGAATTCAGATCCTTGTTTCTTGACAATAAGATGGAAGGGGTGACCCCAGCGGTAAGTGGCATCAGCCTCATGGATTACCTCTAACAGAGGTCGCATTAATCCACGCATGACGCGTGTTTGCCTTGAGATATCTGGAAAAATCCGGATGGCTGCCCCGTCAAAATCTATTGGGCCCCTCTCCCAGGCCAGACGCAGAATGTCCTCCTTGATTGTAAAAAAGTGCACCCTGCATAGTACATCTCGGGGGAGATCAAGGTCAGCCGATGACCGATGCGCTGAGGGAAGGGCCCTGGGCCCCGGTATATGATGCACCCTGTCTAGTTCCAATTCAGCGGTCGGTGGTTTACCTAGGACCTGATTTAAAATGGCAACAACAGTGGACCGAAGGTCTGGGCCCATGGTGGCCTCCGGGATACCTCTGAGGCGCAGCTTGTTCCATCTGCTCCTGTTTTCACCGTCATCAAGCCGCAGGTGAACATCCACAAGATGGCGGCGAAAGGCCTTGTGTTCTGATTCTAGTGATGTGATGCGGGCTTCTGTGACTGTTTGGGAGGATTCAGTAACAGTTACCCTCTCCTCCACTGTGTCGACTTGCTGCTTCAAATCATGCAGTTCTCTAGTGAGGGCATTGACAATGGAGGTAGCCATTGCGTTTAAGTCCTGTTTGGTGGGCAGGCCTGACACTATGTCCCTCAGTGAGCCCTCCACTAGGCCGCTCAGCTCCCCTGTGCCATCTGATGGTAAAGGAGTGTCCGTGGACATGATGGCAGGGGACAGTATGGGCGAAAGTACCCTGTGTGGTAGAGGGGGAAAGTCCTCCTCCGCTGTGGAGGTGGCTGCCTGTGTGCCCTTCTTACTTGTGGCTACGGCGCCCGCCGTGGTGACTTGCGGCAGCGCCATCTTGCTTCGTCCGGCCGGTGAGGAGATCTGCTGCTGCCTCAGGAAATAGTGTGAGATTTCGGGTCCCCTCCGTTCCTCGGTGACCAGTGGGTGTTTACGGCCCCCTGGCATGTGAAGATGGCTTGGCTGCTCGGTTCAACGGGTGGTTCTCAGCCCGTTCTTGTGCAGAGCTCTCGGCGGTGCGTCCTCACGCTTCCATAGCTAAGCCACGCCCGGGACTTGTAGTTTCACCACAGCTGGAGGTCCTAGGTTGCCTACCCCTGGTGTAAAACCTTAAATATTTATTTATATTAAAAACTCAATACTCCTACTCACATGTAGCAGTTTTACACCTCGCACCAAGGAGTGTGTATAAAGAAAATACTTTAATATCCACTGCAGTGAAATCCTCGGTAATACTAGCTATTAACCCTTATCAGTGTGCTTAGCCTTAGCTTAGCAGGAAGCTTAGCCTCCTCACTAGTGCTCCCCCTACTTCCTCCAACAAAGGAGGAAGTAGGGGGAGCACTAGTGAGGAGGCTAAGCACACTTAAATACTAGCTATTAACGCTTATTAGCCTCCTCACTAGTGCGCCACACCTCGGGGCAGTACCGGATGTGACGCCATCACACACACTACACCCAAAAGCAATGTTTGGTACACCCGGTACAGACCAGGAAGGAGCTAGCGTGAGTGGTAATGCATGACATAACATAAAGTTAATGTACCGAGGATTGCACTAAAGTGGATTTTATAGTGTTTTCATTGTTCATACCCCTTGGTGTGAGGTGTAGCACTGCTACATGCAGGTAGGAGTATTGAGTTTTTACTGTGATGTCTGAATGGGCTGTGTGAGAGGATTGCTGGTTAAACAACAGGAGAGAAACATCAGAACTATTGGGAACCCCATTAGACCAACATGCTATACATGACCTACCTGTAGTGGGTGGCCATGGAGATTTGGTGATTTTTCTGGTGTGGCAATGTTGGTGGAGCACTGGAGCGCATTGTTGGAAGATTGGGAACATGTTGTATATTGTTTGCACAACACGATGGCACTTTTTAAAAGTTTGGAAGAATTTTTGGACATTTTTATTTAACTGTTTGACACAGCATCATAGCACCTTTTACCAATGCATTGTATATTGTATATGCACAGCACAGCACTGTGGCACTTTTTAAAAGCATTGAAGATTTACTGGACACCTTGTATAGATTTTTTGCCCTGCTGTACAGCATCTCTTAGTGGCATAATAATAGATTTTTTTGCACTAGTATACATAAATGAAATATATATGTTGGCCTCTTAAGTAATTTAGATATTGATGCTACAGGTCAGCACTGTATATAGCCTGAAGGAGTATTGTGTTATCCCTTGTTATAGGGATTAACATACAGCTGCTTTACCTGCAATTTAATCCCAGCGCTGGTTTCACATATATCTTTAATGATTAAACAAAGCCAGCATCTCTTGTTGGAGTTCCTCAGTGGTGA
Organism: Aquarana catesbeiana; assembly: GCF_042186555.1. NCBI lineage: Eukaryota > Metazoa > Chordata > Amphibia > Anura > Ranidae > Aquarana > Aquarana catesbeiana. The sequence continues at coordinate 262,923,046 of NC_133326.1, forward strand.
TAGGGGCCTCCACATATTTCTTTCATTATCAAAGAGACATAGGATCTCCACATTATGAAATACATCCTACACCTCCCTTTTCACTGCCTGTGTTTTAGAACTATATAATTCTGAATAATAGCCTTTATCCACTATTTCCAGGGAACATTTAGTAACCCTGCCTGATCACGACATATTAGCAGATATTGTTGAGGTGGTTTGAATCCTAGCCACTAGGGCCAACATATGCTCTGTTCCTTCCCCCTCCTGAAAATACTTTTCTTTCATAACAAATCTCTTATTTTCCACCTTAGTTAAAGATAGCTTTTGATGAGCCTGCTGCATCTTGGACCACCTGCTTAAATTATCTTGAGACAGATCCTCTTTATATTGTTTTTTGCCAGCCCCACCTCTTTCATAACTGTCATTTCCCAATCCTTGATGGTTTTCTTAACCACTTAAAGACCGAGCCTCTTTTTGAGATTTGGTGTTTACAAGTTAAAATACTTTTTTTTGCTAGAAAATTACTAATTACCCCCAAATATTATATATATATATATATATATATATATATATATATATATATATATATATATATATATATCTATATCACAGCGTATTTGCGCAACTGTCTCACAAGCGCAATTTTTTGGGAAAAATACATTTTTTGAATAAAAAAATAAGACAACAGTAAAATTAGCACAATTTGTTTTTATATTGTGAAAGATAATATTATGCCGAGTAAACTGATACCCAACATGTCACCCTTCAAAATTGCGCCCGCACGTGGAATGGCAACAAACTTTGACCCTTAAAAATCTCCATGGGCGACGTTTCTACAGGTTACCAGTCTTGAGTTACAGAGGATGAGGAGGTTTAGTGATAAAATTATTGCCCTTGCTCTAAGCATCGCGTCAATACCTCACATGTGTGGTTTGAACACCTTTTTCATATGCAGGCACGACTTACGTATGCGTTTGCTCCTTTTTTTTTTCTTCTTTTTTTTTACTTCTTTTTTTTTTTACACTGTCTTTTTTTTTTTTTTTTAAATTGGGTCACTTGTAAACATCCCTTATAATAGAAAAAAAGCATGACAGGACCTCTTAATGGTGAGATCTGGGGTCAAGAAGACAAGACCTCAGATCTCATATTTACACTAAGATGCAATAAAAAAAATCATTTTTTTTTTACAAATTTTTTTTTCCCCCTTGAAGACCAATGGGCGGAAGTGACTTTTGACTTTGCTTGCACCATCCAATGGTGTGATGCCGAGCGGGGGCCATCTTTCCCTCATTCGGCATCCAGCCTGTGAGGAAAGAGGACTCGATCGTCTCCACCGTTACCGGCGTTTCCGGCAAGCGGCGGAGATGACCGGAGCGCAGCGGGAGGCCCTCCCCCTCCCCCGATAAAAGTGATCTTGTGGTGAATCTGCATACATGCTTATACACATACAAACACAGATACACACGTCAACATATATACGCATACGTACATGCATGCACATACACACAAATGCATGTGTACATACACGCATGCATATATTCATACAAACATACATTCATAGATGCACACATGCAAATACTCACATGCACACATATATACATGGATACACATAAGGAAAAAGTTGGCGCTTACACCAGCCTCAGTGAAGATCCACCTGACTAATAAATACCTAAAAGTAAAGGGGACTTTTAGGAAAAACATTTACAAGTAAGTGACTGTGAAATAGTCCATAATAGTCCATAATATGGCACTTGAAGGCAGCCCAGTGGAGATGAGAAGCAAAATCTTGAGAAGGCTGGGGGAAAGAAGCACAGAGGTGTCACTCTAAGTGCGGTAATGTACCCACAAGAGTAGATTAATAACAGGCAAGTCAGTTATGGGAGAACAACCATCCAGGAGGGGGTCCATCTGCGGCTGAATGCTGGTGTTGTGACACTACACTACACCAGCGTTTTTAACCTTCTTTAAACAAGAGAACATAGTTGGCCTGATACAGGGAAGTGTAAGTTGGGGTGATTTGCACGCATAGGTAATTGATGGAGGAGGAGCACCAGTGGTACGGGAATGAGTGTTGTAACACATTCAGTTCCGCAGATGGGATACAAAGATATATATATATATATATATATATATATATATATATATATATATATACAGTGGGGACGGAAAGTATTCAGACCCCCTTAAATTTTTCACTCTTTGCTATATTGCAGCCATTTGCTAAAATCATTTCAGTTCATTTTTTTTCCTCATTAATGTGCACACAGCACCCAATATTGACAGAAAAACACAGAATTGTTGACATTTTTGCAGATTTATTAAAAAAAGAAAAACTGAAATATCACATGGTCCTAAGTATTCATGATTTTAGCAAATGGCTGCAATATAACAAAGAGTGAAAAATTTAAGGGGGTCTGAATACTTTCCGTCCCCACTGTATATATATCTATTGTTTTTCTATGCTATTCTTTTCTATTATTTTCTATTCTGTTCTAATCTTCTCTATTCAAATTCAATTTCATTCAATACAAAATTTTTGAATTTTGTAAAATGGTTATATATATAGTTTACAATTTGAATTCAGTCAAATTTTTTCAAATGCGGTCAAATTTTTTCAAATGTGGTCAAATTTGTTTAAATGTGGTCAAATTTGTTTAATGTGGTCGATTTTTTTTTTGGATTGGATCACATTTTTTCAAATTTGATCGAATTTTTTCAAACTTGAATATGAAACAAATCTATTCTAATTTGAATTCGCATTTCAGAAGACGTCATATTTTATTTTATTTTATTACATTCTATTAAATTGTATTATATTCTTTACTATTCTTTTATTTTTATTCTATTGCTTTATTATTTTATATTCAATTTTATTGTATTATTTTTTAGAAAATTGATCTCTATTTTTTTCTAATTGCATTTGAATTTGTTTTCTAATTCAATTTGAATTTGTTTTCAAATTTGAGTCGATCCAAATTAAATTTTTTTTATTTGATTCGTTATTTCGAATTTGTTTAAATTCATTACTATTGTAATTCAGAAATTCAGATGCATCCGTATTTCTAAATAATAATAAATTTGTCCGAATTTCAATTCGGAACGAAGTGTAATGCACATATCTAATCATTTTGCCCCTGTACAAATCATAAGCAAGACCTCATCTGGAATATGCAGTTCAGTTTTGGGCACCAGTTCTCAAAAAGGATATTGGGGAACTTGAGAAAGTGCAGAGAAGGGCAACCAAACTGATAAGAGGCATGGAGGAGCTCAACTATGAGGAATTATTAGAGGAACTGAATTTATTCTCTCTTGTGAAGAGGAGATAAGGGGGGAGATGATCAACATTTAAAAATACATAAGGGGTCCATATAGTGAACTTGGTGTTGAGGTATTCACTTTAAGGTCATCACAGAGGACAAGGGGTCACTCTTTACATCTAGAGGAATGAGGAAAATTTTATACTTACCTAAGCATGACAGCATATACGTATGGGTAGGCTCCGCCCCCTGCCCTATCACAGGACCAGTTATACTATAAGATTAGGTCTCCTCCCTGTCTGCAGCATTCTCATAATTTAGTATCACTGCGAGGCTTTTTATTTTTCTTTCTTTCATTTTTTTTTTAATGGGAGGGACCTATATGCAGTCATGCTTGCATCAGGAAAGGAAAAGGAAAGTAAAATTACCCTTAGGTAAGTATAAAATTTTCCTTGTTCCTGATATAGCATGACAGCATATACGTATGGGTTGTTCCAACTCACCAGATGTCTACGGTGGGTACTGCTGAAGTGTTTAAGTTGAGGATTAGATCTATTCCCACTAACGGACCCTGCGATTGTCTTCATTGGACAGTGCTTGTCTTCTGATGTTGTTAGGCTTGACAAGCCTATCGTTTTGCTTCGTGAAGAAGGGCCAATTCTACGTCTCTCTTCAACCTTGAATCTATTTTCAATGTTTGTGGTACTTCAAACACTTTAGTTTGGATATGCCAGAAGGATGATGTTCTAACCCAGGTTGCAAAGACACCAACCTTTGTATAGTGTTGGAAGAGACTAGAGCCATTTTGCCTGATAATTTCAGCAACAAGGTAGTTTATGGCTTGACACTTGGATGTCTGAGATCCTTCTGGACCTATTTGCCATACAGAATACTTATTCCGTGTTAATGGCCAATCCATGTTGAGGATGTCTTATCCTTCTGGATGGAGAGTGAGACAATGTGTCTCACACTATTTGGAAGACCCCATGGGGGAAAGAATAATCTGCCCAGGTCTTTCGGAATTGGTTGCCAAGATATGCAACCGTTACTGGTTGTGAGGATACCACTGAGTTTCATGTATCCTTTAATGCCATCTCTAGGCTTACTTGTATACAATTCAATCCTTACACCAATGAACAGAGAATTCCATCCTTTAAATTCTGTAGGTTTTTCTCATATCTAATGTATATATGGCGCTCTGACCTCCATAGGATTTCAAACACTAAAGATGAGACCTCCACTTCTTGGTCTCCAGCATCTAGATATAACTTGTATGGATTTGGAAGATACCATTGGCCACACTGTATGAGGTGTTGGACCTCTGGAAGGAGAATAGGTTGATATTGTACACGCAAGCCACAGGGCCATTATTATTATCACCACTGAACGGCTGCGAATCCGGATAAGGATCCTGGATCCTGGAGACTATTAGGTTAGTTTAGGTTATTTTAATATACATATTGGCTAATCTGCAGACCCAGCTGGTTGTCATTAGTTTCTCTGCTTCCATTTCTGGGAATCCACCCAGGTTACTGTCAGACCAATATCTTGATAGCCTTACTTGTTGCCAATCCCTTGATTGGCTTGTTGGTTTGGAGACTATTCCTTTGTCATCCAACAGCCTTTGTACCTTACGCTGTCTGGCAGTAAGTTCTAGAAACCCTACCTAAACGGGCTGGTAGCCCTGACTGGGAGATACCTCTAACAGAAGTTGACTAGTTCTGCATTCATTCTTGACAGCGAAGCTAGGCCTTCCACATTTTGCTGAGTCTTTGCAGCATAGTTGAGGCTCTTTTGTTGCATTTTGGAAAGACTTCAGTCTGTGACCACTGCAACTCTAACTTTTGGACACCTTGTTCTCCATCGGCATGAATACTTAAACAGTCACCGCTCTGACTTAAAGCAGCATGTGTTTACTTGTGGGATGAGCCATAAGGGTTCACTGACTGCAATGATTACTGGAGAAACAGCATACAGTCTTGTATCCACAGTAGCTGAACTGCATCATTGGCTACTCCATTTTCAATCTAGGATCCATCATCATAGAGAGTTTATCACTGACCAGGGCTCTGCTTTCATCCTGTCTGGGGTCCTGACAGTCTGGCTACCGAAGTGAGCTCAGTCGCAGGTCACAAAACACTACTTAACAGTAGTATGAACCTTTTTCATCTCTGGCTCTATTTTCTGTCCCAGGGTCTCTGCAAAGGATATTGTTTCTTCTGTTGGAAGAATTGCACCTTTGGTTAATCTAATGAAGCCTGTTTGGCCGGCTGCTTTTGAGGCAGTGGTACCCTTTAGATGACTTTGTTTGAATAGCTTAGTACCTGAGCTCCACACAGTCACTTTGGACGGGGTTAAAGTATCCACCTTTGCTTCTGATATGCCAACTTGCCATAGCAATTTCCCAGAAGCAAGCTAAGACTGACCCCTCTGGCCAGTCTGATAAAGACTCCTTGGTCAAATGGTTCTGAGGTAGAGGTTGCCTTTAAATAAACGCAGTTGTTTGATTAGGCTTGGTATGGAAACATTAATGACTATAGGCCTTCACAGTCTCTGTCCATTTGTCACTGCTTCTGGCCTGCAACTTTGTTTTGCATTTTGGCCGACATACCAGTTACCACCAGACCACTATGATTACTGTAGAGATCTCTTGATCTGCCTCTTCTGGCAGTGAACTACATAGTGGTTCCTTCAGGGCTGAAGAGGATCTGTCCCTTGTTGCAGAAGCAGGTTGACTGGTGTTGGTGTTGAGGGCTGGAGAGATTACACTCATTATGCCCATAATGTGCACTCTTTTAGGATATAGCATATACCTACCTGCCCTGACCTTAGTTAAAGTTGCTGGTCTCTAGGAAGGCTGATTGCTACTGGTTCACAGATGAGCTGAAAGCCTTGAGCCATGCCTGGGAGTATTTGCCACAAGTAGTAACCACTACAAAACCACATATCTCTCTGTGGGGGTACCACAACTAACACAAGCAATTTACATATTGCTACAGGTAAGTACTACGGAAATGTGACTTAGCAGATCCTGACTTTTATTTTAGCACCAAGGTCAGCATGTAAATGCATAGAAATAAACACATAACAGTCATTCATACTGTAGAGTTAATGTAATCACAGGTAAGCAGCACAAGTTGATAGTCATCTGACGATTAGCAATAGCAGGTTAAACCTACCTTAGACACATGTACCGCCAAGGATCATACCACAACCAAGCATCAATACACAGTGAGCCCAGTCTGGAGGGCCAGGCCCCGCGTTAATAGGAAAGGGCTCAGTATCACCTGTTATCAGTCTAAGCATTAGCAATACTGCAGACACAGACTTTAACCTGTGAAGCATTAGTAACAGAGTGGCACTATGGACAGCCAGTAAGATTCACATGTGTGATATATGCTTTTAGAAATGCAAACTAACAGCATACCTGCAGAAAATAAGTCAAGCCTGTAGGGCCAGGCTTGTTCAGTTAACAGGAAGGCTTCAGCCCAGCCCAGCACACCTGCTATCAGCATCAGCAGTTTTGCAGACACAACCACAACCCTTCAGAAATGCAAGCTTAGCCACATACTTGCAGAGTAACTGAATAATATGGATTTGAAGTATATGCCTATATAACTCTGTGTAGGACTCCTAAGTGAGCCTGCTCAGTGTGAGGCTGTGGAACTTAGTCCAAGTGGAACTGGTCTAAGTGGTGAGATAAAAACCAGAGTTTTAGGGCTTACACACGGTCGGACTTTGTTCGGACATTCCGACAACAAAATCCTAGGATTTTTTCCGACGGATATTGGCTCAAAATTTTTTTGTCTACACACGGTCGCACAAAGTTGTCGGAATTTCCAATCGCCAACCACGCGGTCACGTACACCATGTACGACAAGACTAGAAAAGGCCAGTTCAGAACAAAGCGCGGCACCCTTTGGGCTCCTTTTGCTAATCTCGTGTTAGTAAAAGTTTGGTGAGAGACGATTCGCGCTTTTTCAGACTCGTGGCTTTCAGATCATTTTCTGTCATTCAGTTTGTGCTTGTGGGTTTGTATCTGCTCTTCAGTGCGTGCAGCAAGTTCCGCGTGACTTTAGGTAGTCATTGTATTCTTGTTCGTTCGTTACTGTTTTTCAGGTCGCTCTTCACAGGCCTTGCTGTTCTTCAGTGCGTTCTGTTACTTCATTCTGAGCAGCCGACCGTTTTCTAGCCATGTTTCGTATGCGTACTCCTCGTAGAGTTCGTCCAGTCCATGAACAGGGTGGGGAGGAGTTCATGGACCAAGAATTGGTTGCTTCAGCGTGACCAGTTCTCTCATATGCCTTTGCTCCGTGAGATCCGTGAGAATAATCCTGATGATTTCAGGAACTTTCTCAGGATGACGGACCCCGTGTTTCACCTTTTGTTGGCTTCGCTGACCCCCTATATCAACAGGCAGGATACCTGCATGAGGCAAGCCATCACACCGGAGCAGAGGTTGGTCGCTACCCTGCGGTATTTGGCCACAGGGAGAAGTCTGCAGGACTTGAAGTTCTCGACAGGCATCTCCCCCCAGGCTCTGGGGATTATTATCCCAGAGACCTGTTCTGCCATCATCCAGGTCTTGCAGAAGGAGTATATGAAGGTAAGATTTTTATCCTTTTATATCACATTTTATTGTATTTAATGTTTGCTAATATATTGTATTTCTTTCCTCATTCCCTTATTACCATGATTGGAATATGCTGTGAATGTCCCCTTTGTCCTCATGCATGCTGGATTTTTATGTAATTATTATTTTAGGTCCTTCATACATATTTGCCCTTCACTAACCTCCCCAGCATGGTGTCTCCTGCCCTATATTCACCTCATGTAGTCACTTAACAATGTATTTTATCAGCTCTATAGTAGTGCTTTACCCCAAACACCCCCTAAAATGTTTGGAAATGTTATTTTAGCTTTAAATTCAGGCAGAGTGCCAGAGGCTTTTTTTTGTGGTGTCCCCAAATAATTTTTAGTAACCCTCCCTCCCCCAACTGCTAAGTCAGCTGATCCCAATTCTCTATCTATCCTCAATCATCTATCTGCTGACTTTGCCAAACCCATACACACTACACCCACCTCTTTACTGGTCAGATTTATGGATGAATTCCCCAAAGCATGTAGTGCAAGGGCCTGCCTGTATACTTTCCAATGGTACTGTTTAAAGTTTTTGTATCCTATTATTATCTTGATAGGTAATAGCAGAATGTCCAAATGTCCTCAAATGTGTACAGTGTGTATTTATATCTTTGTATTATGACACTTCTTACCTGTCCAGTGGTCTGCCAATAGCGTAACTAAGGAGGGTCTGTTCCAAGTAATACCCATTATTTAGGCATTCATCTCTCAATGAAGTGAAGAGGGTTACCTGTCCAAGATTTCCACACACCCCCTATAATGTTACAAATGGCCCATGAGAGGGGGGGGAATTTGATAGGTGTACCTTATACTTTGGCGTTGTTAATTTCCCCTTAATAAATGCTATCTGGAGGTTGCCCCATAATGTTTGTGCCTAATCTGTTTGCCATGTTTCAGAGTAAAAATAGTAATGTTTATTGTTTTTTCCTCAACAGTTTCCTTCCACGCCACAGGAATGGCAGACTGTGGCCTCCCACTTTGCCCAGCGGTGGGACTTTCCTAACTGCGGAGGGGCAATTGATGGGAAACACGCCCACATCCTCCCACCACCCAACTCGGGGTCGTACTATTATAATTACAAGGGGTTCAATGGTATAGTGATGTTGGCGGTGGTGTCGGCTAATTACGACTTCTTGTATGTGGACGTGGGGAAGAATGGCCGGATGTCCGATGGTGGAGTCATCACCCAGACAGAGTTCTACAGGCGTCTCCAGAATGGCAGCTTGGACTTGCCAGCTCCAGTGGACAATGTTGAAGGACTCCCATTTGTGTTCGTTGCTGATGAAGCATTTGCGCTGGGGGACCACCTGATGCGGCCATTCCCAATGAGGACCCTCACCCCGGAACAGAGGGTTTTTAATTACCGGCTGGCCAGAGCCCGAAGAGTGGTGGAGAACACATTTGGAATCCTGGCCAGCCGGTTCTGCCTATTTATGACACCCATCCATATGGCGGAGTATAAACTGAACCATATTATACTTGCGTGCTGTGTTCTCCATAACTTTTTAAGGAAACATTCGGCCAACTATGCTGGCTCAGTTGGGCCTGAGGCCGGAATCCTACATCAAACCACACTGACGGCGCTTGAAAGTGGCCGTCCTGGCTTGCCCTCCCTGAGTGCCCGTGATGTCCGGTTACACTACCTGGAGTTCTTTGCGGGTAGGAGGGCTATCAATATGCCAGACAATCTGTGAAGCCTTTTTATAATAAAAAAAACAAAAAAATTCTTTGTGGACATTTACTGCTTGTGTTTGTTTTAGCTGACCCTGACAGAAATGTGTTGAGTGCAGAAAATGGCGTGATTGTGTTACCTTATTATACAAAGCACTGTTGGCTGTTATTTAATAAAATGCAAAAACACATTTCACTACAAGTGCACTTGCAACTGCACTGAAACTGCACTTGTAGTGCCAAGAGGATTTGCCCTTAGGAAATAACCCACATTTTCTCAGAAAACAGCAATTACATCACCCCAAAAGTGTTGTAGCGTTGAGACAATAATCCACACATTCTTGATTAAAAATCTTTTTAATACCTGCACAATCACATGTGCATTTACCAAATGTTTTTCAAACAAACCAACATGTTTGTTGTATATCAATTTTTGTGGTGGCATTATCCAAAATCAAAATGTCCATTTTATAGAAAACAGGCCTGTGTAAAACCAACAAGAAAAGACACAAATCTTGAACTTACAAACGTCACATTTGGTAGAACTTGAAGGCAATATCAGACATGAGTATTTAGGAACTGTGTTTGATATTGCGATCAGATGGGGTGAAATCACCCCTGGAAAAGGCAAATTTGGAAGATGTACACAAATTTCACAATGTCAACATGTGCGACCTGCCTTCAGGGGGGATCAAGGGACGTGTTTTGGGGGAGCAAGCCCTTCCTCTCAGCTACTTTATAATTGAGGAAGGGGTTGCACCCCCAAAACGCGTCCATTGATCTCCCGTGATGGCAGATAGCACATGTTGACACACTGTGTGCATCCTCCAAATTTGGCTTTGGGAAAAATCAAAAAAACATTTAGCACATTGTAGCACACAAAAGAAGAAAATGATTTGGAGGGGCTTTAAACTCGCCTCAAAACATCAATGATGTTTTTATTTTTTGGAATAACATTATTGATGTTTTGCTTGACGATTTCCAATTGTAAATTACACCCCATGATCTCCCCGATCAGGATCTGGGCACTTTCGGATGTGAAAGGATCTGGATCCACAACATCACGATCACCTAAAAAGAGAGGAACCCCAAAATAAATTAGGTCTAAAAAAAATGCCGCCATCCATCTCTTATCTGAGCCTGTGGTTGCAGACACTCACCTGTTGTGGTGACTAGTTCCACCACGTCTTCATCCTCCTGCTCAGCTTGTGTTGGGGGGATTTCCCCTTCTTCCAGAGGGGGGGGGGGCTCTGGTCTCCTCGGATGAGGGTTGTCTTCCGAGTCTTTTCTCCCCTATGTAAAACAAAAATGGTATAATTAGCACACAGATATTTAATGTCAGAACTATAAATAGGAAACATTGCTTGGAAGTGTGTTACAATTGTCAATTTTAGCAGAGTTCCAAGATGTAGCATTTTTAGTGTCCTTTGTCAACATGCAATACTTTACCTGTTTGGTACAAGCTTCACAGATGGAGACCCCCCCCTATAGTATACACTGGAACACCTGTGTGGCCCCCTAATAAAAATGGTGTTCTTGTGTCCCACACTAGTGCTCCAGTGTCCAGATGTGAAAACAGCTGCTCAGTGTCCTCTCCTTACACACAATCTAGTTTGCACTTCATTCTAGTAACAAAGCCATCTACACAACCTAATTCTTTGAAGACAAGTATAGGGCGTCAAAATGGTGGCCAAATGCATATGGGCTAAACAATGGTATTTTATAGTTGGAACGAAAAATGTTGGATCCGAATGAATAATGTGCCCATGAACATGAAAGTTGCCATTTTAAACTGTACAACAGTTCCTAAAAGCACATGGAGCAGCACGAACGTAATAAACACAAAAAGAATAGGAACACAGCACAACTACTTACTTTTTTGCAGCACTCTCCGGATCTTTTGGTACTGCTCATGTTCTCGTAATTTGAGGTCCGACCACCGCTTCCTGAGCTGATCTTTCGATCGTCGTACCCCAAAATTCCGGTGTAGACTCCTGACCACTTTCGCCATGATCTTGGCCTTTCGGACATTGGGGTTGGGGTAAGGCCCATACTTTCCATCATAGTCGGCCTACTTCAGGATGTCCACCATTTCCAACATCTCCCCAAAGGACATATTTGAGTCCTTAAATCTCCTTCTGGATCGGGATGTTTCAGGCTCCGGCCTTTCCTCCTCCTCCTCCTCCTCCTCCTCGTTGCTACAATTAGCACGCACCTGCTGTCTATCCACCATGTGCTCTTCCCCCACTGCGCCGAATGAAAAGGGGCGGGGAATAGACTAGAAAGAACGTCAGGGGCGGGCGGAGTTATACGCATGCGCAGTGTGTATAAAGAGTAACACACGTGCGTATTACGTACGATCTGTGAGCGGAGGAAGGAGAATCGGAGACGCCGATCGTGATAACGAAGGTAAGATCTAAACTTGCGCCTATACTGCTTCGAAATGGAAGCCTATATTGTAACAAGATTAAGGGAGTTTTGCCTGATATTAGGGTTTGTCTTGTGTTGTGTCTTGCAGAGAAAATGGATGGGTTCAACGACCACAATTTCCTGCCCCTGTTCATAGACAAGTACAGGGAGCTACCCTGCCTGTGGCAAGTGAGACACCCCCACTATAATCACAAACAGAAGAGGCAGGCAGTGCTGGAGAAACTGCTGGAGTTGGTGAAGCCGGTGGTCCCCACAGCAACCATCCCCTATTTAAAAGCTAAAATTGGTGGCCTGAGGAGCACATATCTTAGGGAGCGCAAGAAGGTCACAGATTCCCAGAGATCAGGAGCTGCAGCAGATGACATTTATGTCCCCAGGCTGTGGTACTATGAGAGACTGCGATTTCTGTCAGACCACACTGAAGTCAGGGAATCCCTCTCTACTCTTCCTTCCACTCTTCCTTCCATCCCAGCTGAGGCTTCCGATGTCCAACCTGGGCCTTCCAGCCAGGAAGAAGTGGAGGAACCCAGCTGGAGTCAGGTATAGCATTCTTCTACAGATTTCTGGGCAATAAATAAATGATGTTTACTAGATGTTATTATTGATCACTAATTGCTGATAAAAAAAAGTGTTTTACATATCAATAGACAGTAGTGGGCACCCAAAATTGGGACACAAATGAAAAATGCTGGGCTCAGAAGGATAGTCTGTTATATTTGTTAACATTCAATTTGCAACAGTGAGGAGGTGAAAATTGTGTGTGATTGATAGAAAAATACTAAAAATATGTCCCTTTTTCATACACAGGAAGACCTCAGCCAGGAGGAGGTTGTGGAATGTGGCAGTCAGGAGGAGGCGGGGATTAGTGGCAACCAGGAGGAGGCGGGGATTAGTTGCAGCCAGGAGGAGGCGGGGCTAAGTGTCAGCCAAGAGAAGCCAGGGACCAGCCTGACTGAGTCTCAGGTCCCTCCCCTCCGCCTGCCATATAAACGAGCCAGGAAGGCCACTCCGAGTCCTGTGCAGGATTCAGCGTTCAGGCTGATCCAGGAGGCTTCTGCATCCCTCAGAGCCTTACCAACTCCTGAAGAGACCTTTGCCTGCATGGCTGCAACCAAACTGCAGGGCATGCAGGAGGGTCAATGCAGGCTCTGTGAGGACCTTCTGTACAAAGTCCTACGTAAGGGGGTGAGTGGGGAACTAACACCCAAGACGGATGTCATTGAGATGGATGATCCTCCTCCTCCTCCTGCTGCCACAACTCTACCACCAGAGCCACAGCGTGGAAGGAAGCGTGGAAGGAAGACCAAAGAGTGATGGCCCTGGGTTCAGTCTGGTCTGACAGAAGATGCAGTCTCTGATATGACCACAGCCTGGGGACACAGATGTCATCTGCTGCTTTTCGGATCTCTGGGACTTCTGGACCCCACTGCCCTCCCTTATATATGGACTCCTCAGGCCACCAATTTTGCTTAAAAAAAGTTGATGTCTGCCCTGGGGGTCCAAGGCTTCACCCACTTCTGCAGTTTCTCCAGCGTTGCCTCCCTCTTTGTTTAGTTGTGACCCCTTAATAAAATTTTTTAGAAAAATTCTACTCTCCTGTGTGTGTTTTCATCCAAAAAAGGACAGTTTGTTGGTGACGATTCAGGTACATTTCTAACATAAAATGTGAAATTAACAAGAGACAACAACACCAAACAATCTCCTACAGATTAAATAGAACAACATATCAATGGTGTTGTGGGAACTTGACACAAAAAACACACACAAAAATTTTCGGGAGTACAAATCAAAATCGCAAAAAAAAAAAAATAAAATACAAACACAAAAAAAGAATCTACATTAAAGCCAAAAAATATATAAAAAATATACAAAAATATGTTGTTAGATGTGAGAAATCAAAATATCTTGAGGGAATCAATATAAATAGTAAAGAAATAAGTTTGTGAGAAGTGTGTGTGAATATGAGCAGCAAAACTAATATATTCTTGTCACATTATAAAGAAGAAGAGAGTGCGCTGTATTAAACCATTTTGAACATTGCAGCGTGACGAAAGTGCTGTATCCATTGCGAACGCTAAGTTTAGCAGACCGAGCTGTTCCGTCTTGGAATTTCTTCTGAGCATGCGTGGCACTTTGTGCGTCGGAACAGGCCACACACGGTCGGAATTGACGCGATCGGATTTTGTTGTCGGAAAATTTTATCTCCTGCTCTCCAACTTTGTGTGTCGGAAAATCCAATGGAAAATGTCCGATGGAGCCCACACACGGTCGGAATTTCCGACAACATGCTCCGATCGGATATTTTCCATCGGAAAATCCGACCGTATGTACGGGGCATTTGAGTGAACAAGTCTTGCTTTTTGTTTGCTGGGTTGCATTTTTGGGGCTTTTCCTTTTAGTTTTTCCATCACCTTTTTCTGTCACTTTTTAAATAGCTTTTTTTTTTTTTTTCTAGGTGCCTATATAACTCTGTGTAGGACTCATAAGTGAGCCTGCTCAGTGTGAGGCTGTGGAACTTAGTCCAAGTGGAACTGGTCTAAGTGGTGAGTTAAAAACCAGAGTTAGAGTGAACAAGTCTTGCTTTTTGTTTGCTGGGTTGCATTTTTGGGGCTTTTCCTTTTAGTTTTTCAATCACCTTTTTCTGTCACTTTTTAAATAGCTTTTTTTTTTTCTCTGGTTCCTTCAGGCTATCAATTAAGGGGGGTGGTTAATTGCTCACAGGTGCCTATATAACTCTGTGTAGGACTCATAAGTGAGCCTGCTCAGTGTGAGGTTGTGGAACTTAGTCCAAGTGGAACTGGTCTAAGTGGTGAGTTAAAAAACAGAGTAATGCCCTGTACACATGGTTGGATTTTCCGATGGAAAATGTGTGATAGGACCTTGTTGTCGGAAATTCTGGTGGTGAGTTAAAAACCAGAGTTTAAAACAGGAGGTTATAACAGGGGTCATAGTACCTGTGTAGTGTGAGTACCTGAGTGTTGTCTGAGTAGTGTGTGTGGATCGTTAGTACTTGTGTATTGTGTACTGTATACTTGAGTATTGTGAGTGCACGTAGGTCTGCGACTGTTCTGCGATTGCACGTAGGTCTGTGAGTACCTGGGTATTGTCTTGTTGTGTACCTGTGTATTGTCTTGAGTATTAGTGCCAGGAAGCTAGCTGTTAGGTAATTTGGACAGGGTAAAATCCCCAAATCCTCACTAAATTTAATAGGTACGATGCCCGGCGGGTGTGGAGAGGCGACTCTTTGTACATCTTGCTGCATGTATGCGTTCCTTGATCATCCGATTGAGGGCGAATACTGCTGTGCAAAATGTAAGCACATTGTTTCCCTGGATGCCCAGGTTCTGAATCTGGGGAAGCAACTGTCAGCACTGAGAAGTCCCTCCATACTAAAGGAGAGCCAGGAACGTACACGGCAGGTGCCGGCAGGGGCCAGCACAGAGGCGGGTGGAGACAAAGGGGTGCAGGCACTAGCAAAGAGTAGATGGGTGACAGTCAGGAAGGGTAGAGAGGGAAGTGCCAGAGAGGCTGATCCAGGACTGGAGCATCCCAATAAGTACGCTCCATTGAGTGACATTGGTGAAACCAGTCAGGGACCAGCACTGCTGGAGCTGAGGGACTCTCCTAGCTGCCGGGGGAAGATCTCCTCCAGTGAGAGTGGGGAGGGCAGCAAAGGGAAAGGAAAGACAGATTCTGGTGGTAGGGGACTCAATTCTTAGAAGGACAGAGAGAGCAATCTGTAACCAAGACCTGAAGCACGAACAGTATGTTGTCTACCGGGCGCTCGGGTTCGGCACATCACGGATCTTATGGACAGATTACTGGGAGGGGCTGGGGAAGACCCGACTGTCATGGTGCACGTTGGCACCAATGACAAAGTCAGAGGCAGATGGAGTGTCCTAAAGAACGATTTTAGGGACTTAGGAGCTAAATTGAGGAAAAGGACCTCCAAGGTAGTATTCTCAGGAATACTACCGGTACATCGAGCCACACCAGAAAGGCAGAGGGAGATTAGGGAAGTAAACAAGTGGCTGAAGAGCTGGTGTAGTAAGGAGGGGTTTGGGTTCCTGGAGGACTGGGCCGACTTATCAGTCAATAACCGATACTATAGAAGGGACGGACTGCACCTAAATGAGGAGGGTGCAGATCTGCTGGGAATGAAGAAGGCCAAAAAGTTAGAGGGGTTTTTAAACTAGGCGATGGGGGGGGTCCAGAGACAGAGATATTCCAGAGGGTAGTATTGGGGGCATTAGTGGTAGGTTAACTAAAGCACAAAAACACAAGGTGAGTATAGTAGCAAGTCCTAGTTGCAATCTCGAAACACCCAATACGTGGACAATATGCGACCGGTCTAAACTATGTGGCATGTTCACCAACGCCAGGAGCATGGCGGACAAGATGGGTGAACTAGAGATACTGTTGTACAAGGAGGATTTGGATTTTGTGGGAATTTAAGAGACCTGGTTCAACAGCTCTCATGATTGGCTGGCAAACATTCAAGGGTATACCCTATACCGCAAGGATAGAGAGGGTAAAAAAGGGGGAGGGGTATGCATATATATCAAGAATAATGTACAAGTGAATGTGAGAGATGACATCACTGAGGGAGCTAGAGAGGAGGTGGAATCCTTATGGGTAGAGCTCCAAAGGGATGAAGCTAAGGGGAAAATAATACTGGGAATATGCTATAGGCCCCCTAACCCAAGGGAGGAAGTGGAGACGGATCTCCTATCACAAATTGGATTAGCAGCAAGGATAGGAAGTGTTATCATAATGGGGATTTTAATTATCCAGACATAGACTGGGTGGAGGGAACCGCGCATTCATTTAAGGCTCGCCAGTTCCTTAACATCTTGCAGGACAATTTTATGGGTCAGATGGTAGACGCACCAACTAGAAATAAAACATTACTGGATCTACTGATTACCAACAATACAGACCTGATCACGGATGTGGAAATACGGGGCAATTTAGGTAAAAGCGATCACAGGTCAATTAGTTTCAGTATAAATCACACAAATAGGAAACATAAAGGGAATACAAAGACACTGAATTTCAAAAGAGTCAACTTCCCTAAACTACAAACCTTGCTAAAAGGCATAAATTGGGATAAAATATTAGGAACAAAGAATACGGAGGAGAGATGGGTTTGCTTTAAGAGCATATTAAATAAGGGCATTAGCCAATGTATCCCATTGGGTAATAAATTTAAAAGAGAGAACAAAAATCCTGGATGGCTTAACTCCAATGTAAAAATGCATATAAAAGCAAAGGAGAAGGCCTTCAAAAAATACAAGGTTGAGGGATCATCCTCAGCATTCAGACTTTATAAAGAATGCAACAAGGAATGTAAGGGTGCAATTAGGACGGCTAAGATAGAACATGAAAGACACATAGCGGAGGAGAGCAAAAAAAATCCCAAGAAATTCTTTAAGTATGTAAACAGTAAAAAAGGGAGGACAGACCATATTGAACCCAAAAAGAATGAGGAAGGACATCTGGTTACAAAGGATGGGGAGATGGCAAAGGTATTGAATTTATACTTCTCCTCAGTCTTCACGAGTGAATCGGGGGGCTTCAGTAACCAAAACTGCAGTGTTTATCCTCATGACACAACACAGGAAGCACCTCCATGGTTAACAGAGGACAGAATTAAAATTAGACTTGAGAAACTTAACATTAATAAATCACCGGGACCAGATGGCTTGCATCCGAGGGTACTTAGGGAACTCAGTCAAGTGATTGCCAGACCGTTGTTCCTAATTTTTACAGATAGTCTACTGACTGGAATGGTACCAGCTGATTGGAGAAAAGCCAATGTAGCACCAATATTTAAAAAGGGCCCAAAATACATCCCTTGGAATTACAGACCAGTTAGCCTAACATCAATAGTATGTAAACTGTTGGAGGGGATGATAAGGGACTATATACAAGATTTTAGTAATAAGAACGGTATCATTAGCAGTAATCAGCATGGATTCATGAAGAATCGTTCTTGCCAAACCAGTCTATTAACCTTCTATGAGGAGGTGAGTTGCCATCTAGATAAAGGAAGGCCCGTAGACGTGGTGTATCTGGATTTTGCAAAAGCATTTGACACAGTTCCCCATAAATGTTTACTGTACAAAATAAGGTCCGTTGGCATGGACCATAGGGTGAGTACATGGATTGAAAACTGGCTACAAGGGCGAGTTCAGAGGGTGGTGATAAATGGGGAGTACTCAGAATGGTCAGGGGTGGGTAGTGGGGTTCCCCAGGGTTCTGTGCTGGGACCTATCCTATTTAATTTGTTCATAAACGACCTGGAGGATGGGATAAACAGTTCAATCTCTGTATTTGCAGACGATACTAAGCTAAGCAGGGCAATAACTTCTCCGCAGGATGTGGAAACCTTGCAAAAAGACCTGAACAAATTAATGGGGTGGGCGACTACATGGCAAATGAGGTTCAATGTAGAAAAATGTAAAATAATGCATTTGGGTGGCAAAAATATGAAGGCAATCTATACACTGGGGGGAGAACCTCTGGGGGAATCTAGGATGGAAAAGGACCTGGGGGTCCTAGTAGATGATAGGCTCAGCAATGGCATGCAATGCCAAGCTGCTGCTAACAAAGCAAACAGAATATTGGCATGCATTAAAAGGGGATCAACGCCAGAGATAAAACGATAATTCTCCCACTCTACAAGGCTCTGGTCCGGCCGCACCTGGAGTATGCTGTCCAGTTCTGGGCACCAGTCCTCAGGAAGGATGTACTGGAAATGGAGCGAGTACAAAGAAGGGCAACAAAGCTAATAAAGGGTCTGGAGGATCTTAGTTATGAGGAAAGGTTGTGAGCACTGAACTTATTATCTCTGGAGAAGAGACGCTTGAGAGGGGATATGATTTCAATTTACAAATACTGTACTGGTGACCCCACAATAGGGATAAAACTTTTTCGCAGAAGAAAGTTTAATAAGACTCGTGGCCACTCATTACAATTAGAAGAAAAGAGGTTTAATCTTAAACTACGCAGAGGGTTCTTTACTGTAAGAGCGGCAAGGATGTGGAATTCCCTTCCACAGGCGGTGGTCTCAGCGGGGAGCATTGATAGCTTCAAGAAACTATTAGATAATCACCTGAATGACCGCAACATACAGGGATATACAATGTAATACTGACACATAATCACACACATAGGTTGGACTTGATGGACTTGTGTCTTTTTTCAACCTCACCTACTATGTAACTATGTAACTATGAAGTCCAAACAGAAAGTCCAATGAATGTCCAATCATGTCGTCATGATAAAGGAGCAATCCCTAGAGACCAGATGCCCTCACCCCCCTTTCTTCCTGGATCCTGAGGGGGGAGGTCTCCCCCATATAGGTGTTCATGTCTGCCTGTACAGTGGGGAGCTTTGACACAGGAGAGGCTTGAACCTGTGCGGCTTGGTCAGAAGCGTCCGACAAGGTGAGGGAAAAATAAAAAATCCTGCTCTCAGCAGTTACATAACCAGCTGTTAGCAGTGAGGAAAAAAAGAGAATTCTGCAGACAGGGAGGAGACCTAATCCTATAGTATAACCGGTCCTGTGATAGGGCAGGGGGCGGAGCGTACCCATACGTATATACTGTCATGTTGTGTCAGGAAAGGAGATTTCATGTCTAAATACGGAAAGGTCTCTTCACAGTATGAGCTGTGAAAATATGGAATAGCCACCCTCAAGAGGTGGTTCTGGCCAGCTCAGTAGATTGCTTTAAAAAGGGCCTGGATTCTTTTCTAAATGTACATGATATAACTGGGTACTAACATTTATAGTTAGTACTAACATATATATAATAGTTAGTACTAACATATATACTAACATTTATAAGTTGATCCAGTGAATATCCGATTGACTCTTGGGGGATCAGGACGAATTTTGGATCTATTTGTTTGTATATGGGTCCTTGAATCGGGTAAGAGCCTCGGATATTGAACATACACAGACCTGTTGATTAGAAGAGTGTCTGCTATATAACGCTGGGTGGTGTAGACTAAATGTCATATCTAGCTTACCTGCATTGAAATTATCTGCCCAAACCAGATATACTGTATATTTCAGGTAGACAAACCCTTAACATGAAAGAATGTAAAACTGATGAGACGTGTGTTTTATTCTTTTAGTAAATAAATGAATAAAATATATTTATGGAAATTAGGCTGATTAGACAAATATAAAATCATTGTTTCTGGGCGTACAATTGGGGCTTTAGGTCACAGATCAGAAAGAATCTGACTCGTTGTGCTTCATATAGCATTATTAACTGAGAGGAAGAAAGAGAGTTTAGATCCAATGAAGGAGGATAGCGGTAAAGGAGGTTGTGAAGGTTGGTAAATTAGGTATTTTTTAAGTGTAATCTAAGTAATTCACAAGGTGATATTGTGTAGCAAGTATCCGAGTAGATACATCCCGACAGGCAATCCTGTGTATGGTTAAGATCATAAAGGAATTATAGAGAACTTATTGTTAATAATAGCAAAAAACATTAACGTGTGCTTGTGAGGTCTGAGTAAGCCTGAGAATATTTGAATATGAACCACGGTGACCAGGTCTTGTGGAAGTGATCAACGTTATCTCCCGACTGAGCTAGTGTCTCCTCCATCTCACAGATCTCTGATATCTTGTGCAACCAGTCCTGGATAGTTGGAGCCCGGGGGGTTTTCCAAAGAAGTGGAATAATTGTTTTTGCAGCATTCAATAAATGTTTGGTGAGTGAATGTTTATATTATTTGATGGGGAAATCTGTGACATGGAGAAGGCAGCACTTTGCGTCAAGTTTTAATTTTGTTTCTGTTATCCGGAATATCAATTTCCTTATTTCCGACCAGAAAGGCTGCAGCACTGGGCAGTGCCACCAGATGTGTAGTAGAGAGCCTTTGTTATTATGGCAATGCCAGCACATATCTGAGGTCTGTGGAAACCAAGAGTGTAATTTCACAGGGGTGGCATACCAGTGTGTGAGCAGCTTGTATGCCGTTTCTTAAGTTCTGGTACTTAAGGAACACTTATGAGCAAATATACATGCTCTTTGCCATTGTTTATCTGTGAGTGAAACACCTAGTTCTTTTGACCATCTCTCCAAGTCCATTCTCCCTGGGGCCCCTGCCATCCCGAATCCATCTATAAGTTAGTGAGGTTTCTTTGGAAGTCGGCTCCCCTATCAAGCATATTGTCTCCAAGTCGTTCAATTGTCTGCTAAAATCTGTCTTTTTGGGGGCATGGTTAAGATAGCTACGGATTTGGAAATATGTCCACAAAGGTAGATCAGATATATTATTGTCTGTTTTTATGTCTGTGAAGTCTTTGAACTTGTTGTTGTTAAAACAGTGTGTGGCCAGAAGTGGTTTATTTGTGTTTGGGAGATTTAATGCATTGTTCCCCAAGCCTGGTAAAAAATCAGGGTTATTGTGTAGAGGAGTTAGTGGGCTTAAATGTGAAGAGAAGTTGTGGAGTTTGGTTAGTTTGTGAAAGATTGCCAAGGTGGTGCCTATGAGGGGATATGACCTTAAAGCCACTGGATAACTCTTCCAAGGCATCTAGGGTGAGAATCGTATGGATTCTTCTAAATCTACCCAATCTTTAAGTTTGTAGTGGCAGTGCCAGTCCATGATCTTGGTGATATGGGAGGCATAGTAATATTGTTTGTAGTCAGGAATACTCATCAATACTCATCCCTCCACTTTCCTTGCTTTGTGTTAGTAGTGAAAACCTCACTCTGGGACATTTGTGGGCCCAGATGAATGTCATTTGGGTGGAGTGAAGGACTTTAAAAAAGGTCTCAGGTATCTTTATAGGTATGTTCCTAAGGAGGATTATAATCATCTTACATATTGCTGCTCTCCCAAACCAAGAGAAGTGTCTTGGGTGCCATGATCGGAGGTCTGTGGTGATTGTTTTTAGCAATGGTACAAAGTTATGCTCATATAATTTGGATAGCGTGGGAGTCAGCCATATCCCTAGATATTTAATAGCCGAATCCACCCATTTAAAGGGGCATATGTGTTTTATCGAATTGATAGTGTCTAAGGGGATAGAGATATTCATCGCTTCCGATTTGGTAAAATTGATTTTTACGTTGGACACGGAACCAAACAGGGAGAATTCCTTCAGAAGAAAGGGAAGAGAGGTGCGTGGATTTGTGATGAAGAACAATAAATCATCTGCATAAGCTGCTACTTTGAATTTCCTTTTTGCCACTTTAAACCCTTGTATTGAGTACTCCGCTTCAATTCGTCTGATGAAAGGTTCAAGTGTTAGAATGAATAAAAGGGGCGAGAGGGGACAGGCCTGTCTCGTTCCATTGTTAATTTGGACTGCCTGTGATAAGGAGCCATTAATCCTGAGTTGTGAAGTAGGGTTTCTATACAAGGAGGGGATTCAAGCCAACATATGGTTTCCCAAGCCAATGAATCTGCATGTTTCCAGCATGAAGTCCCAGGCCACTCGATCGAAGGCCTTCTCCACGTCCGTAGACAGGAGAAGGCCCTCGAGGCCATTCAACCTAGCAGAGTGTATTAAGTTGAGTGCTTTAATAACATTATCCCTTGTTTCTCTGCCTGGCATAAAACCAGCTCAGGACCTATTAAAGTGTGGAGCAAGAGTCTCAGCCTGTTAGCAATGAATTTTGACATAAGTTTTACATCTAAATGAAGTATATTGGAGAGAGAGATGTTGGCCTGTAGCTGGCACAATCTGCCAGATCTTTGTTTGGCTTGGGAAGAACTGTTATATGGGCTGAAAGAAATGCTGGTGGGATCTCTCTGGGCTTTGACATGGAATTCAGGGCTTCCAGTAGCGGCTTGAGCAGAATGGTTAGGAAAGTTTTGTAGTAAATGGATGTAAAGCCATCAGGGCCTGGGCTTTTTCGTGTTTTGCGGTATTTGAGTGCCTGTTGCAGTTCTATGGCCTCTATGGGTCTTTCCAGGAGTTCTACATCTGTAGTTATCTGGGTCGGTAGGTTCAAATCTTTTAAGTTAAAATGTTGCCTTTCACCTTGGGCATGGTCTGTGTTTTTTTGCTTGGGGAGGTTGTACAGAGTGGAATAATACTCATGGAAGTGGTGAGCTATTTGTTTTGGAGCTACATCTATTGTCCCTGTTTTTGATTGAATGCCCAGGATGTTTTGGCTCGAATTGGTGGTCTGTAATGCTTTCGCAAGAAATCTACCTGTTTTGTCCCCATGTTCGTAGTAGAGTTTTTCTACATTTGTAGAAAAGGAAGCGTTTAGTCCTTGCCTCAAATATCTGTTGAATAGCCCTTCTGGTTTCCAAAAGCTCCAGAGCAGATTGTTCGGACAAGAATTGTTTGTGTTTTGTTTCTAATGAGTGAATTTTCTCTATCAAGCGCCTAACTTCCTGTTCTTTTTCTCTTTTATGTCTGGCTCCCATTTTAATTAGGTCTCCCCTAAGGGTACATTTATGCACTTCCCAAATTGTCATGGGGTCTATCCCCGGTGTGGTGTTAAGTTCGAAGTAGTCCCTGAGTGAGGTGGTTATTTGGGGTAGTAGTACGGGGTCGGTTAGTAGTGATGCATTTAACCTCTATGTGTCAGGTTTGGTGGGTGGTGCCATCAGATCTAGAGACAGGGAGATCGGGGCATGGTCAGATATGGTTTGGATCTTTATGTGGGCCCCTGAGATCAGGTCAAGGTCTCTTTGTGAGACAAAGATGTAATCTATCCTGGAGTAGCGGCTATGTGGTATGGAATAGAAGGTAAACCCCCTATCCTCTGGATGGAGAAAACGCCAGGTATCGATGAGTTGGAGGGAGTTTAGGGTTGTTTTGAGCTTTTTAAGTTTTTTGTATGTCATGTACGTTTTGCCTGTAGATGTGTCTGTAAGGGGATTTAATGGTAAATTAAAATCGCCCCCCAATATTAAGCATCCTGAGCTGAAGCCTTTGAGTTCTTCAATCACGTGTTTGCAAAAGGTCAGATGGGCTGTGTTAGGGAAGTATACATTAGCTAATGTGACTGGAGTGCCGCCAAACTTCCCCTTCAAAAACAGGTATCTACCCTCCGGATCGGTTAGTTTATCTGTAAGTTCAATGGACGCATCCCTGCTTATTAGTATGGACACTCCTTTCGTTTTTGCAAGGTCATTGGTCACGTGATGTGCCTGTGTGAAGAATGTATCAGTAAGTTTGGGGATTTGTTGAGTTTCAAAGTGAGTCTCTTTTAAGAAGACAAAACGAGGCCTACCTTTTTTAAGTTCCTTCAGGAGAGCGGTATGCTTTTCAGGGATGTTTAAGCCTTTAATGTTGTGAGAAATCACCATTGGATTGCGGCGCAAGGAGGAATAAGCCATGGTGCGGACTCAGAGAGATGGTGGACTATTATCTGAAAGTAAAGCTTCAAATAAAATTATTAGGCTGCACTATGTATTACCCAAATAAGGAAATTAAAGGGGTTAGGTAAAAGAAAAGGAAAAGAAGAATATTTGAGAGATACTGTGATCTTCTTAGGATCCAAAGGGTCCCAAGGTATGTAAATTAGTGTTCCTGATGGGATCAATTCTCCAAACCAGGAACACTTTGTGGGGTAGTGAGCCTCGGCCTACCAGGACAGGTTCAACAAGTTATAAAGTAATGAAATATAAACCAGAGGTGTGAACCTAGACAGGACGCAGCCTGTGTAACATATGTGAAGTTGATAAAGTCATTTCTGCACCATTGATGTCGATAAGGACATCAATAACTTTGAACTGGAAAAACCACTAATTAAACAAATAATATCTAGTGGCCCTATGCCAGATAAAAATGCGAGCTCCATCCTTCTCGAGGACGTGTGTCTCGCCAGTTGCATAAAGTGGCATAAGTAAGAATGAGTACAGCTATTCACGGAGGTAGTATTCTTAGAGCCGGCAAACCATTCACCGAATACCATATAGTGCAATAACCCACATGTTACCTTCCATTAAATCCTTATGACCACAGAAAATCTAACTGAAATCTCTGTTGTCATATATCACAGTCTGTTGATTCTTTTAAGGTGTGTAATAGAACCTGTGGATGAAAGGAGGTTAACAACCTAATAGGTCAAAATCTCAAACTGTGTATGTAGAATCCAAGAAGATAGATCCAATAAACGGCCTGGAACGTAGAAAGTTATAATACACAGTAAGGAAAAGGAGGAGGGTTCCGTTGAATGTTTCCTTGAGTCCTATGTTCGGCAGTAAGCTGTGGTTAGGATGAAGGGCCCATGCAGCCTCAGTCATCCATGTGTCCGTAAAGTCATGGACCAAACATATAGCGGTATAAGTTCAAATTTGACATGTGATATGACCAGGAATTTAGTGGTGTCATCAATGCTTTCCATATCCAAAGCAGATGTAGCTTAAGTCTGGGTGAGCTATATCAGGGAACGCATGTAATTGTGGATATAACAGTGTGTGAGCATTACTTACAGTCTCGGATGGTTTGCCTGCTCTCAGTTTCTGTAATCAGGCTTCCTCGTGCCCCTAGGGGCATGCAATCTGTTGTTCAGGGTGCCCGCTTGTGAGCCACCAGAGCAGGAGGATTTCAACTTCTTGGACTGGCGCTTGAGCTGAATGGAGATCCAGGTTGAGGCCTTTCCAGAGGGGGTAGAACTAATTCTTGGTACCATTCCGGTAAGTCTACTTGGCCTAGTTGTAGTGCCTGACAGAATTCGGGGAGATCATCCGGTGAGCACAGGGTGTGTTGCTTCCCATTGTGATTAACCAGCTTGGCAAATGGAAATCTCCAGGTGTAGCATAGGTTTTTCTCTCTCAGCCTATCCAGCAGGGGCGGCAGAGCTCTGCAGTTCTTTAAAGTGATCTGGGAGAGATCATGAAAGAGCATAATTGTTTCGCCATTAAAAATAATCTGGTCATTCCTGTGTGCCTTGCTCATAATGTCTTCTTTTAAGGAAAAGTTTTGTAGGCAGCATATTATATCTCTAGGAGGCATATTATCTAGACCCCTGGCTCTGAGTGCTCTATGCGCTCTGACGAATTCAACAGCAGTGTCTTCAGGCCTTTCTAGCAGGCTGTTGAATACTCTCTCCAGGGCTGGAGTGATCTGATCTGCTTCTACAGATTCGGGGATCCCCCGGATCCTGATGTTGTTCCTCCTCCCTCTATTATCTAAATCTTCGAGGTGTCTATTAATCTGTGAAGAGCTTTGTCTCTATGCCTCCCCACTGCCTCTGCGGTGGCCATCTTTTCAGTGAGCACAAGCATGCTGGATTTGAGATCCGTAATGGTTGCAGAGAAGGTTGCCTGGATGTCTGCAGCAAAGCCTGACATCCCAGCATAGGTGAGGGGGAGATCAGGGTGGGGGATATCCCTACCATTGTCATCGGTGGCTGATTGGGAGTCCTCGCTGTACTCTTCCTCTATGTGTGGTGTCGCCATCTTGCCTCCCGGCTGACCGTTCGGGGCCACCGTTCCGGGCCACCGGTAGATTTCTGAAGAGGTCCATAATGTTCCTCTCCTGGCAAGCCGCCGATAACCTACGGGACCTAGAGCGCGGTGCTCCGTAGGTTTTCCTGCTCAAGATACAGTGATCTGAGTGCAGAATGATGGGTTATGGCTGCGATGCTGTCGGAGCTCTCGTGTTAAATGTCAATCTATGCCGCGTGCCAAGCCATGCCCCCGAGAAGTCTCAATCTTAATTGACATGTTGGCAAATACAATGTTTTAATACAATGATCTAGTTATCAGGTTTCTGATGATTGAGAAGTATTCAAGATAATGTATGTAATGTGATTTAATATATGAATTTAATCCTAAAAAGTATGAACTATGTAGAAAAGCATATATGTCTGAAATAAAGGCTGTTCTGTATATTTGTTAGGCTGTACAGGTAGCTACCAAAACATTAGAAGAGATATTAAATGAAAAAACAAAAAATCAGGCTGCAGGAGTGCTCTCCTATCTACTGGTTAGATATCTTATTTAGTCCCTACCCAACCAGACCTGAAACATGCAGAATGGTTTTCCCATATCTTTTGATGCTTTTTATACTTCAAATAAAGAGAAATCTCTGTGTCTGGTCCCAGTTGAATATTATGAACGATGAGAGAGTTTGTGGTATCACAAAGACTAACTACAGTATCTATGCATGTGTTTGTAACTGGGCAGTAGGCGCCACAAAATTGTTTTCACACAGGTGCTTTTAGGTTACTTTGTCTGCAACTAGGTCCTCCAGTAAGTGAAAAGGTTACTGGAGCCAACATGTCAGAGAGTCATCAAATATTTGAAACTATTGTCCTGGAAAACTTTTGTGTTTTTAATGTTATCCTTATATGTTATTCTTTTGATAAGTAAACCTGGATAAGAAACTAACTGATATCTTTGGATCCACCAGTGTGTTGAACCCCTGTTAGGTTTAAACTGCTATCCATGGCTTTAGCAGAGAGATTTCATTTCATTTTCTGTTCAGTTGACAACTATTTTACTAAACAGGAACTTGGAGAAAATCTACAACTGGGACACAGCAATAAAAAAAGGAAAATTGTATTAAATACTTACCATACTTTTCCTTTCCTGATAACAATCTATGCAGCATACCTATGATAGAGCTCAACCCCTATCTCCACCCACAGGACCAGTTTAAATCTATAAAAGGAAAGAGAGTGAATCGATGGGTTGACATCATGAAAGGAAAATAGCAGTACGCATTTGATACAATTTTCCATTTTCTGATGTTAACATGGCAGCATACTTATGATAAATAAAGAGCTGAACAGGGGAGGCTATAATGCATAATCATATATAAAAGATGTGAAGGCAGTGCTTAGCAGAAAAACAAAGAAAATACCAGCTAGCACTAAAAGGTCAATAAACCAAACCTTCTCAGTAAAAAAGCAGTAAAAGCAGTGCTGCACTAAAACACAAAATAAACAAAAATACTAACATATACAATAAATATATCCAGTGAAAAACCAAAGTGAATAAATGACACTAATGAACACTAATGTGTAAATGAAATACAGTATAAGCAACTTCAAAACCAAAGTAAATAATTACTGTTCCTCCAAATGACATGAGACAATAATATGTGCATGGTATATATGCAATTCAGTTCATCCGTATGTCACGTAACTAGTCCATGAATGAATGGTAAATAAACGTGAATTCAAAAAATATAAAATATGGGGATGTGTCTCCACATGTATATGGATGGTTCTGGTCTACTATTACACTCCACCACAGTGACAACCACCAACCAACACATTGCACTTATCAGAAGAAGATTTGGCCGCTTGAATTATAGGCAGCACTTAGGCATTATGATATTTTCAAAAGAAATGGATCACAGCTTCTTGTTAACAGGAGCAGTCCCTTTAAGGATGGTAAACCTCTGGTGATGCCATCAGAAAGGCTTTCACTTTCCAGGGCTAACAATTATATAGAGCAGCTGTGTGAAAGAAGTGCTCACTACAGGAGCCAAACATGCTCATATACCGTAGTATTTTATTAAAAACTGGGCTCAGCAAACATATAATAAAAACCAGTATCCAAAAACTCACAAAGATGGCCGCAACAGGCAGCACTGGAGCAGGCAGCAAGAGAGCTGATGTCATGCTGCCTCATGGTATGCTGGTGCAAACAAAGCCCAGATGAGGAAATCCAGATCCAGTGTGAGGTCCCACTAGGGAAACTTATTTCTCCTTGTGGCATAATTTGATGACCGCTCTTATGAAGCGTTCCACTAGCTGCTCACATAACAATTTTTTTTCCTGGTTAAAGCATAAATGGCTGATATTTGAACCTTTAAGAAACAGGCTGAGCCCAAAATCCAGACCCATCTGAATAAAAGTTAGCAACTGGGCAACCTTGGTTGCATAGATTGAATTTCTGCTCAGCTGCAAAGACTGTGAACCCGTTTCTGACTTTCTAGTAAATAGTACTTGTTGACACCTTTCCGGAAACTTGCCAGAATTTAACCCTTGCCAGAGGACTGATACATTTCTCAAATCCTTCTCTCTCAACTTCCAGGCCATCCTGGGACGGGAGTTGAGGAAACACTGGTTTCTGAAGTGGTGGGTCCAGACTGAATTCCATGGCTAGGGTAAACCAAGGCCAATTGGGAATGCTTGCTATCCCAGTGAAACCTTCTGACAACATTCTCACCTAGAACTTTATGTTCAAAGTGATCATATGAGCAACAATTCTGTGGTTGAGTGAGAACACCCTCTTTCTCCACCAAGGGTAAGAGTAGTGATAGAGGAACATTGTGAATGGTGAGAACACAAACAGTTTCAGCTGAGGGAGTCCCCATACTTGAGTGATGTGGGCAAGATCTTTTGATGAAGGACCCAATTATTGGGATCCAGAAAACTCCTGGCAAAACAGACCGCTTCAATATTCTGAGTCTCTGGAAGCTCCTGAAGATTTCCTGTATACTCGGACTTTATCAGTTCCACTTTATCCAACCCTGAATGTGAGGTAACAGCACAGTTAGTGTTACCTAAGCTGCTTGTACTTTGCTCAAATTGAAGACCACCCCATCTGATGCAAACTCCACCTACCTTGCACTCTGGGATGACTGCAGGTTGTATCCCTGTAGTGCTGGCATCTTGTTGGTAACTTGTTAGGTTGCCTCTAACTGTCTCTTCAGGCCTATGCTGAATACTCAGCTGATTTTTTTTAAAGCAGGGTCCATCATGTCAATAGTAAATAAACACACATACATTTCTTGACTAGTCTTTTAATAAGAGAGTAACAAAAAATGTCCCACAATGTAAATCCACCATTAATTACATGATCTAGCAATGCAGATTCATATCAGTCATGATGCTTGTTGCCCACCCATCCACTGAAAGAAAAAGATACCACCCGCTGAAGTATCTGAGTCCATCGCTAGACTCTCACCAAATCTCATTTCAGGTCTCAGTTGCCTCCACAATATTAAAAAAGGCCATATTTGGTCAATGACATCACTGGAATCTTAGTAACAGAACCCGTGGAGTCACTATTTTTTAGGATGCTGGCGGGTGCCAGCTCCCTAAAAACCAGGAACCCTGAACAGGAAACTGTCACATTATCAGTGGTAATAATACTGCTGCTAAATGTTTTTCTTTATACTGCAGCTGGAGATTTGCTTGGCTATACACCAATTTGTTCAGCCATTTGCACAGGAATCTTTATTGATTGTGTACACAGTGCAGAGGTCTCAATAATATTATTTCCTCTTTTGGTTAAATGTTCCTAGCATATAGTGTAAGGCCTTATGTACACTGCTGCTGGTAAACGGACGTTCAGAGGCAGTTGGATGCTTTTTTCAACTGCCCCTGAACTCATCCAATGCTATCTTATGTAGCGCTGACAACTTTTGTGTTTAGCCATATGCGTGTTATACAGGACATAAGTTGTTATAGTGCCATCTTGTGGACAATTGAAAAGGTACAATACTTTTATGTTTCATGATTAAGAGAAGTGACATGGAAGTGATTGATTGTTTACTTCTGAACTTTAACTGTGACCTACCCACAATGCTCCTGGACAAAAGAAGAACTGAACTGAATTGTGGGAGGATATAAAAGGGCTGGGAGCGGCCATATTAGCTCTCTTGTTCCTGGGATGCGTGGCCTGCCAGCAGGACTCTGTGGGTGTGTGTGTCCCACAGGGTTGCGGCCTACCTTGTGAGGGAGCAGAGCAGCAGCAGGGATCCTGCCATCATATCACAGTGTGCTGAAGCAGCAGAAGTGATTGTTCCGGAGACCCGTGGAGGAGGTAACCGAGGACTCCTGGTCGTTACTGAACGGAGCAGTGTGACGGCGTGGCGGTGGTTCCGTACGGACTGAGAACTGTTGAAACAGAGGCATCCATCTGCCCGGATACTGTGTGGTGAGAGGGTTAACACCCAGAAGTTTGTTTAAATATTACACACTGTTACAGAACTGTTATAGAACTGTTACAGAGTGTCGCTGGGACTGATAGTCCCATGGAACAAGCTAAGTTGGAGAACATTACATCTGCATAGACTTCAGTATTCAAGAATTTATATTAGATGTTCATCTCCTTCGTATAAGAACACTTAACCAGTCTTCTGGATTATAACTGCTTTAGTGTATTACCTTACACTGCGCAACACCCAAGCGGAACCCATTTTGTGGATTACAATTACAAATTCATAAGCTAGCGAAGACTGAAGATGTCAAGACTATCTCTTTTACTGCAGGGCCCTGCACTTAGTTACAGAGGATAGTGACTTTACAGTTTAGAGCAGGGGGAGCTCCCTGGTATAAATATAGATATATACAGATACTTAAGTATATGTGTGTACGTTACTCAGACTGTTATAACTGTTTACTATACTGTGACTCTACGTTAGTGTGATAGTGTAGTTATTATAATAACCTTTTATATAAATATACTATTTACTCAAAGAAAGAAGTTATTTTTGGTTATTACTGAAGTTTGTGTGCAGCGTTGTTATTTCTCCTGCAGGTGGAGCTACAGACACCCAGGTAGAGGTAAATATAAACATAAGTGTATATTGTGGGTT
This sequence comes from Aquarana catesbeiana, assembly GCF_042186555.1. NCBI lineage: Eukaryota > Metazoa > Chordata > Amphibia > Anura > Ranidae > Aquarana > Aquarana catesbeiana. Next base: position 262,954,522 of record NC_133326.1, read on the forward strand.
AAAGTCAATACTCATATCATTACAACACTGCACTACAGTTGTGCCAAGGGGATTGAACAATTTAGGAGGGGTAAAGAGACAAGAGGACTGGCCCGCTTTAAACCAGCAACTTCACCGAGAGTTATTGCTACACTTATGTGTACATGTACACAGGTTCATTTAATGTCGTTTTTAGGCAGTGGTGCTTATAGGCTTTTCTTTGAAGGCAAAAAAATTAGTTCAGACTCCGAAGTTTCCAACGTTTCAGACGCCAAATGCGGCTAAACGTGCCTAGACGTGGTAACTCGCATTTAGCCGTGTTTCGTTTACAGGCGTTTTTCATTTTTGGCTATTTTGAAAAAAACATTTCTAAACGCCAATGCGGCAAAATGTGGCAAAGCGCCATATGAAAACGCGACAAAACGGACGTTTTTAAATGTGGGTTATTATCTGTCAAGTTAAATCGTTCAGGAGAGGTTGTAAAAATGTCCCATGTACATTAAGCCTTAGACTAATTTCTCTGTTGGTTGAATATTTTTTAACTCTTATGCTCTGTACACACAGACGCACATTGCGACAACAAAACCCTTCGGATTTTTTCCGACAGATGTTGGCTCAAACTTGTCTTGCATACACACGGTCGCACAAAGTTTTTGGAATTTCCAAACATCAAGAACGCGGTGACGTACAACATGTACGACGGGACTATAAAAGGGCAGTTCAATACCAAGCACGCCACCTTTTTGGCTCCTTTTGCTAATCTCGTGTTAGTAAAAGTTTGGTGAGAGACGATTCGCGCTTTTCAGACTCGTGGTTTTCAGATCGTTTTTCTGGTGTTCAGTTTGTGCTTGTGGGTTTGTATCTGTTCTTCAGTGTGTGCAGTGAGTTCATATTTGATTACCAGTGTGTTCTTGTCCGCTCGTTGCTGATTTTCAGGTCACTCTTCACAGGCCTTTCTGTTCTTCAGTGCGTTCTAGGGATGAGCTGAACACCCCCCGGTTCGGTTCGCACCAGAACCTGCGAAGGGACCGAAAATTTACACGAACTTTAGAACCCCATTGACGTCTATGGGACTCGAACGTTCGAAATCAAAAGTGCTCATTTTAATGGCTAATTTGCATGGTATTGTCCTAAAAAGGGTTTGGGGACCCGGGTCCTGCCCCAGGGGACATGTATCAATGCAAAAAAAGTTTAAAAATGGCTGTTTTTATGGGAGCAGTGATTTTAATAATGCTTAACCACTTCAACTCCAGAAGGATTTACCCCCTTCCTGACCAGAGCATTTTTTGTGATTCGGCACTGTGTCGCTTTAATTGACAATTGCGCAGTCGTGCGACTTGGCTCTGAAACAAAATTGACGTTCTTTTTTTCCCACAAACAGAGCTTTCTTTTGGTGGTATTTGATCATCTCGATTTTAATTTTTTGCACCATAAACAAAATAAGAGCGACAATTTTGAAAAAAACACATTATTTTTTACATTTTGCTATAATAATTATCCCCAAAAAATATATAAAAAAACATTGTTTTTCCTCAGTTTAGGCCGATCCATATTCTTCTACATATTTTTGGTAAAAAAAAATTGCAATAAGCGTTTATTGATTTGTTTGCGCAAAAGTTATAGCGTTTACAAAATAGGGGATAGTTTTATGGCATTTTTATTAATAATTTTTTTTTTACTAGTGATGGCGGTGATCAGCGATTTTTATTGTGACTGCGATGTTATGGCAGACATGTCGGACATTTTTTACACATTTTTGGGACCATTGTCATTTATACAGCAATCAGTGCTATAAAAATGTATTGATTCCTGTATAAATGACACTGGCAGTGAAGGGGTTAACCACTAGGGGGCGGGGAGGGGTTAAGTGTGTCCTAGGGGAGTGATTTCTAACTGTCAGGGGGATGGGCTGGTGTGTGACATCACTGATCTCTGATCCAATGACAGGGAGCAGAGATCGAGTGACACTTGTCACTAGGCAGAACGGGGAGATGCTGTTTACAATGGCATCTCCCCATTCATCCTCTCCATGAGGCGATCGCAGGTATGCCCGCGGCAATCGAGTCCGCGGGACCCGCGACCCAACTCACGGAGATCACAGCAGGCGCGAGCAGGTACGTTACTTTGCGCAGCCGTGCCATTCTGCCGACGTAAAAGTACAGGAGGCGGTCGGGAACTGGTTAAAGTAAAAAAAAAAAAAAAGTGAAATATTCCTTTAAATATCGTACCTGGGGGGGGGGGGTGTCTATAGAATGCCTGTAAAGTGGCACGTGTTTTCTGTGCTTAGAACAGTCCCTGCATAAAATGTCATTTTTAAAGGAAAAAAAGTCACTTAACACTGCTTGCGGCTTTAATGTAATGTTGGGTCCTGGCAATATGGATGAAAATCAGTGAGACAAACAGCATGGGTACCCCCCCAGTCCATTACCAGGCCCTTTGGGTCTTGCATGGATATTAAGGGGAACCCTGCACCCAAATTAAAAAAGGAAAGGTGTGAGGCCCCCAGGCCCTATATACTCTGAACAGCAGTATACAGGCGGTGCAAACAAAACAAGGATTGGTGATAAAGCATCAGTGGAAAGGAGAAAAGTTTTTCCCATATTAACTCTTACAGGAGATAATTTCCCTTCCTAGGGGTAGATTTCATCTCACTTTCTGTTGTCTCCTTCCGTTTGCAAGTAAGAGTCGTTTGTAAGTTGGATGTTTGAAAGTAGGGGCCTCCCTATATACTCAGCAGAAATTTGGGCCTTAGGTGTTGTTGTGGCCACAACACTGTAAGCCCTCACAGGGCCCTGCTGTGAAATATTAGATCAAGAATTGTAATTACATGCCCCTGTTGAACAGGGGCAGAAAAATTGGGCCTTTGGTGGTGGTGGTGGTGCTGGTGCCACAACACTGTAAGTCCTCACAGATACTCTTAGTGGGTGCAGAAACGGGCCCTGCTGTGAAATATTAGATCAAGAATTCAAATTACATGTCCCTGTTGAACAGGGGCAGAAAAATTGGGCCGTAGGCACTGGTGATGGTGCCACAACACTGGAACCCCTCACAGATACTCTAGTTGGAGCACAGGAACTAGCCCTGCTGCAAAGAATTGCATCAAAAATTGTAATTACACGCCCCTGTTAAACAGGGGCTGAAAAAATTGGGCCTTAGGCACTGGTGCTGGTGCCACAACACTGCAACCCCTCACAGATATTCTAGTTGGAGTGCAGGAACTAGCCCTGCTGCAAAGAATTGCATCAAAAATTTTAATTACACGCCCCTGTTAAACAGGGGCAGAAAAATTGGGCCTTAGGCACTGGTGCTGGTTCCACAACACTGCAACCCCTCACAGATACTCTAGTTGGAGCGCAGGAACTAGCCCTGCTGCAAAGAATTGCATCAAAAATTGTAATTACATGCCCCTGTTAAACAGGGGCTGAAAAATTGGGCCTTAGGCACTGGTGGCGGGACTGGCGGTGCCCAGAACCAAAAATGTTCTTACCAGCTATCATCATGATCATTGAGGAGGAAGAGAATAATTACTCAGTATAACAGGATAGTCACTCAGCATCAGCATAGGCAGTCTTTGAAGGGATCTGACATTTCAAAAAAATTTAGTCGGTTACATCAGCATCAGGTGCTTGGTAGGTGGTGATCCAAGACTGATTCATTTTTATGAAGGTCAGTCGATCGACCGAGTCGGTGGACAGATGCACCCTGTGATCGGTTACAAAGCCTCCAGCAGCACTGAATGTGCGTTCCGAAAGAACGCTGGATGCAGGACAGGCCAGTAGCTCAATTGTATACTGTGCAAGCTCTGGCCAGTGATCCATTCTCAAGACCCAATAACCTAGAGGATTTTCATTGGGGAAAGGTGTCCAAGTCAGATCTTGCCCCTAGGTATTTCTGCACCATGTAAAGCGATGGTTGCTGAACGCATCGGTCAGACGGCCACCTTCTCCACCGCTCCTTCTTTGACTGACCGAAGCCTCAACAATACATTGTCCGGAAACAGGAGTTTGTAACCTCCCAGTCTTTGGGAACACGTTGCACAGGAGAATATGAAAACACTGCGCTCTAATAGCAAAAATAAAATATATGTGAGCCAGCAGCTGCATACATTGTGACTAGGGATGAGCCGAACACCCCCCGGTTCGGTTCGCACCAGAACCCGCGAACGGACCGAAAGTTCGCACGAACGTTAGAACCCCATTGACGTCTATGGGACTCGAACGTTCGAAATCAAAAGTGCTCATTTTAAAGGCTAATTTGCATGGTATTGTCCTAAAAAGGGTTTGGGGACCCGGGTCCTACCCCAGGGGACATGTATCAATGCAAAAAAAACTTTTAAAAACGGCCGTTTTTTCGGGAGCAGTGATTTTAATGATGCTTAAAGTAAAAAAAAAAAGTGAAATATTCCTTTAAATATCGTACCTGGGGGGTGTCTATAGTATGCCTGTAAAGTGACGCGTGTTTCCCATGTTTAGAACAGTCCCTGCACCAAATGTCATTTTTAAAGGAAAAAATCTCATTTAAAACTGCTTGCGGGTTTAATGTCATGTCAGGTCATGGCAATATGGATGAAAATCAGTGAGACAAACGGCATGGGTACCCCCCAGTCCATTACCAGGCCCTTTGGGTCTTGTATGGATATTAAGGGGAACCCCGCACCCAAATTAAAATAAGGAAAGGTGTGGGGCCACCAGGCCCTATATACTCTGAACAGCAGTATACAGGCGGTGCAAACAAGACAGGGACTGTAGGTTTGTTGTTAAGTAGAATCTGTTTGTAATTTTGAACATTTTTAACGTGTTTAGCTCCAGCCAAAAAATCTTTTCTAAGCTTTTTGGAAAACATAGGGAAGGGTTATCACCCCTGTGACATTTGTTTTGCTGTCTTTCCTCCTCTTCAGAAGATTTCACCTCACTTTTTTGTCCCAATGAAAAATGTTTTTTGAAAATTTGGGTTTTTTTGTGGAACAAGGTTTGGAAAGCATCAGTGGAAAGGAGAAATTGTTTTCCCATATTAACTCTTACAGGAGAGAATTTCCCTTCCTAGGGGTAGATTTCATCTCACTTCCTGTTGTCTCCTTCCGTTTGCAAGTAGGAGTCGTTTGTAAGTTAGATGTTTGAAAGTAGGGTCCTGCCCTATATACTCAGCAGAAATTTGGGCCTTAGGTGTTGCTGTGGCCACAACACTGTAAGCCCTCACAGGGCCCTGCTGTGAAATATTAGATCAAGAATTGTAATTACATGCCCCTGTTGAACAGGAGCTGAAAAATTAGGCCTTAGGCACTGGTGCTGGTGCCACAACACTGCAACCCCTCACAGACACTCTAGTTGGAACGCAGGAACGAGCCCTGCTCCAAAGTATTGCTTCAAAAATTGTAATTACACGCCCCTGTTAGACAGGGGCAGAAAAATTGGGCCTTAGGCACTGGTGCTGGTGCCACAACACTGCAACCCCTCACAGACACTCTAGTTGGAACGCAGGAACGAGCCCTGCTGCAAAGTATTGCATCAAAAATTGTAATTACACGCCCCTGTTAAACAGGGGCAGAAAAATTGGGCCTTAGGCACTGGTGCTGGTGCCACAACACTGCAACCCCTCACAGACACTCTAGTTGGAATGCAGGAACGAGCCCTGCTGCAAAGTATTACATCAAAAATTGTAATTACACGCCCCTGTTAAACAGGGGCTGAAAAATTGTGCCTTAGGCACTGGTGGTGGCGCCCAGAACCAAAAATGTTCTTACAAGCTATCAGCGTGATGATTGAGGAGGAAGAGGATAATTACTCAGGGATAGTCACTCAGCATCAGCATAGGCAGTCTTTGAAGGGATCTGAGATTTCAAAAAAAATTATTCGGTTACATCAGCATCAGGTGCTTGGTAGCTGGTGGTGATCCAAGACTCATTCATTTTTATGAAGGTCAGCCGATCGACCGAGTCGGTGGACAGACGCACCCTGTGATCGGTTACCACGCCTCCAGCAGCACTGAATGTGCGTTCCGAAAGAACGCTGGATGCAGGACAGGCCAGTAGCTCAATTGCATACTGTGCAAGCTCTGGCCAGTGATCCATCCTCAAGACCCAGTAACCCAGAGGATTTTCGGTGGGAAAGGTGTCCAAGTCTGATCTTGCCCCTAGGTATTCCTGCACCATGTAAAACAGACACTGGCGATGGTTGCTGGAACCGATCATACCTTGGGGCTGCGGACCAAAAAATTGTCTGAACGCATCGGTCAGACGGCCACCTTCTCCACCGCTCCTTCTTTGACTGACCGAAGCCTCAGCAACACGTTGTCCAGAAACAGGAGTTTGTAACCTCCCAGTCTCTGGGAACGCGTTGCACAGACCTTTCTGCAAGGCCTCCCGAAGATGTTTCATCCTCTGCTCCCTCTGCGATGACAAGATAAGGTCCGCAACCTTACCCTTGTAACGTGGATCAAGGAGGGTTGCCAGCCAGTATTGGTCCTTCTCCTTGATACCACGAATACGAGGATCCTTACGCAGGCTTTGCAGGATCAGGGAGGCCATGCAGCGTAGGTTTGCTGAGGCATTCGGTCCGGAGTCCTCTGGGTCACTAAGAATGACATGGTCCGCAGCCACCTCCTCCCAGCCACGTACAAGTCCATGTGTTTCTTGGGACTGATCCCTTAAAGACTGCTGCTGATGCTGAGTGCCAGGCTCCACCTCCATACTGACACAATCTTCCTCCTCCTCCTCCTCCTTTTCCTCCTCGTCCTCTTCCTGTGTGATCGGCGGGCACGCAGGAACACTGTCTGGATAAAGGGGGCCTTGAGAGCTAAGGAAGTCCTCCTCTTCCTGCCTCTGTTCTGCCTCAAGTGCCCTGTCCATTATTCCACGCAGCGTGTGCTCCAACAGGTGGACAAGGGGGACAGTGTCACTGATGCATGCACTGTCACTGCTCACCATCCTCGTGGCCTCCTCGAATGGTGACAGGACAGTGCATGCATCCCTGATCATGGCCCACTGGCGTGGGGAAAAAAACCAAGCTCCCCTGACCCTGTCCTGGTGCCATAGTCGCACAGGTACTCATTGATGGCCCTCTGCTGCGTGTGCAGCCGCTGCAGCATGGCCAACGTTGAGTTCCACCTGGTGGGCATGTCACAGATTAGGCGGTTCTTGGGCAGGTTAAACTCCTTTTGGAGGTCCGTCAGCCGAGCACTGGCATTATATGACCGGCGGAAATGCACACAGACTTTCCTGGCCTGCCTCAGGACATCCTGTAAGCCCGGGTACCTGCCCAAGAACCGCTGCACCACCAAGTTAAGGACATGAGCCAAACAGGGCACATGGGTCATTTGTCCCTGTCGGAGGGCAGAGAGGAGGTTGGTGCCATTGTCGCAAACCACCATTCCTGCCTTAAGTTGGCGTGGCGTCAACCACCTCTGAACCTGCCCCTGCAGAGCTGACAGAACCTCTGCCCCAGTGTGGCTCCTGTCCCCCAAGCACACCAGCTCAAGCACCGCATGGCATCTTTTGGCCTGCGTACTTGCGTAGCCCCTTGAACGCCTACGGAGCACCGCTGGTTCCGAGGAAGAGGCCATGGAGGAAGAAGAAGAGGAGGGGGTGGAGGAGAGAGGTGTGTCACAATCAGCATTTTGGAGGCGTGGTGGCGGAACAACCTCCAACACTACTGCACCTTGTCCTGCATCCTTCCCAGCTGCCAGCAGAGTCACCCAATGCGCCGTGAAACTTAGGTAACGTCCCTGTCCATGCCTGCTGGACCATGAGTCAGTGGTAATATGCACCTTACCGCTGACCGCCCTGTCCAGCGAGGCATGGACATTGCCTTCCACATGCCGGTAGAGAGCCGGAATCGCCTTCCGTGAGAAAAAGTGGCGTTTGGGTACCTGCCACTGAGGAACCGCACATTCCACAAACTCACGGAAGGGGGCAGAGTCTACCAACTGAAAAGGCAGCAGTTGAAGTGCTAGCAATTTTGCCAAGCTAGCATTCAACCGCTGGGCATGTGGATGGCTGGGAGCAAACTTCTTTCGGCGGTGCAGCAGCTGGGGCAGGGAAATTTGCCTGGTACAATCTGACGTCGGTGTACCAAAAGCAGATTGCCCACAAGTACTTGGCTGTGACACACCTAATTCTACACCTTCATTCCTCTCACTGCAGGTCTCAGAGAGGACTGAAGGTCTAGTGGGGTTGGAAATCTCAGCTGATGAGGAGCAAGGAGAGATCCTCTTTGTTCTTTGGTGTGGGTCTTTTAGATACGCTTGCCAACGAACTGCATGGCAGGTCAACATATGTCTGGTCAAGCATGTGGTACCCAAGCGGGAGATGTTTTGGCCACGCAAGATACGCTTGAGACATATGTTGCAAATAGCAGCGGTGCGATCTGATGCACTCGTCTCAAAAAAGGCCCACACCAAAGAACTTTTTGAATAACGCGCAGAGACTGCAGCGCCCTGCACATGTGGAGCTTTGGGGTGTGATGCAGTCAATGTGCTGCCCTTAGGCTGGCCCCTGGAGGGCATCCTGCCTCGTTGGTGATGTGCCGCCGCCTCCTCCTCCTCCTCCTCCTCCTCCTCCTCCTCCTCCTCTCTCCTATCAGGCACCCACGTTGAGTCAGTGACCTCATCATCCCCTCCCTCCTCATCACTGGAGCAAACCTGGCAGTATGCTGCAGCAGGGGGAGCATGACTGCCAGATTGCTGTCCTTCTTGGGCACCCCCTCTGTCCGTGCTCATGTTACTGCCTTCATCGAGCTCAGTATCGTCATCAGAGCCTTCCAAACGCTGGGCATCCTCCTGGAGCATGTACCCAACACTGTGGTCAAACAGTTCGAGGGAATCCTCATGAGGACATGGTGGAGCTAGGGAAGGAGTCACTGATGACATTGAGCTGAGGGAAGAGGCCGCTGCTTTGCCAGACAAAGCACCCTGGGCATGGGTGAGAGAGGATGAGGAGGATGAGGACGGCTTGGTCATCCACTCGACCAAGTCTTCCGCATGTTGCGGCTCAACACGGCCAGCTGCCGAAAAAAAGGCCAAGCGTGTCCCATGGCCACGTGCTGATGAGGATGCACCGTCTCCATGACCAGCACTAGACACAGAGCCTGCTTGCCCTCTCTTATTGGCTTGTGACTGTCTGCCTCTCCTTCTTGGCCTTCCAGACATACTAATGGCCTGTAGCTGCACTAAGCTGGGATAGAACACCTGTAATTTTCTTCAGGTGGCTTTATATACTGTAACCAGACAAGCCTGCCTGTCAGTAGGAAGATAACAGGAACGGATCTAGCTGAACACTGTGAGCAGGACGCACTGTACTAAATGTAAATAGTCTAGCTGCCTGACCGTGGTACTAATAGGATCAAATAGAACACCTGTAATTTTCTTCAGGTAGCTTTATATACTGTAACCAGACAAGCCTGCCTGTCAGTAGGAAGATAACAGGAACGGATCTAGCTGTACACTGTGAGCAGGACGCACTGTACTAAATGTAAATAGTCTAGCTGCCTGACCGTGGTACTAATAGGATCAAATAGAACACCTGTAATTTTCTTCAGGTAGCTTTATATACTGTAACCAGACAAGCCTGCCTGTCAGTAGGAAGATAACAGGAACGGATCTAGCTGAACACTGTGAGCAGGACGCACTGTACTAAATGTAAATAGTCTAGCTGCCTGACCGTGGTACTAATAGGATCAAATAGAACACCTGTAATTTTCTTCAGGTAGCTTTATATACTGTAACCAGACAAGCCTGCCTGTCAGTAGGAAGATAACAGGAACGGATCTAGCTGAACACTGTGAGCAGGACGCACTGCACTAAATGTAAATAGTCTAGAAGATAACAGGAACGGATCTAGCTGAACACTGTGAGCAGGACGCACTGCACTAAATGTAAATAGTCTAGAAGATAACAGGAACGGATCTAGCTGAACACTGTGAGCAGGACGCACTGCACTAAATGTAAATAGTCTAGAAGATAACAGGAACGGATCTAGCTGAACACTGTGAGCAGGACGTACTGCACTAAATGTAAATAGTCTAGAAGATAACAGGAACGGATCTAGCTGAACACTGTGAGCAGGACGCACTGCACTAAATGTAAATAGCAGGAACGGATCTAGCTGAACACTGTGAGCAGGACGCACTGCACTAAATGTAAATAGTCTAGAAGATAACAGGAACGGATCTAGCTGAACACTGTGAGCAGGACGCACTGCACTAAATGTAAATAGCAGGAACGGCTCTAGCTGAACACTGTGAGCAGGACGCACTGCACTAAATGTAAATAGCAGGAACGGATCTAGCTGAACACTGTGAGCAGGACGCACTGCACTAAATGTAAATAGCAGGAACGGATCTAGCTGAACACTGTGAGCAGGACGCACTGCACTAAATGTAAATAGCAGGAACGGATCTAGCTGAACACTGTGAGCAGGACGCACTGCACTAAATGTAAATAACAGGAACGGATCTAGCTGAACACTGTGAGCAGGACGCACTGCACTAAATGTAAATAGCAGGAACGGATCTAGCTGAACACTGTGAGCAGGACGCACTGCACTAAATGTAAATAGCAGGAACGGATCTAGCTGAACACTGTGAGCAGGACGCACTGCACTAAATGTAAATTGCAGGAACGGATCTAGCTGAACACTGTGAGCAGGACGCACTGCACTAAATGTAAATAGTCTAGAAGATAACAGGAACGGATCTAGCTGAACACTGTGAGCAGGACGCACTGCACTAAATGTAAATAGCAGGAACGGATCTAGCTGAACACTGTGAGCAGGACGCACTGCATTAAATGTAAATAGTCTAGATAGAAGATAACAGGAACGGATCTAGCTAAACTGAATACAGTGTATATATATATATGCAACACCTGGGATGCATATATATACACAATACACTGTAAGTGCAGCTAACTGACTGACTGTTCTGCCTAATCTATCTAACTCAAATCAAATGACACTGTCTCTCTCTCTCTCTATCTCTCAGCACACCGGAACACACACTACACAGGGCCACCGTGCAGGCGGCCTTATATAGTGTGGGGTGTGTACTAAATCCCCTGAGCCATAATTGGCCAAAGCCACCCTGGCTTTGGCCAATTACAGCTCTCTCTACTGACGGCGCTGTGATTGGCCAAGCATGCGGGTCATAGTGCATGCTTGGCCAATCATCAGCCAGCAATGCACTGCGATGCCGCAGTGAATTATGGGCCGTGACGCGCCACACGAATTTAGCGCGAACGGCCCATATCGTTCGCAATTCGGCGAACGGGCGAACAGCCGATGTTCGAGTCGAACATGGGTTCGACTCGAACACGAAGCTCATCCCCAATTGTGACAAACAATAACTGGTAACTAGGGAAAAAATGCATAAAAATGCGTGATGGAAGTAGGGCTACTGGAAGTCAGTTTCTTGCATCGGGATAACAGGGCAGGCCCCTGTTGAAGACCCTCTTGGTCGAAACCCATCGGGCGATCTCCCCTTCTTTACGCTGCTTAGATTTTATTTCAATTGTGATCACTTTTATCCATTTTTTGTATGGTGTTTTTAGAAGTAAAAATCCCTCGTTTACCTGCACTATGCAGAAGCTTTTTATTTTTTATTTGCATATTATCCCGATGCAAGAAGCTGCCTTCCAGTAGCCCTACTTCCATCACGGGGTCTGGATCAAATCTGTCCCCAGCTTCTCCTTGGAACACATCCTAGAGGTCTATTGGCTGATATCCAGTTGGCGGCCCTTCCTGATGTTTCTTCACCCCACCAGAGAAGTCGAGAAGTGAGACAGAGGTTTGCCTGTTCCGGATATCGTCTTCCAGCCTAGGTTTGGCTCCATGCACCATTGACTCCATGTCATACAACAGTGGAGTCCACGTCATCTGGTAAGAGTACCCATCTTATCTTACTTCCTGATGTTTTCATTCTGATGCCCCATATCGAGATGTTGGTTTACAGCTACGGAAGTTCTGTACCCCGTTGTTGACTCATAGTTACAGATCCACTTCGTGCACTATTGACTTTAATTTCCAGTCTCACATCATTTTTATTGGTTCATACCAGTTCCTCTTATTAATTTGAATTTGGAATCATCCATTTACCATATGTGGACACTTTATACTGTGTTTGTTCATTTCACTTCACTTATCGTTTTTGCACATATGCTTTACTGTTCAGTACAGCATCTCTTACTTAATTGTTTCACTACACCCTAACTTCCCAATATTTCTTAGCGCTGCATTTTTCCCTAGTAACACGTTGCACAGACCTTTCTGCAAGGCCTCCCGAAGATGTTTCATCCTCTGCTCCCTCTGCGACGGCAAGATAAGGTCCGCAACCTTACCCTTGTAACGTGGATCAAGGAGGGTTACCAACCAGTATTGTTCCTTCTCCTTGATACCACGAATACGAGGATCCTTGCGCAGGCTTTGCAGGATCAGGGAGGCCATGCAGCGTAGGTTTGCTGAGGCATTCGGTCCGGAGTCCTCTGGGTCACTAAGGATGACATGATCTGCAGCCACCTCCTCCCAGCCACGTACAAGTCCATGTGTTTCTTGGGACTGTAAATGATCCCTTAAAGACTGCTGCTGATGCTGAGTGCCAGGCTCCACCTCCATACTGACACAATCCTCCTCCTCGTCCTCTTCCTATGTGATCAGCGGGCACGCAGGAACACTGTCTGGATAAAGGGGGCCTTGAAAGCTAATTAAGTCATTCTCTTCCGCCCTCTGTTCTGCCTCAAGTGCCCTGTCCATTATTACACGCAGTGTGTGCTCCAACAGGTGGACAAGGGGGACAGTGTCACTGATGCATGCACTGTCACTGCTCACCATCCTCGTGGCCTCCTCAAATGGTGACAGGACAGTGCATGCATCCCTGATCATGGCCCACTGGCGTGGGAAAAAAAACAAGCTCCCCTGACCCTGTCCTGGTGCCATAGTCGCACAGGTACCCATTGATGGCCCTCTGCTGCGTGTGCAGCGGCTGCAGCATGGCCAACGTTGAGTTCCACCTGGTGGGCATGTCACAGATTAGGCGGTTCTTGGGCAGGTTAAATTCCTTTTGGAGGTCTGCCAGCCGAGCACTGGCACACAGACTTTCCTGGCCTGCCTCAGGACATCCTGTAAGCCCGGATACCTGCCCAAGAACCGCTGAACCACCAAGTTAAGGACGTGAGCCAAACAGGGTACATGGGTCATTTGGCCCTGTCGGAGGGCGAAGAGGAGGTTGGTGCCATTGTCGCAAACCACCATTCCTGCCTTAAGTTGGCGTGGCGTCAACCACCTCTGAACCTGCCCCTGCAGAGCTGACAGAACCTGTGCCCCAGTGTGGCTCCTGTCCCCCAAGCACACCAGCTCAAGCACTGCATGGCATCTTTTGGCCTGCATACTTGAGTAGCCCCTTGAACGCCTACAGAGCACCGCTGGTTCCAAGGACAAAGCACAGGAAGAGGCCATGGAGGAAGAAGAAGAGGAGGGGGTGGAGGAGAGAGGCGTGTCACAATCATTAGTAGTGGCATTTTGGAGGCGTGGTGGTGGAACAACCTCCAACACTACTGCACCTTGTCCTGCATCCTTCCCAGCTGCCAGCAGAGTCACCCAATGCGCCGTGAAACTTAGGTAACGTCCCTGTCCATGCCTGCTGGACCATGAGTCAGCGGTAAAATGCACCTTACCACTGACCGTCCTGTCCAGCGAGGCATGGACATTGCCTTCCACATGCCGGTAGAGAGCCAGAATCGCCTTCCATGAGAAAAAGTGACGTTTGAGTACCTGCCACTGAGGAACCGCACATTCCACAAACTCACGGAAGGGGGAAGATTCTACCAACTGAAAAGGTAGCAGTTGAAGTGCTAGCAATTTTGCCAAGCTAGCATTCAACCGCTGGGCATGTGGATGGCTGGGAGCAAACTTCTTTCGGCGGTGCAGCAGCTGGGGCAGGGAAATTTGCCTGGTACAATCTGACGTCGGTGTATCAAAAGCAGATTGCCCACAAGTACTTGGATGTGACACACCTAACTCTACACCTTCATTCCTCTCAGTGCAGGTCTCAGAGAGGACTGAAGATATAGTAGGGTTGGAGATCTCAGCTGATGATGAGCAAGGAGAGGTCCTCTTTGTTCTTTGGTGTGGGTCTTTTAGATACGCTTGCCAACTAACTGCATGGCAGGTCAACATATGTCTGGTCAAGCATATGGTGCCCAAGCGGGAGATGTTTTGGCCACGCGAGATACGCTTGAGACATATGTTGCAAATAGCAGCGGTGCGACCTGATGAACTCGTCTCAAAAAAGCCCACACCAAAGAACTTTTGGAATAACGTGCAGAGACAGCAGCGCCCTGCACATGCGGAGCTTTGTGGTGTGATGCAGTTGGTGTGCTGCCCTTAGGCTGGCCCCTGGAAGGCATCCTGCTTCGTTGTGATGTGCCTTCTGCTCCTCCTCTCTCCTATCAGGCACCCACGTTGAGTCAGTGACCTCATCATCCCCTCCCTCCTCATCACTGGAGCAAACCTGGCAGAATGCTTGATTGCTGTCCTTCTTGTGCACCCCCTCTGTCCATGCTCACTTTACTGCCTTCATCTAGCTCAGTATCATCATTAGAGCCTTCTAAATGCTGGGCATCCTCCTGGAGCTATGTACCCAACACTGTGGTCAAACAGTTCGAGGGACTCCTCAGGAGGACATGGTGGGGCTAGGGAAGGAGTCACTGATGCCATTGAGCCAAGGGAAGAGGCCGCGTTGGCAGCTGCTTTGCCAGACAAAGTACCCTGAGCATGGGTGAGAGAGGATGAGGAGGAGGAGGACGGCTTGGTCATCCACTCGACCAAGTCTTGCGCATGTTGCGGCTCAACACAGCCAGCTGCCGAAAAAAAGGCCAAGCGTGTCCCATGGCCATGTGCTGATGAGGATGCACCATCTCCATGACCAGCACTGTTGCCTCTAGACACAGAGCCTGCTTGCCCTCTTTTATTGGCTTGTGACTGTCTGCCTCTCCTTGTTGGCCTTCCAGACATACTAATGGCCTGCAGTGAGATGTAGCTGCACTAAGCTGGGATATATATATATATATATATATATATATATATATATATATATATATATACTCTGATACTGCAGCTAGCAAAATCAACTGCCTGCCTGTAGTATGAGAACACCACCAATCTTCTACAGGTAGCTTTAGATGAACACTGTGCAGAGGTCACTCTACACTAAAATGTAGCTTTAGCTGAACTATGTGCAGAGGACGCACTACACCAACATTAAAATAATGTAGCTGCCTGCGGTAGTGATAGGATCAGGAAAACACCACCAACCTTCTACAGGTAGCTTTAGCTGAACACTGTGAAGAGCACGCACTACACTAACATTAAAATATTGTAGCTGCCTGCAGTAGTGATAGGATCAGGAAAACACCACCAACCTTCTACAGGTAGCTTTAGCTGAACACTGTGAAGAGCACGCACTACACTAACGTTAAAATATTGTAGCTGCATGCGGTAGTGATAGGATCAGGAAAACACCACCAACCTTCTACAGATAGCTTTAGCTGAACACTGTGCAACGGACGCACTACACTAATGTTAAAATAATGTAGCTGTCTGCGGTAGTAATAGGATCAGAAAAACACCACCAACCTTCTACAGGTAGCTTTAGCTGAACACTGTGAAGAGGACGCACTACACTAATGTTAAAATAATGTATCTGCCTGCGGTAGTGATAGGATCAAGAAAACACCACTAACCTTCTACAGGTAGCTTTAGCTGAACATTGTGCAGAGGTCACACTACACTAACGTGTAAATAATGTAGCTGCCTGTGGTAGTGATAGGATCAGGAAAACACCACCAACCTTCTACAGGTAGCTTTAGCTGAACACTGTGCAGAGGTTGCACTACACTAACTTGTAGCTTTAGCTGAACACTGTTCAGAGGACGCACTACACTAACTTGCAGCTTTAGCTGAACACTGTGCAGAGGTCGCACTGCACTAACTTGTAGCTTTAGCTTAACACTGTGAGGAGGATGCACTACACTATCTTGTAACTTTAGCTGAACACTGTGCACTACACTAACTTGTAGCTTTAGCTGAACAATGTTCAGAGGACGCACTACACTAACTTGTAGCTTTAGCTGAACACTGTGAGGAGGACGCACTACACTAACTTGTAACTTTAGCTGAACACTGTGCACTACACTAACTTGTAGCTTTAGCTGAACACTGTTCAGAGGACGCACTACACTAACTTGTAGCTTTAGCTGAACACTGTTCAGAGGTCACACTACACTAACTTGTAACTTTAGCTGAACACTGTTCAGAGGACGCACTACACTAACTTGTAGCTTTAGCTGAACACTGTGAGGAGGATGCATTACACTAACTTGTAGCTTTAGCTGAACACTGTGCAGAGGTCGCACTACACTAACTTGTAGCTTTAGCTGAACACTGTGAGGAGGACACACTACACTAACTTGTAGCTTTAGCTGAACACTGTGCACTACACTAACTTATAGCTTTAGCTGATCATTGTTCAGAGGATGCACTACACTAACTTATAGCTTTAGCTGATCACTGTTCAGAGGACGCACTACACTAACTTGTAGCTTTAGCTGAACACTGTGCAGAGGTCGCACTACACTAACTTGTAGCTTTAGATGAACACTGTGCAGAGGAAACACTAAACTAACTTGTAGCTTTAGCTGAATACTCTGAGGAGGATGCACTACACTAACTGTAAATAGTCTAGCTGCCTGACTGTGGTACTAATAGGATCAGAAGAACTCCAGAAATTTTCTTCAGGTAGCTGTGAATACTGTGACAACACAAGCCTGCTTGTCAGTAGGAAGATAATAACAGGAACGGATCTAGCTAAACTGAATACAGTGTATATATAAATATATGTATATATGTATTGGCCAAAGCCACCCTGGCTTTGAGGAGGACGCACTACACTAACTTGCAGCTTTAGCTGAACACTGTTCAGAGGACGCACTACACTAACATGTAACTTTAGCTGAACACTGTGCACTACACTAACTTGTAGCTTTAACTGAACACTGTTCAGAGGATGCACTACACTAACTTGTAGCTTTAGCTGAACACTATGCAGAGGTCGCACTACACTAACTTTAGCTTTAGCTGAACACTGTGAGGAGGATGCACTGCACTAACCTGTAGCTTTAGCTGAACACTGTGAGGAGGATGCATTACACTAAATTGTAGCTTTAGCTGAACACTGTGCAGAGGTCGCACTACACTAACTTTAGCTTTAGCTGAACACTGTGAGGAGGATGCACTGCACTAACCTGTAGCTTTAGCTGAACACTGTGAGGAGGATGCATTACACTAAATTGTAGCTTTAGCTGAACACTGTGCAGAGGTCGCACTACACTAACTTGTAGCTTTAGCTGAACACTGTGAGGAGGACACACTACACTAACTTGTAGCTTTAGCTGAACACTGTGCACTACACTAACTTATAGCTTTAGCTGATCACTGCTCAGAGGACGCACTACACTAACTTGTAGCTTTAGCTGAACACTGTGCAGAGGTTGCACTACACTAACTTGTAGCTTTAGCTGAACACTGTGAGGAGGATGCACTACAATAACTTGTAGCTTTAGCAGAACACTGTGCAGAGGTCGCACAACACTAACTTGTAGCTTTAGCTAAACACTGTGAGGAGGATGCAATACACTAACTTGTAGCTTTAGCTGAACACTGTGCAGAGGTCGCACTACACTAACTTGTAGCTTTAGCTGAACACTGTTCAGAGGATGCACTACACTAACTTGTAGCTTTAGCTGAACACTGTGAGGAGGACACACTGCACTAACTTGTAGCTTTATCTGAACGCTGTGCACTACACTAACTTGTAGCTTTAGCTGATCACTGTTCAGAGGATGCATTACACTAACTTGTAGCTTTAGCTGAATACTGTGAGGAGGATGCACTACACTAACTGTAAATAGTCTAGCTGCCTGACTGTGGTACTAATAGGATCAGAAGAACTCCAGAAATTTTCTTCAGGTAGCTGTGAATACTGTAACAACACAAGCCTGCCTGTCAGTAGGAAGATAATAACAGGAACGGATCTAGCTAAACTGAATACAGTGTATATATAAATATATGTATATATGTATTGGCCAAAGCCACCCTGGCTTTGAGGAGGACGCACTACACTAACTTGCGGCTTTAGCTGAACACTTTGCACTACACTAACTTGTAGCTTTAGCTGAACACTGTTCAGAGGACGCACTACACTAACTTGTAACTTTAGCTGAACACTGTGCACTACACTAACTTGTAGCTTTAGCTGAACACTGTTCAGAGGACGCACTACACTAACTTGTAACTTTAGCTGAACACTGTGCACTACACTAACTTGTAGCTTTAGCTGAACACTGTTCAGAGGACGCACTACACTAACTTGTAGCTTTAGCTGAACACTATGCAGAGGTCGCACTACACTAACTTTAGCTTTAGCTGAACACTGTGAGGAGGATGCACTACACTAACCTGTAGCTTTAGCTGAACACTGTGAGGAGGATGCATTACACTAAATTGTAGCTTTAGCTGAAAACTGTGCAGAGGTCGCACTACACTAACTTGTAACTTTAGCTGAACACTGTGAGGAGGACACACTACACTAACTTGTAGCTTTAGCTGAACACTGTGCACTACACTAACTTATAGCTTTAGCTGATCACTGCTCAGAGGACGCACTACACTAACTTGTAGCTTTAGCTGAACAATGTGCAGAGGTTGCACTACACTAACTTGTAGCTTTAGCTGAACACTGTGAGAAGGATGCACTACAATAACTTGTAGCTTTAGCAGAACACTGTGCAGAGGTCGCACTACACTAACTTGTAGCTTTAGCTGAACACTGTGAGGAGGATGCAATACACTAACTTGTAGCTTTAGCTGAACACTGTGCAGAGGTAGCACTACACTAACTTGTAAGTTTAGCTGAACACTGTTCAGAGGATGCACTACACTAACTTGTAGCTTTAGCTGAACACTGTGAGGAGGACACACAGCACTAACTTGTAGTTTTAGCTGAACACTGTGCACTACACTAACTTATAGCTTTAGCTGATCACTGTTCAGAGGATGCATTACACTAACTTGTAGCTTTAGCTGAACACTGTGCAGAGGTCGCACTACACTAACTTGTAGCTTTAGCTGAACACTGTGAGGAGGACGCACTACAATAACTTGTAGCTTTAGCTGAACGCTGTGCACTACACTAACTTGTAGCTTTAGCTGAACACTGTTCAGAGGATGCACTACACTAAATTGTAGCTTTAGCTGAACACTGTGCAGAGGTCGCACTACACTAACTTGTAGCTTTAGCTGAACACTGTGCACTACAATAACTTGTAGCTTTAGCTGAACACTGTTCAGAGGATGCACTACACTGACTTGTAGCTTTAGCTGAACACTGTGAGGAGGATGCACTACAATAACTTGTAGCTTTAGCTGAACACTGTGCAGAGGTCGCACTGCACTAACTTGTAGCTTTAGCTGAACACTGTGAGGAGGACACACTACACTAACTTGTAGCTTTAGCTGAACACTGTGCACTACACTAACTTATAGCTTTAGTTGTTCACTGTTCAGAGTACGTACTACACTAACTTGTAGCTTTAGCTGAACACTGTGCAGAGGACACACTAAACTAATAAGTAGCTTTAGCTGAATACTGTGAGGAGGATGCACTACACTAACTGTAAATAGTCTAGCTGCCTGACTGTGGTACTAAACACCTGGGATGCATATATATATATATATATATATATATATATACACAATACAATGTAAGTGCAGCTAACTGACTGACTGTCCTGCCTAATCTATCTAACTTAAATCAAATGACATCGTCTCTCTGTCTCTGTCTCTCAACGCCGGAACACACTACACAGGACCACCGTGCATGTGGCCTTATATAGTGTGGGGCGTGTACTAAACCCCCTGAGCCATAATTGGCCAAAGCCACCCTGGCTTTGAGGAGGACGCACTACACTAACTTGCAGCTTTAGCTGAACACTGTTCAGAGGACGCACTACACTAACTCGTAACTTTAGCTAAACACTGTGCACTACACTAACTTGTAGCTTTAGCTGAACACTGTTCAGAGGACGCACTACACTAACTTTTAGCTTTAGCTGAACACTATGCAGAGGTCGCACTACACTAACTTGTAGCTTTAGCTGAACACTGTGAGGAGGATGCACTACACTAACTTGTAGCTTTAGCTGAACACTGTGCAGAGGTTGCACTACCCTAACTTGTAGCTTTAGCTGAACACTGTGAGGAGGACGCACTACACTAACTTGTAGCTTTATCTGAACGCTGTGCACTACACTAACTTGTAGCTTTAGCTGAACACTGTTCAGAGGACGCACTACACTAAATTGTAGCTTTAGCTGAACACTGTGCAGAGGTCGCACTACACTAACTTGTAGCTTTAGCTGAACACTGTGAGGAGGACGCACTACACTAACTTGTTGCTTTAGCTGAACACTGTGCACTACACTAACTTGTAGCTTTAGCTGAACACTGTGAGGAGGACGCACTACACTAACTTGTAGCTTTAGCTGAACACTGTGAGGAGGACGCACTAATAGCTTTAGCTGAATACTGTGAGGAGGACGCACTACACTAACTTGTAGCTTTAGCTGAACACTGTGCAGAGGTCGCACTACACTAACTTGTAGCTTTAGCTGAACACTGTGAGGAGGATGCACTACACTAACTTGTGGCTTTAGCTGAACACTGTGCACTACACTAACTTGTAGCTTTAGCTGAACACTGTTCAGAGGACGCATTACACTAACTTGTAGCTTTAGATGAACACTGTGCAGAGGTCACACTACACTAACTTGTAGCTTTAGCTGAACACTGTGCAGAGGTCACACTAAACTAACTTGTAGCTTTAGTTGAACACTGTGAGGAGGATGCACTACACTAACTGTAAATAGTCTAGCTGCCTGACTGTCATACTAATAGGATCAGAAGAACACCAACACAAGCACAAGCCTGCCTGTCAGTAGGAAAATAATACAAGCCAACACAAGCCTGCCTGTCAGTAGAAAGATAATAACAGGAACGGATGTAGCTAAACTGAATACAGTGTGTAATATATATATATATATATATATATATATATATATATATATATATATATATATATACAACACCTGGGATGCATATATATATATATATACACAATACACTGTAAGTGCAGCTAACTGACTGACTGTCCTGCCTAATCTATCTAACTTAAATCAAATGACACTCTCTGTCACTCAATGCCGGAACACACTACACAGGACCACCGTGCAGGCGGCCTTATATAGTGTGGGGTGTGTACTAAACCCCCTGAGCCATAATTGGACAAAGCCACCCTGGCTTTGGCCAATTACAGCTCTCTCTACAGACGGTGCTTGGATTGGCCAAGCATGCGGGTCATAGTGCATGCTTGGCCAATCATCAGCCAGCAATGCACTGCGATGCCGCAGTGAATTATGGGCCGTGACGCGCCACACGAATTTGGCGCGAACGGCCCATATCGTTCGCAATTCGGCGAACGATCGAACAGATGATGTTCGAGTCGAACATGGGTTAGACTCGAACATGAAGCTCATACCTATTTGACACAAGCCCAGTCCATGAACAGGGTGAGGAGGAGTTCATGGACCAAGAATTGGTTGCTCCAGCGTGACCAATTCTCTCACATGCCTTTGCTCCATGAGATCCGTGAGCATAATCCTTATGATTTCAGGAACTTTCTCAGGATGACGAACCCTGTTTTTCACTGTTTGTTGGCTTTGCTCACCCCTTATATCAGCAGGCAGGATACCTGCATAAGGCGAGCCATCACTCCAGAGCAGAGGCTAGTTGCCACATTGCGGTACTTGGCGACGGGGAAAAGCCTGCAGGACCTCAAGTTCTCGACAGGCCTCTCCCCCAGGCTCTAGGGATCATTATCGCAGAGACCTGTTCTGCCGTCATTCAGGTCCTGCAGAAGGACTATATTAAGGTAAGATTTCTCCTTTAACATCACATTCTATTGTATTTAATGTTTGCTAATGTATTGTATTTCTTTCATTATTCCCTAATTACCATGATTGTAGTATGCTGTGAATGTCCCCTTTATCCTCATGCATGCTGGAAGCTTTTAAACTTCCTTTTTTGTCCTTCATGCATATTTGCCTTCACTTACCTCCCCAGCATGCTATACACACCTAGTCTAGTCACTTAACAATGTATGTGTCAGCTCCATTGTAGTGCTTTATCCTAAACACCCCCTAAAATGTGTAAAAATGTTATTTGTGTCCTTAAATTCATGCAGAGTGCCAGGGGAATTTTTTGGGTTCCCAAAATCATTTGGAACCCCCCTCCCCCCAACTGCTAACTCAGCTGATACCAATCCTCTATCTGCTGACTTTGCCAAACCCATACACACTATACCTACCTCTTTTGTGGTCATATTTATGGATGAATTCCCCAAAGCATGTAGTGCAAGGGCCTGCCTGAATGATTTCAAATGGTGCTGTTTAAAGTTTTTTTCTCATATTATTATCTAAATAGGTAAGTTCAGAATGTAAAAATGTGCTTCCATTTGTACAGTGTGTATTTTTTTTTATTATGACACTTCTTACCTGTCCAGTGGGCTGCCAATAGTGTAAGTAAGGAGGGACTGGCCACAGTAACACACTCTATGTATGCATTCAGCTCTCAATTAAGTTGAGAGTGTTACCTGTCCAAAACACCCCCCTCCCTAAAATTTTTACAATGGGCCATCAGAGGGGGTGAGGAATCTGATAGGTGGACCTTATACTTTTGTCTTTAAATACTCCCTAAAATAAATGTTATACTGATGTTGGCCAAGAATGTTTGTGTCTAATCTGCTTTCAATGTTTATGTGCAAAATTACTAATTTTTTTTTCTTGTTTGACTCCACAGTTTCCTTCCACGCCACAGGAATGGCAGACTGTGGCCTCCCACTTTGCCCAGCGGTGGGACTTTCCCAACTGCGGAGGGGCAATTGATGGGAAACAGATCCACATCTTCCCACCCCCCCAACTCGGGGTCATACTATTACAACTACAAGGGGTTCAATAGTATTGTGTTGTTGACGGTGGTGTCAGCTACTTACGAGTTTCTGTATGTGGACGTGGAGAAGAATGGCCGGATTTCGGATGGTGGAGTCATCATCCAGACCGAGTTCTACAGGCATCTCCAGAATGGCAGCTTGGGCTTGCCACCTCCAGAAGACAATGCGGAAGGACTCCCATTCGTCTTTGTTGTGGATGAAGCGTTTGCACTGGGGGACCATCTTATGCGGCCATTCCCTATGAGGACCCTCACCCCGGACCAGAGGGTTTTTAATTACCGGCTGGCCAGAGCCAGAAGAGTGGTGGAGAACACGTTTGGAATAATGGCCAGCCGGTTCCGCCTATTTCTTACACCGATACACATGGCGGAATATAAACTGAATCACATCATCCTGTCTTGCTGTGTTCTCCATTACTTTTTAAGGAGAAATTCTGTGAGCTATGCTGCCTCAGTTGGGCCTGAGGCTGGAATTCATAATGAACCATCCCTGACAGTGCTGGAAACTGGCCATACTGGCTTGCCCCCCAGAGTGCCCACGAGGTCCATTTAAGATTCCTGGAATACTTTGCGGGTAGGGGGGCCATTGATATGCCAGACAATGTCTGAGACATTTTTTAAATAAAAATATATTTGAAACTGAACAAATATTTGCTTTGATTTACTGTTTGGCTTTCTTTTAGCTGTCTCCTTGGTTATCTTTTAATGGTATTTTTTTTGGCCTTTTTCTTCAACAGTGCAAACAAAATTTCTTTGAGACATGAGGTGACAATCTCTTCTTTGGCTAACTATTATTATTATGTTGTGGGTCTGCTACACACACACCTTGTTTTTGTTGATAATGTATGTAATGCATTAACTGACAAAAATATTCATCATTTTCAGCACCATGACCGAAATTTGGGGAGTCCTGAAAATGGCGTGATTGTGTAAAATTATAAAGCACTGTGGGTGTTATTTACTAAAGGCAAATCCACTTTGCACTACAAGTGCACTTGAGACTGCACTAAAACTGCACTTGTAGTGCAAAGTGCCTTTAGTAAATAACCCCCATTGTCACTGAAAAAAACAACTTTACTCCAAAAACTGCTTTTGAGCATTGAAAGAAGAAGCCACACATTGTTGATTATGATACTTTTTACTCAAAGCACAATCACATGTGCATTTATAAAAGGGTTTTTTAACAAACCAACATGTTGTTGTATAATAAAAATTTTTTAGGTCACATTAATTTTAAATGGCCTTTTATAGGTAAAACAGGCATGTGTAAAACCATAAAACAGTACACAATTCTGTGACATACAAAGTTCAACTTTTATAAAGTGAAGGCAATATCAGACATGAGTATTTAGAAACTGTGTTGATATTGCCTTCATCAGAAAGCCAAATTTTGAAGATGCACACAAATTGGGATTCAAAATGGTGATTTCCCTCCTGATTCCATGCCTATAATGTCAACATGTGCTAGCTCCCATCATGGGGGATCAATGGACATGTTTTGGGGGTGCAACCCTTTCCTATCAGCTACTTCAGCAGCGAGGAAGGAGTTGCACCCACAAAACGCGTACATTGATCTTCCGTGATGGCAGATAGCACATGTTGACACACTGTGTGCATCTTCAAAATTTTAAAATACGTAAAAAATTAATCATAAAAACAAGAAAAAATTTAGGGATTTCTGGGTGTTTTAGATTCTTCCTAAACATCAATGATGTTCTTCATTTTTTTTAACATCATTGATGTTTTCCTTTAGCTGTTCTAAATCCCTATTGCACCCCATTATCTCCCCGATGAGGATCTGGGCACTTTCACTGGTGAAATTACATTCTTCTCCCACAACATCCCCATCACCTAAAAAAAAAAAATGTATTATAAATATGCAGGCATCCATCTCTTACCTGAAGCTGTGGTCACAGACACTCACCTGTTGTGGTGACAATTTCACCAATTTCAACAATGTCTCCCTCCTCCTCTGCTTGGGTTTGGGTGATTTCCCCTTCTTCTGGAGTTGTGGAATCCCTGGTCTCTGATGTCCCAAGTCTTTATTTATAAATTATACTTAGCACACAGATATTTGATGGCAGAAATAGGAAATAGTTGATGTGTGCCCTGGGGGGCAAAGGCTTCACCAATTTCAGCAGTTTTTCCAGTGTTGCCTTCTTCTTTATTTGATTATGACCCCTAATAAAGGTTTTTTTGGAACTAATACTTGCCTATGTGTGTTTCCCTTAAAAAAGGACAGTTTGTTTGTGAGTAGGCAGGTACATTTCCAAAATACAATGTGAAAATTAACAAGGGACACCAACACCAACCAACCTCCTTGAGATTCAAAAATACAAGATAATAATGGTGTCGTGGTAACTTGACACACAAAACACACACAAAAAAATTATGGAGATCACCAAAAAAATAAAAAAATAAAAAAACAGGAGATCTGGATTAAAAAAAACAAACAACAAATAATAAAAAATATAAAAATATAAAACCCAAAAAATTATTCAGTAGATCTGACGAATAAAAATATTATATTCATGAAATCACGAGAAATAATGAAGAAATAGGTTTGTGAGAACTCTGTGTGAATATGAGCAGCAAAACAACTTCATTTTTCTAGTTTTAAAAGAAGAAGAGAGTGCGCTGCATTAAACAATTTAAAACATTGCAGCGTGACAAAAGTGCTTTATCCATTACGAATGCAAATTTTACCAGACTGAGCACTTCCATCTCGGAATTTATTCTGAGCATGCGTGGCACTTTGTGCGTCGGAATTGTCTACGAACAGATTTTGTTGTTGGAAAATTTTATAGCCTGCTCTCAAACTTTGTGTGTCGGAAATTCCGATGGAAAAAGTCAGATGGAGCCCACACACGGTCAGAAATTCCGACAACAAGCTCCGATCGCACATTTTCCGTTGGAAAGTCCGACCGTGTGTACAGGGCATTAGGGTTAAATGTTAGGATTAAAGTGGATTTAAACCCACTATCATCTTTTTTAAAGTACTGCTATAGTGGTGATCTATAAGGATATACATGCCTCCTGCATGTATCCTTACCTTTCAAATGTCTCCCCTTTAGCTGTTTGGAGCCCCAAAAAACGCCGTATTCAGTGGGTGGGTCCGTTGTACGACACTCAGTGGGCGGAGTCATGACTCCCCGCCCACCTCTACACTCACGCCTGGCCGGAGTGAAAAGTGCGTGCACAGGAGAAGAAGAGCGCGCTCATGGCTCCTGTCACGTCAGGTGTCACTGTCCAGTGACAGTCGAGGATGATTGGTGTGGCGGGGACAGCTGTGAGCACGGATCCCCCTGAATGGCTTTTCCGCTCTATGGGAGGCAGAGCAGGAGAAGCGGCTGATCAAACGCCATGCAGGGAGATCAGTGCTCACGGCTGTCCCTCCGCTGCACTGATCACCCCCCTACTGTCCCTTGTGTCCTCCTCCAGCGCCTGACCCATTCTCCTCCTCAACCACCACCACTTCCCCTTCTTCTCTGGCCCCCCTCCTGTCCTCATCCGCCTGCTGTGTCTTCCTCCTCCAGCCCCTCTCATCCCCCACAGCCGACTCCCCTCCATTCCTGCGGGCTCTGTCAGGATGGAGAGCGGAGGAAAGGACGGAAAAGCTATACATGTAATTTACAGGGGGGTTGGAGTGCTGCTGGACACAACTATATACAGTACACTCCACTGGTCTGATTGGGGAGTTTGCTGCTGGACACAGGTATAATATATATATATATATATATATTATATATATATATATATATATATATATATATATATATATATATATTATACCTGTGTCCAGCAGCAAACTCCCCAATCAGACCAGTGGAGTGTCTGCAGCCAGGGCTGAGATTATATGGAACATCCAATCCTGGCAGAGCAGCAGATGAAAGGAGTGGGAGGGAATTAAAAAAATACTGCATGACTCTTACTTAGGCTAGTGCACGAGATATGTAAATCACCTGTCACTCACAGCAAGGGGGAGTATTTGAAAAAGTTTTTCTCAGTTTGTCAAGAATTATCTCACTGAACAATAAAAGAGGATTGCTCAGAGATGGATTAACTCTGTGTGGCAAGACTGGGCTCAAATGATAGGAAATCTTATACTCTACAATATGACGGCAGCAAATAGAAACTATATATGCAGTCAACAATGGAAAATAGGCTGCTCAGTATCTGCAGTGGATTTGCACAGAGCAGCCTGGATCCTCCTATTCTCAGGTCCCTCCTCTGTGATCCTGGCCCCTCCCTCCTGTTGAGTGCCCCCACAGCAAGCAGCTTGCTATGGGGGTATCCGAGTAAAGTCACAGCTCCCTTTGTTCATTCAGACATGGAGCCTTGACCTGGCCCCACCCCTCTCTCTCCTGATTGGCTAGCTGACTTTGATTGACAGCAGTGGGAGCCAATTGCACCACTGCTGTGTCTCAGCCAATCAGGAGGGAGAATCTCGGAAGGCTGAGAGACTCGTGGATATCTCTGGACAGAGAGGGACCTCAGGTAAGTGTTGGGGGGGCTGCTGCACACAGAAGGCTTTTTATCTTAATGCAGAGAATGCATTAGGATAAAAAACCTTCTGACTTTACAATCCCTTTAAATATGCAGTGATAAAAATCCAGTGTATAATAAGTCCATGTGTTTTCAAAACAGTTTTTTATCAATTTTAAAACGAATAACAATTGTGATTGTTTTTTACCATAATAGATTTTTATTGAAAGAAATTTATAAATTTTACAGAAATAGAGAAACAAGTACATTGTAATTCGTTGTAGGCTACAGATCTTTTATGAACAGTGTTACAACTTGCATAGTAGTAATTAACAAGAGGATAAATATGCAAAACGTAAACCTAATAGCCAGCTCAGGATAATATATAATAATACTAACAAGCAGTATACCATCGTGGAAATGTAAGAGACTTTGAAACCTTCCGACCCATCTAGTGACTCAAGAGGGTTCTGGGTGACGACCCTACCCGGACACCCATGTGGGTGCTAAACTGTGTCCAAGCAAGGCTGCTCCCTCCCCCTGTCTTTAATCTCCTGTCAAAGATTGAATCAAGTAAAGAAGCGATTAAGGGGTGAAGACTTTGACCATGTTGGATGATTTAACCCAGTTAGACCATGGTTGCCACAAGAGTAGCATGTGCTTTTTATCAATTGTGATTGTTTTGTAGTAAAATAAATAAGGGTATATAGAATGTAAATGAAGAGGAACTGGAACATTTGTTTTGGTTTTGTTTATGTTCTTTGAGTTTTTCTTACCTTGTATAATGTAACTGAATTTTTTTTTTTTTTTAGCAAATGAAACACAAGGAAGTATAGTAATTGTTAGGCTACATTTACACTGGCGATTAGGGCCAGTGTGAATAGTAGGGATAAGTCAGCAAGTCAGCTATTTGCGGCTCTCTGCACAGCCAGTAATTACCTGCAGTGATCGCTGCTGGATGCACACAAAGTGCCCCAAGCAGCGATCACTGCAAGTAATTGCTGGTTGTGCAGACAGCAGAGAATAGCTGTGAACAGCTATGGCCACTGGCAACCTGTCGATATAGCTGTACCTAGCCGCTGAGAGCCACATCAGGAACTGCCACTACAATTCACACAGGCCTTAATAGCCAGTAACCTAAGACTATTAATGATGAGAGATCTGAGAGGTGATTGGAGGGAAGGGTCACACCTCTTCATATAGCCTGCAGGAACAGAGCTGAGGCTGTCAATCTGCTGGAGGTCTTTCCCCTGTAACCATTTTTCTATTGGTGTCAGGAGAGATTGTCAGAAGTGACTCATGCTGATAGCAGAGGACCAAAGAAACAGGCAGAAATTACACTTATAGGGCGTACACACGGTCGGACTTTGTTCGGACATTCCGACAACAAAATCCTAGGATTTTTTCCGACGGATGTTGGCTCAAACTTGTTTTGTCTACACACGGTCGCACAAAGTTGTTGGAATTTCCGATCACCAACCACGTGGTCACGTACACCACGTACGACGAGACTAGAAAAAGCCGGTTCAGAACCAAGTGCGGCACCCTTTGGGCTCCTTTTGCTAATCTCGTGTTAGTAAAAGTTTGGTGAGAGACGATTCGCGCTTTTTGAGACTCGTGGCTTTCAGATCATTTTCTGCCGTTCAGTTTGTGCTTGTGGGTTTGTATCTGCTCTTCAGTGCGTGCAGCAAGTTCCGCGTGACTTTAATTAGTCATTGTATTCTTGTTCGTTCGTTACTGTTTTTCAGGTCGCTCTTCACAGGCCTTGCTGTTCTTCAGTGCGTTCTGTTACTTCGTTCTGAGCAGCCGACCGTTTTCTAGCCATGTTGCGTATACGTACTCCTCATAGAGTTCGTGCTGTGCGGGGGCTTGGTGTTGGGGTCCTGACCTTGACACAAGTCCAGTCCATGAACAGGGCGGGGAGGAGTTCATGGACCAAGAAATGGTTGCTCCAACGTGACCAGTTCTCTCATATGCCTTTGCTCCGTGAGATCCGTGAGAATAATCCTGATGATTTCAGGAACTTTCTCAGGATGACGGACCCCGTGTTTCACCGTTTGTTGGCTTCGCTGACCCCCTATATCAGCAGGCAGGATACCTGCATGAGGCAAGCCATCACTCCGGAGCAGAGGCTCGTCGCTACCCTGCGGTATTTGGCGACAGGGAGAAGTCTGCAGGACTTGAAGTTCTCAACAGGCATCTCCCCCCAGGCTCTGGGGATCATTATCCCAGAGACCTGTTCTGCCATCATCCAGGTCCTGCAGAAGGAGTATATGAAGGTAAAATTTTTATCCTTTTATATCACATTTTATTGTATTGAATGTTTGATAATATATTGTATTTCTTTCCTCATTCCCTAATTACCATGATTGTAATATGCTGTGAATGTCCCCTTTGTTCTCATGCATGCTGGATTTTTATGTAATTATTATTTTAGGTCCTTCATACATATTTGCCCTTCAATAACCTCCCCAGCATGGTGTCTCCTGGCCCTATATTCACCTCATGTAGTCACTTAAAAATGTATTTTTTCTGCTCCATAGTAGTGCTTTACCCCAAACACCCCCTAAAATGTTTGGAAATGTTATATTTGCTTTAAATTCAGGCAGAGTGCCAGAGGCTTTTTTTTTGTGGTGTCCCCAAATAATTTTTAGTAACCCTCCCTCCCCCAACTGCTAAGTCAGCTGATCCCAATTTTTTATCCTCAATCATCTATCTGCTGACTTTGCCAAACCCATACACACTATACCCATCTCTTTTGTGCTCTAATTTATGGATGAATTCCCCAAAGCATGTAGTGCAAGGGCCTGCCTGTATACTTTCAAATGGTACTGTTTAAAGTTTTGGGATCCTATTATTATCTTGATAGGTAATAGCAGAATGTCCAAATGTCCTCAAATGTGTACAGTGTGTATTTCTATCTTTGTATTCTGACACTTCTTACCTGTCCAGTGGGCTGCCAATAGTGTAACTAAGGAGGGGCTGTTCCAAGTAATACCCATTATTTAGGCATTCATCTCTCAATGAAGTGAAGAGGGTTACCTGTCCAAGATTTCCACACACCCCCTATAATGTTAGAAATGGCCCATGAGAGGGGGGGAATATGATAGGTGTACCTTATACTTTGGCGTTGTTCCCCTTAATAAATGCTATCTGGAGGTTGCCCCATAATGTTTGTGTCTAATCTGCTTGCCATGTTTCAGAGTAAAAATAGTAATGTTTATCGTTTTTTCCTCAACAGTTTCCTTCCACGCCACAGGAATGGCAGACTGTGGCCTCCCACTTTGCCCAGCGGTGGGACTTTCCTAACTGCGGAGGGGCAATTGATGGGAAACACGTCCATATCGTCCCACCACCCAACTCGGGGTCGTACTATTATAATTACAAGGGGTTCAATAGTATAGTAATGTTGGCGGTGGTGTCGGCTAATTACGACTTCTTGTATGTGGACGTGGGGAAGAATGGCTGGATGTCCGATGGTGGAGTCATCACCCAGACGGAGTTCTACAGGCGTCTCCAGAATGGCAGCTTGGACTTGCCAGCTCCAGAGGACAATGTGGAAGGACTCCCATTTGTGTTCGTTGCTGATGAAGCGTTTGCGCTGGGGGACCACCTGATGCGGCCATTCCCAATGAGGACCCTCACCAGAGGGGAGGAGAACAGAGGGTTTTTAATTACCGGCTGGCCAGAGCCCGAAGAGTGGTGGAGAACACATTTGGAATCCTGGCCAGCCGGTTCCGCCTATTTATGACACCCATCCATATGGCGGAGTATAAACTGAACCATATTATACTTGCGTGCTGTGTTCTCCATAACTTTTTAAGGAAACATTCGGCCAACTATGCTGGCTCAGTTGGGCCTGAGCTGGAATGATACATCAAACCACACTGACGGCGCTTGAAAGTGGCCGTCCTGGCTTGCCCTCCCTGAGTCCCTGTGATGTCCGGTTATGCTACCTGGAGTTCTTTGCGGGTAGGGGGGCTATCAATATGCCAGACAATCTGTGAAGCCTTTTTATAATAAAAAAATAAATAAATTCTTTGTGGATATTTACTGCTTGTGTTTGTTTTAGCTGACCCTGACAGAAATGTGTTGAGTCCAGAAAATGTCGTGATTGTGTAACCTTATTATACAAAGCGCTGTAGGCTGTTATTTACTAAATGCAAAAACACATTTCACTACAAGTGCACTTGCAACTGCACTGAAACTGCACTTGTAGTGCAAAGAGGATTTGCCCTTAGGAAATAACCCCCATTTTTGCAGAAAACAGCAATTACATCACCCCAAAAGTGTTGTAGTGTTGAGACAATAATCCACACATTCTTGAGTAACCAACTTTTTTATACCTGCACAATCAATGTGCATTTACCAAAGGCTTTTAAAACAAACCAACATGTTTGTTGTATAACAATTTTTGGAGTAGCATTAATCGAAATGTCCATTTAAGATAAAACAGGCCTGTGTAAAACCAACAAGAAAGACAAAAAACTTGAACTTACAAAGTTCACATTAGGTAAAACCTGAAGGCTATATCAGACATCAGTATTTAGGAACTGGGTTTGATATAGCATTCAGATGGGGGGAAATCACCCCTGGAAAAGCCAAATTTGGAAGATGCACACCAATTTACGAATGTCAACATGTGCTAGCTGCCATCAGGGGGATCAAGGGACGTGATTTGGGGGAGCAAGCCCTTCCTCAACGCTACTTTATAATTGAGGAAGGGGTTGCACCCCCAAAACGCATCCATTGATCTCCCGTGATGGCAGATAGCACATGTTGGCACACTGTGTGCATCCTCCAAATTTGGCTTTTCAAAACATTGCAAAAATATTTAAAAGATTGGACCACAATCCAAAAAGTGATTTTGTGGGGTTTTAAATTCGCCCCAAAACATCAATGATGTTATTATTTTTTTTAATCACATCATTGATTTTTTGCTGTATGTTTTGCAGTTCTACATTACACCCCATGATCTCCCCGATCAGGATCTGGGCACTTTCTGATGTGAAAGGATCTGGATCACGATCACCTAAAAAGAGAGAAACAAAACGAAAACAGGTATCAAAAATCTGCCGGCATCCATCTCTTACCTGAGTCTGTGGTCGTAGACACTCACCGGTTGTGGTGCCAATTTCCACCACATCTTCTTCTTCCTCCTGCTCTTCTTGGGTTGGGGGTATTTCACCTTCTTCCATAGGTGGGGGGTCTGTGGTCTCCTCGCATGAGGGGTGTCCTCTGAGTCTTTTATCCCCTATGTAAAACAAAAATGGTATAATTAGCACACAGATATTTGATGGCAGAACTATAAATAGGAAACACTGCTTGGAAGTGGGGTACAATTGTCAATTTTAGCCGAGTTCCAAGATGTCTTTTTTTTATTGCCCTTTGTCAAGCTGCAATACTTTACCTGTTTAGTACAAGCTTCACAGATGGAGACCCCCCCTATAGTATAGAATGGAGCACCTGTGTGGCCCCCCTAATAAAAATGGTGTTCTGGGGTCCCACACTAGTGTTCCAGAGTCCAGATTTGAAAACAGCTGCTGAGTGTCCTCTCCTTACACAGAATCTAGTTTGCATTTCATTCTAGTAACAAACACATCTACACAAACAAATATTTGGCATCCAAGTAGGCCCAAAAAAAATGTGGGAAAATGCATATGGCCTAAACAATGGTGTTTTAGAGGCCGAAAGAAAAATGTTTGATACGAACGAATAATGGGCCCATGAACATTAAAGTTGCCCTTTTAATTGTTACAATTAAGAAAAGCATATGGAGCAGCACGAACGGAATAAAGACAGAAAGAATAGGAACACAGCACAACTACTTACTTTTTTGCAGCACTCTCCGGATCTTTTGGTACTGCTCTGGCTCTCTTAACTTCAGGTCCTACCACCGCTTCCTGAGCTGATCTTTCGATCGTCGTACCCCGAAATTCTTGTGAAGACTTTTGACCACTTTCGCCATGATCTTTGCCTTTCTGATGTTGGGGTTGGGGTAAGGCCCATGCTTTCCGTCATAGTCGGACTTCTTCATGATGTCGACCATCTCCAACATCTCCCCAAAGGACATATTTGTGGCCTTAAATCGTCTCCTTCTGGATCGGGACGTGTCCGGATCCGGGCTTTCCTCCTCCTCCTCCTCGTTCCTGCAATTATCACGCACCTGCTGTGACTCCGCCATGTGCTCTTCCCCCACTGCGCTGAACGAAAAGGGGCGGGGAATAGACTAGAAAGAACGTCAGGGGCGGGCGGAGTTACACGCATGCGCAGTGTGTATAAAGCGTAACACGCGTGCGTATTACGTACGATCTGTGAGCGGAGGAAGGAGCATTGGACGCGCTGATCGTAAGAACGAAGGTAAGAGACAAACTTGTGCCTATACTGCTTCTACATTGAGGCCTATATTGTAACAAGATTAGGAGAGTTTTGTCTGACATTAGGCTTTGTCTTGTGTTGTGTCTTGCAGTGAACATGGATATGCTACTGAAAGACAATGACTTCATGTCAGTATTTGTTGCCCTGTCTGTGGGAGATTAACCACCCCCATTACAAGAACCAAGCAAAGAGGAAGGCAGCACTGGGGCAATTGTGTGAAATTGTGAAGCAGGTGATCCCCACAGCAGACATCACATATTTGAAGATCCTAATTGGTGGCCTGAGGAGCACATATCTAAGGGAGCGCAAGAAAGTCCTGGATTCACAGAGATCCGGAGCAGCAGATGACATCTATGTCCCCAGGATGTTGTACTATGACAGGCTGCATTTTCTGGCAGTCCAGACTGAACCCAGGTCATCCCTCTCCAGTCTTCCTTCCACGCTTCCTTCCCCCCCGGCTGAGGCTTCTGACACCCAACCTGGGCCTTCCAGGCAACATGTGGAGGAGCCCAGATTGAGTCAGGTATAGCATTCCTCTAAATATTGCTGGTTGTCCAATCAATGATGTTAACTAGATGTTAGTTGGGAGTACTAATTTAGGATTGTGATTGATGAAGCAAAAACTAAAACCATGTCCCTTTTTCATACACAGGGAAGTGGCAGCCAGGAGGTGGCCGGGCCGAGCCGGCTGGCTGATCTGCAGGTCCCTCCACCCCCCCTGAAAAGAAAAAGTGGCAGTAGGAGGAGTGCCCTAGAGGAGGCTACCAGAGGACTCTTTTGGAGGGCTACAGAGGTCCTGGGAGCACCACACACCGTGGAGGAGGACATTGCTGCCGTCATTGCATATAAAATGCAGAGGATGGAGGAGGGCCAACAAGTCATGTGTGAGTCCCTTATATTGGAGGCTCTTAACAAAGGTATGAGGGCCCAAATTACAGCTCAGACACACCTTTGCGATGGTCCTCCTCCTCCTCCTGCAGGTCCTCCTCCTCCTCCTGCAGGTCCTCCTCCTCCTTCTCCTCCAGGTCCTCCCAGTCCTCCTCCAGGTCCTACTCCTCCTCCTGCCACATCTCCAACAGCACAGCCACAGCCGGGAAGGAAGCGTGGAAGGAAGACCAGAAACTGAGGACCCTGGATCCAGTCTGGTCGGCCAAAAAATGCAGCCTCTTGTGGTACCACAGCCTGGGGACACAGATGTCATCTGCTGCTATCCGGATCTCTGCGAATTCTGGACCAGACTGAACTCCCTTACATATGGACTCCTCAGGCCACCAATTTTGATGTTCAAGAATTGATGTCTGCCGTGGGGGTCCCAGCCTTTGCTAATTTCTCATGTTGATCCAGTGTTGCCTTCCTCTTTGTTTGGTTATGATCCCTTAATAAAGGATTTTTGTTTTGAATTATACTCTCCTATGTGTTTTACTTCAAAAATTACAGTTTTTTTGTGAGGATTCAGGTACATTTCAAATATACAATGTGAAATGAACAAGGGACACCAACAACAACAATCTCCTGGAGATTAAATAATAAAAGATATCAATGGTGTTGGGGTAACTTGACACACAAAACACACACAAAAATATTCTGGAGTAAAAATAAAAATAACATTGAACAAAGATCAGCCTTTGAAAAAAATACAAACATTAAATTAAAAAAAAAAGGCTTAAAATCCCCCAAAAAATTAAATAAAAAAAAAAAAAATTATGTCAGATGTGACAACTAATAACAATATATTCAGAGAATACCAATAAAAAAACAAAAATAAAACTTTGTGAGAAGTGTGTGTGAATACGAGCAGCAAAACTACTTAATTCTTGTCACATTATAAAGAAGAAGAGAGTGCGCTGTATTAAACCATTTTTAACATTGCAGGGTGACGAAAGTGCTTTATCCATTGTGAACGCTAAGTTTACCAGAACGAGCTGTTCCGTCTTGGAATTTCTTCTGAGCATGCGTGGCACTTTGTGCGTCGGAACAGGCCACACATGGTTGGAATTGATGCGATCAGATTTTGTTGTGGGAAAATTTTATCTCCTGCTCTCCAACTTTGTGTGTCGGAAAATCCAATGGAAAATGACTGATGGAGCCCACACACGGTCGGAATTTCCGACAACACGCTCCGATCGGACATTTTCCATCGGAAAATCCGACCGTGTGTACGGGGCATTAGTGTTTTTAATTAAGATGAGTGCACACTATAGAGGGATATGCTCTGTTCATATTTAATGTCTGAAGTTTACAACCACTTTAAAATAATGGCACAAATTGGCACATGTGTGGTTGTATGGGTGATGTCGGACAGAAAAGGATGGAAGTGCCACTCCAATGCCCAGCTCTAGACCACTCACCCTCAAACACGACGAAAAGCTGTTTACAGTATATATGAAACTGGAGGCACAATGTGATGACAAATTCTAGAGGGAATGAGGGGAGATAGCCATGGTACTCAAGTGAGCAATGGATATTAAATGATTAGAAAAGAGAAATGGAAAAAAGATAAAAACAAACCATTATACAGTATATCACAATTGAGTAGATACAATACATAAGAGCCGTACATTTAATATTTTGCTCTGGTGCTGAGTAGATTGAGTAATACCTCAACATCCTCTTCTGATCCAAAGCTATATAAAAGTACATTGTGTGACCAATCCATAAAATACAATCAGACTAATTCAGTATGCTATATAAGAACAGTTTATAAATGAGCAAATTGTTTAGTCCTGGTTTTTGAGTAGCTTCAAGTTTCTCTGTGTAAAAATGTTTTTTGTTGAAGAACCAATGTATCCTAGTCCCTCTTTATGGTCTCTGGGGACATTGTCTAGTGCCATAAAGGACATGGAGGAAATGTCAAACTAATGTTTGAGTCTTATGTGTCTCGAATCTAAGTCACCATCTTCCCATTGTAAGTTTAGAATATGTGATCATGTATGCATTGTCTAAAATGTTTGATTGGCTTACCTTCATAGAAACTCCTGTATATGCATCATTAAATAAACCACCCCCATGGTGTCACATTTTTTTGAGGATTTCGGATGTAATGTGGTATTATTCAGCAAGGTAACCCAGGTGCACTCTCTCACTCAGAGACACTGCAGGCAATTCCCACACCTAACAGTCCCTTTCCTGTGTGATAAGCCCTGGTTTGTACCTGATGTGTAGTGGCTTCTGTCAAGTTTGTCCCTGATTAATACTAACCTACAAAAACAGTCTCCAGACTATCTCTCACATATTTGGCCATGATGTAATCTCCTGTTAGAAGATACAAATATTGTTTGAGTATATTCTGGGTTTGACCATGCTGCTCACTAAATTTAGAAGGATATTGCACTTGCAATCCAGTGAATAAAAATATGAATGAAATAACTGAATATATCATTAAATCAATATACGGTGAATACATAAATTACCGATAATACTATCAAATTCAAAAAAGTGCTTATAGAGAAATTATAAAAGCAAGTATAAAAAAATATACATACAGTGATCTTGCACAAAAATGAATGACTAAATAAAAAATATTTTTTTTTTAAATTAACCAATACGTGATTGACAGAAAGAAGTGATAAAAGTACAATGAGTCCATTCAAAAAAGTTCAGTGCAAATACACCAATCACATGGAGGGAGATTGCATATCCACAGTTTGTTTAAACACAGCCCATGTAGGTGAGGAGGGAAGAAAGGAGTATGAAGAAGGATCCCCGCAACCGGTGAATTCAAGGGACAATAAGGATGGACGCTTACCGGACAAGGTGGACCTCCTTAATAGCAAGGTCTTATAAGCGTGCAGATACAGCCCTCTGCAGGGACAGATGGATGGGAGCGTCTGAATCCTCGTTCCGACAGGAGGCAGTTCCAGAGTGCCAATCTAGCTCACAAAATTTAGCAATAAAATTTACAGTATTCCATTCCCTGGAAGTTTAGGGGTGTACACTAAAGATGGTCTGATTGCTCCCAAAGCTCTGTGGTATGAAGAAGGGCATACCCACGCACTCTCTTCTGTGCTCCCTTCTGGTCAGTTAAAAATATAATTGAAAAGATTTTGTTATGTCTGTCACTGATTAATACTGAGCAAATTGGTAAAAAGTGCTGAAACCCTGGGATTGTCCTATTGGTATTACTATTCATTTGTATTGCAGTGGTGTTTGTACATAATCTTTTAATTTCCACAGTTTCCAAGGTTATTGCAAATAAATAGATCTGAGATTGAAAGGTCACACATAAATTAATAGTCCAGATACAAATGCATTCCAATGTAAAATCAGGTAAGAGACCGAACAAGCAAGCCTCAATGTTTTAGGGTCCAAAACTTGCACCTTTGATCAGGGCTAACATCAGAACATGAAAAGCTAGTTGGTTTAACATTGAATATGCGTAAAATAACAATCAATACATAAATAATAATCAATACCTAAAATTTGCTATCTGTGAATTGAAAACATACTATGAGCTCATGATAGTATTATGCCATGTACACACGGTCGGACATTGATCGGACATTCCGACAACAAAATCCATGGATTTTTTCCGACGGATGTTTGCTCAAACTTGTCTTGCATACACATGGTCACACAAAGTTGTCAGAAAATCCGATCGTTCTAAACGCGGTGACGTAAAACACGTACATCGGGACTATAAACGGGGCAGTAGCCAATAGCTTTCGTCTCTTAATTTATTCTGAGCATGCGTGGCACTTTGTGCGTCGGATTTGTGTACACACGATCGGAATTTCCAACAACGGATTTTGTTGTCGGAAAATTTTATAGCAAGCTCTCAAACTTTGTGTGTCGAAAATTCTGATGGAAAATGTGTGATGGAGCCTACACGGTCGGAATTTCCGACAAGAAGGTCCTATCACACATTTTCCGTCGGAAAATCCGACCGTGTGTACAGGGCATTAGTATTAATGGAGATATATTGGTAAAATGCTAAAACTCCAAGCAGCTGAACTAATACTAGACAAATACTACTGTAATTGTTGATTGGAACCATTATAATAATATACAGATATTTATATTACATTTTTTTATTTTATGAAAGATTGAAAATAAAGTACTGGTTTTATTTTTTTTAAGAAAATGGTTACAGCTTTTGTTATGTTAAATATTTTAAAGTGCAGTTGTAGTACATTACCCAGTAGGACACGTACAGCAAAAATGAATGGGGTTCTACTTGTCTCCTTTCTAACCAAAACGAAAGTGCCTCAGTATTAATAAGTGATCAATACATGAATCAATAGAATGCATTTCACAAATACATTTTTTTCTGCTTCAATATTATTACTAGCATGCATGATCTACAACAGTAAATTGAGTAAATTGAATATATATATATATATATATATATATATATATATATATATATAAAATAGGTAAACACATATGGCTATTATGACACTATAGAGTCTCCAAGCTTACCAAGTTATATTTTCCGTACTTAATTTTGCCATAAAGGTTACACTATTTTGGATTTATGATCACCCACACATGCTTGTGAAACAATGCATTTGTTGCCTTGCCAGAGGCCTTTTCTTCTGTGACTAATGTGTTCATTTCACCTTCATTTTACTCTAGAGATATCTTACTCCATGTTAATGTTTGACATTTCATATTTCAATTAGACTAAGTGAACAGGGAGAAAGCTTGTAGGAAAAAAGGTGGAATTTATTATAGTTGTGTACTGGTTTTGTGCTTGTGCAGAACATTGAGTAAATAGCTTTGACATTATTTTGTAAAAACTATTTGACAGATGTTAAGTTGAAGAGAAAGATCAAACTAACATTCATTATCATCTGGTTTTGCAGTGTGTTAAATGCAAAGTGGGCATTACAATCTTTCTGATCTTGACCTTTTGTTGTTTTGCATTGTAACACACTAACAAAGAAAGCTTCAGTCGTAGTTTTCATATATAAAATATCTGCCAAGCTTGCTCAACTTTCAGTATTTTACACTGTTTCATTGTAACCTGTTTGAAATGTTATAGTACACTACATTAACATGTTAAGGTAAGAACAATATATAGTAAATGTTTTATGGGTAACATGTATGTAAAATCTAACAATTCAATTCTCATATTTGATCCTTTATGTGATACCACTGTAAGAATTTTGTTATATTTGCTCAATTTTGTTACATCTGTTTAAACACCTCAATACAGGGCACTTAAACCCCCTTCCTGCCCAGACCAATTTTCAGCTTTCAGTCACACTTTGAATGACAATTACTCAGTCATGCAACACTGTACCCAAATGAAATTTGTGTACTTTTTTCACACAAATAGAGCTTTCTTTTGGTGGTATTTAATCACTAGTGGGTTTTTTATTTTTTGTGCTAATAAAAAAAGACTGTAAATTTTGTGAAAAATTGCCTTTTTCTTTTTTTGTCATAAAATTTAGCAAATTAGTAATTTTTCTTCATAAATTTTGGCCAAAATGTATACTGCTATATATCTTTGGTAAAAATAACCCAAATTAGTGTATATTATTTGGTCTTTGTGAAAGTTATAGAGTCTACAAACTATGGTGCCAATCACATGTGTGGGACTTTTACACAGCCTGGCCACATACAAAGGCCCAACATTGAAGTAGCACCATCAGGCGATCTACGAGCATAAATTGCACATCTCATTTCTTAACCACCTATTACACTTTTGAAGGCCCTGGAGCACCAGGACAATGGAATTGCCCACAAAATGACCCCATTTTGAAAAGCAAACAACCCCCCCGTATAATCTGTGAGGCATAATGAGTCTTTTGAATGGTTATTTTTTTCCAGAAGTTTTTGGAAAATGTGGAAAAAAAATAACAACGCATTTTTTTTTTTTTACACAAAGTTGTCGATTTATAAGGTATTTCCAACACATAGCAAAAATGACACCCCAAAATACATTCTGCTACTCCTCCTGAGTATGGGGATACCACATGTGTGAGACTTTTACACAGCTTGGCTACATACAGAGGCCCAACATCCAAGTAGCACCATCAGGCATTATAGGAGCATACATCATAGATAATTTCCTGGCAACCTATCATTTTTGAAGGCCCTTCATATTTCTAACACATAGCATGTACATACCAAGAATTACAATCCAAAATAAATTCTATTGCGGAAAGGGTAAAAAAAAAGTAATACCTGTGCTTTTAGTAGTGTCCACAGAAGAGAGCACTGGTCCAGGCAGCAGTCAGGGATGTGCTTAGCGACAGCAATAGTAATTATCCAGGCAGCAGGCAGAAATATTGTCTATAGTCAGCACAAGGATATTGTCAGCACAGTCAAAGCATTTGTCCATAGAAATTGTGCAGGCAGAGACAGCCAGCACAGCCATAATATTGGTCCTCGTACACTGTTACCTGCAGACACTCATTATTGTACCGCTCTCAAGCCCTTCATAAACATACTGCCTCTTGCTACAGCTAATTATTTGCATAGTCCAGGTAGCAGGCAGAGGTGTGGTCCGTTCATGCGGCAGGCAAAGGCATGATGGCAGTAAGTCAGCAGCCGGCTGAGGGCCACAATTGGGTAAGACCAGTGCACAGGGGCACAGGGGTAGAGGCTTCAACCCACCCAAATCTCTATGAAGCCTCCAGACTCCAGACCCTAGTCTGGAAATTACAAAACCCGGAGAAAACAAAAAAATTGTTTTCTCCATCTGGAAAAACTATTCTGGAGCCCCTCACATATGTGAGACCCCTGTGTACTACAGTAGCAGGGCAACAGATCAGTCCAAGCGGTAGGCAAAAGCATAGTCCATAAAACAGGCCAGGGTCAGTTTATGTGCAAGCAGTCCAAGTGCTAGGCAGAAGCATAGTAACAAAACAGGCCAGGGTCAGTTCACATGGAGACAGTCCAAACGGTAGGCAGAGGCATAGTCACAAAACAGGCCAGGGTCAGTTCACGTGCAAGCAGTCCAAACGGTAGGCAGAGGCATAGTCAAAAAACAGGCCAGGGTAAATTCACATGGAAGGCAGTGGCATGGTTATTTGGGGAAGCAAGGGAAATGGTCAGCACAGATGATGAAAATGGGGAAAATATGGGCTAATATTTTAGAGATGTATGATAGAGTTTGAAGCATTCACCAATGCAAAGGCCAGGTTGGGAGGGACACTGGGGACAATGGAAGCTGGTATCTTTTCAAAATCCTCTTCTGCTGCACATGCAACATCTTTTTTGCCGTCTTCGGCCCGCTTCTGATGGTGGAATGTTGTACAGGAAGTGGCGTTCATGAAGTCGGCTAACAGCACCAAAACAAAGGTCTTCTGGGGGGTCTTTGTTGATAGATGAGGGATGTGACTACTACTTCTATGAATTTTAGGAAGGGGGCGGGGCTTTCTGTGGATTTTGTGTAGACTATGTAGGAATTGTAAATGGCCAAATGGATGAGATAGGTTCCTACCTTCTTGAACCAGAATCGGGACATCCTTATTGACAAATAGGGCT
Source organism: Aquarana catesbeiana (assembly GCF_042186555.1). NCBI lineage: Eukaryota > Metazoa > Chordata > Amphibia > Anura > Ranidae > Aquarana > Aquarana catesbeiana. The sequence continues at coordinate 262,996,901 of NC_133326.1, forward strand.
GAATCATTTGATCACTGAAATCCACCCCCCCATGTAGAGATTATAATCTTGGACACATGTCGGTTTTTCAATGGGACCTCTTCTTCGCTGAACTACAACTGTAGTGTCATCGTGAATGGTGGACATCATGTGCACGTTCCTGTTATCCTTCCACCTCAAGGCCAGCACTTCATTGCATCTCAGTGTTGCTCTTTCCCCCTTTGCAGCTTTTTGTTTACTATAGATTGTGGGAAGCCCTTCCTATTTTTTCTTGCGGTTCCGCAGGCCAGGGTTTTTTCGATATATAGGTGTCTGAAAAGGGGCAGGCTGGTATAAAAGTTGTCAAGGTATATATGATATCCTTTTTTCAGAAGTGGGTAAGCCAGGTCCCATACGATTTTTCCAGTTGTGCCCATGTAGACTGGGCACTCAGGGGGCTGGAGCCGTGAATCTCTTCCTTCATATATGCGGAACGCATATAGATATCCCGTGGCTCTCTCACAGAGCTTGTAAAATTTTACTCCGTATTTGGCATTTTTGCTAGGAATATATTGTTTTATTCCTAGCCAGCCTGAAAATGGTACCAGGGACTCATCCACACATATATGCTTCTCGGGGACATAGAGTTCTGCAAATCGTTGGGAAAATAAATTTATCAGTGGGCGAATCTTATATAACTTATCGGAATTTGGTTGATTGCAGGGAGGGCACTGGGTGTTGTCGTTAAAATGAAAGACTCTCATAATCATCTCATATCGGGACCTGGGCATTGCAGCAGAATACATGGTGTGACAGACCTAGCCAGGAGAGAGACTTTTGGAGGGGACTTAATGCTAGCCTCTTGCCGATTGATCGTGGGCCCTGGCATTTGGGGGAATGGTGCTCTTTGTGAGCTGTATGCCTGGGGACCCTTGAGGTGGTATTACTGTGGATTCGGGTCCTGGTCCCCTGGATTTGCCATATTAGAAATATTGGTTAATTCATAATGCTGGGACAAATACTGTTAGGAGATGCTGATGTCAATTCCAGCCACCTGTCTGTCTGTTGCCTGCTAGAATGTGTATTGTAAATAAGTCTAGTATGGGATCTAAGAGTCATTAGATCCCCATTGTTGTTTGTGTTAATTAACTCTGCTATTATGTGAAGAAGAATTCGGTGTTGATTTGTGATAATGTTGATTGGGTTTTCTGAGCGACAAGACGGCCAGTCTGGCCTAAAGTTCATGTCTGAGTCATCTAGGCTGTCTAAAGGGATTAGTTAATTAGCCCATGTTTATCAGGTTTCTGGTCACAGGTGTATGTGTATACACCTCCTCTTTTACTGTATAAAAGAGCCTGTATTCCTTTCAATAAAAGAGATTCCTGGTTGAACTTACATACAGCCTGCCTGGTGTTTGTTCTGAGCTATCACAACTGGATTTGAACGGCACATAGCTGTAGTTCAATTCCCGGAGCATCGGATGACCGAACCATCAGATGTTGCGATCTGCAATCTGATTCTATAGCCGCAGAGGAGTGTCGGGAGAGTGGAACCGAGCGAGCAGAGGCTCGTTACATTGGTTGGCAGCTGTGGGATTTGCTCTCCAGTTACTGGGACACTCCAAACCAGCCTGCAGGAGAGCCACGCTGAAAAACTTACTTGAGAGCCATGGAGGGAATGGTGGGATCGTGCTTCCTTGCCGTGAACACATCCAAACCATCACCTGGATCCAAGGTCCAGATAGCAGGAGAGGAGAGGTAGAGATACCAGCCACCATGGGAGAGGAATTCAGAAGGAGGTTGCGAGAGATGCAGATACAGCACAGAGGACCAGTGTCACAGACCTAGCCAGAACAGAGGCTGTTGGAGAGGACTGTATGCAAGCCTGTTGCCCACCGATTATGGGCCCTGGATTTTCAAGGGAACAATACTCTTTGTGAGGTGAATGAGAAATCCAGTCTGAACTGTATTAATCGGACTCAGTCGTGTATATATTGTATGGGGACTCCTTACTGTAGATTTGTGTCCCTGAAGAGGGAGGGGGGATTCCTCCAGCAGCCCCCTGCTGATAAGACTGATTCATTCTGCTGGGACACATCCTGTGAGGAGATGCTGGTGTTATCAACATGTGTTTATGTTAATTGAGAGAGCTGATCACATTAGCCACCAGCACTGGCTAGGAGACGAATGGTCTAGGCTGAGGAGGGGGGAGATTGTTGTTTGTATTGTTAGTTGTAATTAGCTCCAGCTATTGTGTTTATATTAATGTGTGAAGCTCGGTGCCCACAAGACTGTCATCTGGTCTGGGTACATTTTGTAGTAAATTAGCTCATGTTAATTAGGTTAGCTTTGAGTCATCCCTGCTGTATAAAGGTCTGTGAGATCTCAAAATAAAAGTTAGTTCTGATGTACTCCAAGACTGGTGTTGTCTAGTTCCTGGGGTTCCTATGGCCAGATCCATTGGACTCGTGTTCCAGAACTTAGGAAGCGGTATATGACGGAAGCACTCAAGCGGAGTGTGGGGCGTTCCGTGACATTGGTGGCAAGCAGCGGGAAAGCTTCCTGAAGTCTGAAGTCTGGGACATCCAAACCTCCAACTGGATCCAAGATCAGCATAGCAGACTTCAGTCACCCCAGCGGAGATATGGACCTGGCATCAGAATTCCCGGGGCTGCTGCGGATCATCCTTTCAACGTACACCAGGACTGTGTCTGAGGATGAATACCTGGAGCTCAGGCAGCTGATTCGGGTGGAGCTCTGGATTGCAGCCCTCCGTCTCGCTGGTATAAAACAGGGCAAGTGCTTTCCAACCCAAGAGCAGCGGGCCAGTGACCAACGGGCATTGCGGATGGCATTCCTGGGAGAGCAGCCCCAGGAGCAATGGGTGACTGAGTTGGACAGGTTGGTCCAGCAGGAGATAGAGCTGGACAATCGTTATCGGGTTCTGCAATGGCACGCAGAGGAGGGATATTTAGGGGAGACAACAGAATGCTCTCCGGAGGGATATGACTTTGGCGGCCCTGGATTGCTGTGGGAGAACCTTACAGATCTTTTTATGTTTGGCGATGAGGGGGAACCTGACCTTGAGGACATGAGAGACTATAGAGAGTCTATGCTTGGTCTTGCAGGGGTCTCAGAGCTCAAACCTGATCTGGACCATTTGCTAAGGAAGGAACAGCATCTGGAAAGGGCATACAGGAAACTGCTAGAACAAGTTCAGCAGCATGCCAGAGAATCGGCAGTGGAAAATCCGGAGATTGCCGTCCCCAAACCTGAAGTGCTGACAACAGGGCAGAGCTCTGCTAACCTCTGTCCAGAAATGATAACATCTTCTGGGTTCCATGGACAGGAGATGGTGAACCTCTATTCCCAGACATCAGTTGCAGAGACATGGGATTTGATAGACTTTTCTGCTGAGGAAGAACAACCTGATGAGCCTCCAGCAGAAGAGCTGCTATCAGGGCCAAAGTTCACTGTGTTCTGCCCAGCACCAACAGTGGCTTCGGCCTTCCTGAGAGAAGAGGTAGTCGGCCTTTCTCCCACAACACTGACAGGGACATGTGATTTTCTGCCAGCAGCATCTATGGAGTTAAAACAAACTTCTCCAGCTG